>NC_052532.1:96197911-96507033 GCF_016699485.2 Gallus gallus
CTGGGTTCCATCAGAGGAGAGGCAGCCAGCAGGGCGAGGAAGGTGATTATCCTCCTCTACTCTGCCCTCATGAGGCCTCCAATACAGCAAAGTACAGCGTCCAGGTCTGGGGCCCCCAGTACAGGAAACATGTGGAGCTTTTGGAGATGGTTCACACAAGGGCTACAAGAGTGATCCAAGGTCTAGAGCACCTCTCCTGTGAAGATAGGCTGAACAAACTAGGCTTGTTCAACCTGGAAAAGAGAAGGCTGTGGGGAGACCTCATTGTGGCCTTCCAGTACTTAAAGGGAGTTTATAAACATGAGGGAAATCAATTTTTTACATGGGTTGGTAGTGACAGGACAAGGGGGGATGGTTTTAAACTAGAAAGAAGATTTAGATTACAAGTCAGAGGGAAGTTCTTTACCAAGAAAGTGGTGAGGTGCTGGAACAAGCTGCCCAGAGCAGCTGTGGATAAACAACATCTAGGAAGAAATTCCTACATACAACTTCACAAATTCAGGTTACTCTTTGACTTTCTGAAGCCACTTAAATATTTTCTTAATTCCATGTTACAGTTGCAAAACTGTTTACTGTAAATAAACATAGCTCTTAGTGCTATGTTTGGCTATTGGTAAGAATATATATTTAATAGATTTACCATTTTTTGAATTTTATTCTTCATTTTTCCACATGGACAATGAAAATCAGTGAGATATATTTAATTTTCAGAATGCAAATAATACTTTCATGTCACTGGCTCTCTAAGGCATCTGCAATGCATCTACATTCAATCTCTGCATATCCAAAACGTGTTGAATTTTAGGCTTTTTAACATCCGTATTACTGGTACCCTTTTCAATTGTCAGAAACATTTGCAATGTTATTCAAGAAAAAAATTGTTTTGACAAAATATGTAGCTTATAGACAAAATACACATTTTAAGAGATGTTATTTCTTTTTCGAGCATGACATTAATAAAAAAAAAAAACATTTTGTAACTTCCTTCCCTGTAAATACTGTTGTCTTCTTTAATAAGTGTATGAAGACATAAAGTGCTACTCTTTGTTTATAAACGACAGTCTTCTCCCATTGTTAATAGCGTTTTCTGCAGACGCATGAATCTGGCAGTAAAGGTAAAAGACATCTCTTATGCTTCATTAAATATCCTAGTTTTTTTGCTGATATTTCTTTTGATGTTATCTGTTATCTTCTCCGAAACTCTCCTGCTGCCTATGAGAATTTCATAGATCAGTAATCGGAAATGAGATTTTTGATGTTCAACCCTAACTCTGCTGCTAGACATCACATACTGTGTGTGAAGGTCAGGTTACCATTGTCTCGGAGTATGAATGTGGAAATACAGTGTGCAGACTATTTCTTTGTCTTAAAGAGTGGTTCAATTTTGGGAAGAAAAGCAGAAATGTAAAGTACTTTCCAAACTCCCCCCCGCTGCTGTGCCACCCCAGAGGGCAGGCTGCAGGCCACAACAAGGCAGGCCAAGCAGCTGTTGGACAGCAGCTGAGTACAGATGTGGATTTCTTCCATTCCAAAGGCCAGGAGAGGTGGGGGTGTTTGTAGCTACTTCCTGGGGTCTTGGTGCCACTCATATTCAAGTAACATGCTTAGAAATATGTATGTATCTTGGCTAGTTTTTCTTTTCTTCTGCTTGCTGCTATGGCAGAAGTACTCACCACGATCATGGACAATTCATTTATAAAGCTCATGGAAGCAATTTGTATGAAGATCAAAATAAAATCCAGAAAAACTATTCAGGAAACTGAAGGAAATCACAGAATCACAGGGGTTGGAAAGGACTTCTGGAGATCAAGTCCAACCTACTGTTAATGTGGGTCCCTACAGTAGGTTGCAAACATCTGTAACTGTTTTTCTTGACTTTTTTTCCCCCTAAAATATCATGCTGGAACAAACAACTTGTTTTATGTGTTTCCTTAAGGTCAGACTTTCTTCCAGGACAGAAAAAATCATTTTAAACTAAGCCCACAAAATTCCTGTGTAAATTCGGTGGTAGTTTTCCCTTCTGATTTAAGGGTGGTTTTATGTACCAGGAGGTGGGTTGGTTGTCTGAGCCTTCCCTTCCCATGTAAAGCTCTGATGTGTTGTCCATGCTGCTCATTATCATCAGCCACAGTGTGCTGGATCTCAGTATTTAATGGGGGGTAATGGTGATTTGCAGGCAGCTGGAAAAGGGACTATGACTTGATTTCCTTTCTTATTTCAGAGTCCATTTCTCTGCTTTGCTGAGTGTTTTTATCTGATTGTGCACATTCCGACATCTCTAGATGCTCACAGCACTTCTCAGCTGATGGCTGTATTTTGTATAACTCATTCCTTCCACAGGTTGTGGCTTTGCTCCTAGAAATTGCATAGGTGTCTCTTGAAAGTGATTAAAGCAACTCTAAAGGAACACTATTGATTTAAACCACTTAGGGAGTTGGCTCATATGTTAAAAGCCAGTAGTCTAAAAATAAAGGATAAAGGTCTTGAAGTGGAAGCATGATGCTAGATATTTATTTTGAAAACAATGACAAAGAAGGTGGAACAGGAATTGGGGATTTTGCCAAATCCAATTAGGAAGAACGCTATGGGGAAAAAGAACATTAAAAAGAATGGAGGGAAGCAGAGCATGAGGTGTAAATTTTTCATCATGAGAGATTATTCAAACAGAGCTGATTCAGGGCTTCTCAACATCATAGACAAACATAAATTTTGCACTCCCAGCTGCTGTCAAGTAGAATTCTGACAAAGTACTGGCTGAATAGCAAAGAAAATTTTTAGCGTTGGACTGACTGTGCTTGTAGCCACAAGGCAGTCAAAAGGCATGAAGGCTGAACCAGCTCTTGGGGGGAGGATAGTGAAAATGAGGGATGCATCCTGCCAGAAGAGCCTGCTGCCACCCTTCCTTTGACTTGCACTCAGTCTCATTTTCCAAGGCTGTGACACAGGCTGACAAGTTAATGAAGCTGTATCTGGTCTTGCTGGGCAGATGGAGCATTGGGCAGGGCACGCTGTATTCAATGCTTCCTCAGTGTGAATGAATAAAATAGATCATACCTTGTATAAATAATCTTGTTAGTTTAGAATTTACATTCTGAGGCCTGCGTAAATAAATGTTGAATGAGGTTACAACACTTGGCATTTCATCTAGAATCCTCCTAAGCTCCTGAGTGTGGACTTGAGGGGAATACCCTAAGCTAAGATCATGGCTTCTTTCATCCATCATGTCTGGTGGATATGTAAGAGTTAGTGGGATAACAGTAAAGAGCAGAAGATGTAGAAGCTGTGGATAGCCAGAAGTGACAGAGAAGTGATCAACCTTTTGATTAAGGATATGTAATCTCCTTTTTTTTACTGGGTTTAACAAACAGAACAGGAAGATTTACATTAATTTCAGTTGTGAACTTGCTATGCATATGCATTTGCTATGAAGAACAGTCAGCAGAAGACTGAAGTATCACATAAATCATTTACTAGCTGGAAAGTACAAAGAATGCCAGTAAGGCTAATGTTTTGGTCTCTTGCCCCTTCACACCCTTCATGAAGCATGTTAAGTAAAAATATTTTGAGTTCTGTATACCAAAAATAAATCCATGAGAAAAGACTCTATGTTTTGAATGTTAATGAGATCCAACACAAAGTTGTGTTCTTTTATCTTTGGACATAAAAAATGTTGGGTCTGGGAGAGATAGATTAGGAAGTATTTTGAGGATCAGTCCTTCATTTAATGTTTCTTAAGTACAATAACTCTTGAAGGTAAAATGTTTCAAAACATATTGATTCCTATGAGGAAAAAAAACCACGCCAGAAAATATAGAAGAAAAGCTGTTTTAGTGAACTTTTGAGACATCCAGCCTCTGGAAGGTCTATTGAACAAGGAGCTTTTTCCATTCATCTTTGTGAGGAAGTACATTTGTTAGTCTTAATTCATCGGGATATGAAACATTGATCATGACCCATGAAATGTTGTATCCAGCTGAAAGTACTTTGTGTACAGAGAATGGCTTTTATTTGTTCTCAAAGGGACCTTTGGCAGACTTTCTTAATAGTCCTTGGGCTGATCACTGTGTCAGTTCAAGGGACTAGCAAGTAGCAGCTTGTATAAGGGTGATCATCATTCAGTGATGTATAGTAAGCAGAAACCACTTTTTCTTGTTCTCTTTGAAAACTTGTTTTTCTGAAGATGTAAAGAGCTAAGGAGTTGTTATCAGAGCAAAGGATAATGTGTTTTCATAAGTTCCACGTAAACATCACTTTACTTAATTGATTACTGCTTCAGTTATCAGTGAGAATCAGAGGATGAATTCACACACCACATGAGTTACTTCATTGCTGAGCTTCAGTGATGAAATTCCCATCTAGTATGATTTTTATTTTAATTCAGGCTTAATCACCCTTACTAACCATTTGCTTTCTAAGCATGAACTTATAGTTCCATCTTTTATCCTTTCTTTTTCTTTGATTTGCAGGCAAATTTCCTGAGATATATCCATTTTCTCTTGCATAGCCATCACAAAATTATGTGATGCAAAGCTCCTGTGGTGG
Source organism: Gallus gallus (assembly GCF_016699485.2). Taxonomy (NCBI): domain Eukaryota; kingdom Metazoa; phylum Chordata; class Aves; order Galliformes; family Phasianidae; genus Gallus; species Gallus gallus. The sequence goes on from NC_052532.1 coordinate 96,202,454, forward strand.
CAGTTTTTAATATTTTTCACCAAAAGCTGTGAGGAAGTGACGGAGATTGGTAGGCATGAAGGAGGTTAGGACCCTCTTCCCACGCTGACTGCAGTGTTGAATGTTGCCTCCATTTTTCTTGAGGCATTTCACACCAGACCTCTTCACCCCTCATTTTCTGCAGATCTAACACTTCCTATTTCTCCTCTGCAGAAGTAACCCAAAGATAGGTCTACCCTTCCGGGAAACTCTAATACCACTCTTGTCATAAGAGTTTTGACTAAGCAAACTATCAGGCTGTTGGACACCTAAACTAATTCTGATTCGCCTGTATCTAGCTTGCAAAGAATCCGCAGAGATTTTCCATAGGTTTATTTTTGTTCTGAATGCAAGACATCTGTGTACATGCCATGTATGGAAGACTGGTTTTCACAGTTTTTCATGTTTCTCTAGTTTTTCATTAACAAAGTGTTTTTGATACTGTTGATTTTCTGCTTTGCATGAAACATTTTTTGGAATCACCAGGAACTGAGTGCCTTGGTTGTTCTTCCATGCCTCCAGATAGTAAATGGTTCTTTGCAAGGTCATTTACTAGGTAGATAAGATAAAGGAGTAAATGGCTAAGTAAGAAATCAGAACTATGTTTTGTCATTTGAAATGAGAGCAATTGCCACCAGGATATTACTAGTTACCAGAGCTATATACAAGTCTGCTTTTGAACAGCCATAAAAAAGCAGTCACCTTAATATACCTTTCCATTTATCCATGGTTTAGATGTTACGATAATTGCTCCTAAATTTTCATGACCCTATACCTTTCAGGTGTTGAGAGCAGCTCTGCTATGTGATGCTCCTTCATAATAAATAAAGTTACAGAATCTAGTCAAAAGGGCAAGGGCTGTTTTCAGTACTGTTGCTCTTTGTGAGCATGTGAGCCAAATGCTTTGTGATATATGTAGGTGGGTTTGGATTTTACTGACCTCAAACCACTAAGGCCTCAACTCACCCAGGTCACCTAACTGTGGCATTGCTTCACGTTTCAGTGAATTCAAAGTAAATTGACACCTTTGACAATAGAGATGGTTGTGTTGTCCCCAGTGCTCTCTGCCAAGCATCACTTCCACTTCCCTTGAGCCAGCACTAATAGTTGTAAAGCTACATGGTCAGTTAGCTCTAAGAATTGGTCGGAATAACTCTGACATGCAACTTAAAAAAAAAAAAAAAAAAAAAAGGTTTTTGTCTTACCAATTTCTTGACATAAACATCACATTTTTTTCCTATTTTAGTAACATTTAAACTGTTTTGTTGCACATTTACTGATATAAAATGATGACACTTAAAAAATGCTGTTTGCATTAATGCACTTCTATGAAGGAAGGATAACTCAAGTAATTAAAATCCTCTGAGAGTGTATAAGCATATGTTAGAATACGTACATATTTGTCTATGAACATGCACAAAGGTAAGCACATATGTAATACTAAAAATGTGCTGAACTAGATTTAAGGGATTTTTTAGGTAAAATTATAAAGTAGAGAAGAGGTCAAGAAATACAGACCTCATCCTAGAAAACTGCTAGAAGAAATTGATCTGAGGATACTAAGTTGTTTAGGTCCTTATCACACAACATAACTTCAGTTTATAGGATGATCACTAAGCATTGTTTCCATAGTGCAGGCAGAAGCTATAGCCAAAAACTGCAGATGGAATAAACAAGGGGCTTCCAGAAACAAAACAAAACTTTGAGGACTTACATTCATCCAAATATTTATTGGTGACATTGTGGCCCCAAATTGTTCGCAGTCCTCATAAACAAATTCATTTGAAAGAATGAAAGTTTCAAATGTCATGTAAATTTACATTTTTTTCCTGAGACAATCCAGCCAGTTAAACATTGAAGCTCCCACCCCTTGAACTGATTCCATCCAGGCAAGTCAAGGTAGAATGTTTAGTTTGTGCCAGCGCTTGGACAAGGGTTATGGGACAGGGTGAACTGAAGTGTGTTAGCTAATCACAACCTCCCTTCAGCCTCTTTTTCTAAACTAACTAAAACCTCTGGTGGAGAATAAAGCAGTCACACCAAATCCATCAGATCCTGCAGAGCTATCAGTGACACTTAGCTGTCAGCAGTATCAGAGATTCTTGATAACATTAACATGGACATCTGACCTTTGTCCACAACAGATGGAAATCTTTGATCAAGGGTAAAAGTGTTGTACTAAACTGACTAATGTCTGAAATCGAACTGAAATGGTAAAAACAAGCAAAACAAACAAACAAAAAAAAACAGCCCTTGGACAAAACAAAAACAAAAAAGCACTCCCTGGAGGTATCTGACACTTCCCTGAATATAATACTATGTAACTCTGTTAAACATACCTTCAGTTAACATAAATTCTACAGGAGTTTATATATTCATATTCTTATATAAGCAGATTTTTTTGCTGTGAAAATTAACGTACAGTTAAACCTTAAAGTTGACTTTCAGCCATCCCTTTAACTTCATTAAAATCTATTTTCTAGCTCTGTAATGTGTGATAAAATGCTTAATTTAGGCTTCCCAGCATGGGTCTTAAGGAAATTATTTCTCTTAAATACACAAGGGTTGCTCCGAAAGTAATGCCTCCCATTTATTTCCCTGAAAACTACAACAGCTACAAAAAGCACGATAACACTGTTTGATAGAGAAAATTCTCAATTACAAAATACCATTTTTCAATACAGTCAGTCACCAACATTAGCTATGCATTTTCACCAGTGATGAAGAAGAGTCTGCATGCCACACTCCTAAAAACCTGCACCAGTGGGGGTGACCCACTGTTAGGTGACCCACCGCTAAAATACACCACCCACAGCCTCACTGTGCTCACATCCATTGTTTGGTCTTCAGAAACATTCGACAACCACTGATGAATGTCAATGGTTACAATGTTTTCCACATGGAGGAGTTCAGTGACGCACCTTTGCTTCATATGCACTTCCATGTCAGACACCATTTTGTCAGACTGCCCCTCAGCTGCCATCTGTCACACAGCAACAAAATCTAACAGAATACTGGTGGGAAGGTTCAACCTCTACTGCCATAAAATAGAAGGCATTACTTTTGGAGCAGACCTTGTGTATTGAAAAAAGATTTTATAGTGAAATATGAGACATCTGAGGAATTCCTTTTATGCGATACGTGATGCAGGTTATATCAATCATAGGTGAAAGGTAAGCCACGCTCTTCCACTAATAAACAGCTAAAAATTCAAAAGCCTTTTGCACAGTTAGAAATTCTTTTTTAACCTTTGACAATGATCTAAAATTTTATATCATACTTATTTTCTCTCTCTTTTTTCCCCCTCATATGAACACTGACCAATATTCTAAGGCCCTACAACTTGCAGCACTTAGTCCTGATTTATGAGAGTTAATTACATACACTTCTTTGTCAAATCTAAACAGTTACAGAATATAGGCAGTGCTTTTCATGGTAAACTCTTCTCCTGGTGAATTTAATAAATCATTTCATTCCGGACATTAAGATATCAGTGTAAAATCGTAATTAAAAAAAAAAAAAAGTAACCTGCACTTTATGCCAGGTTCCACAAGAGGGCAACGTGTACCAGGCATTGAGCTGCGACTGTATTATTAAAATCCTTTCATTGTTCAGCAGACTTGGATGAAGTTCATTGATTTTTCTATTTAGCATTCTTCTGTATTAATTTGTACTGCTATCTAAACTTTGCAGGTTGGTAGGTGTTAATAGAAACCAATCCTGTTTTGTATGGTACTGAACATGGGCGTTGTTACACGTGCTTATAATAAATTACAATTAAGGCTTAATAGGCATTTCATTTATCACTTGCACTGTCTCAATACCAGCAGCCTTTTATTCAAAATGCCATCGTGGCTAAAGGAAACTTGCAGTGCTTCATAGAAGGTCACACATTGGCAGAATATATGTTAATATTCGTGTTGTAGATAGGTTAACAGCAGTGTTAGGAAGTTTCCTGAAGAAACAAACAAAAAATGCTTTGATGCAAAACAGAAGGGTAAAACCATTGCGGAATACTTAGAAAAGCAACTAACCTTATAAAGGAAGTGTGATCTTTGTCTGAATGGTCTTCTGGCAGTAGCTTGCAAGGGCAGGAGTCTGCACACTGGATGGCGCTTTTCTCTGCAAATAATCACAGTGAAATCAATTACCACCTTAATAGAATAAGGGTGGTCCAAGCTGGTCCAAAACAATTAAATCAGTCCTGCAAGATTTACTGCTGATCAATGCCATTGGCATAAAACTCACCATCTCATCTGTTCCTGAAAACTCACAATCTACAAACCAAAGAGTTGAGCGTTTTTATTTCTCTCATTCTGAAGAATAAGGACATGTAAACATCTTGATTTTTTTTGTGTGTGTGTATGCCACACAGAACATGATAAAAGCTTTATATAGCCCAACTTCATGCATCAATATTTAAGCATTGAAATGAGCAGTATTATTATGCAGTATGGTCATTAAATGCAGTAGGATGCTCACTAATATGGTAGGATACTGAAACTCTAGGAAATGTATTTAATATATGTAATATAATTCATTTTCCACATTTGATTCTTCAGCCTGACGTGTAGGATGAACAATTTGCCGTAACATAGAGAAAGCATGACACTTTCAATCAGTACTTAGAAATAGAAATAGCCAAACATTTCCCTCTCAGAGTACTCAAACTGACTTCTTTCTTGCTTACAGTACTACCATAGGAAGGGGCACAACTGTGCTGGAAAAAATGGAAGCTCCCTATGCAAATACTCCAGAAAGCAAACAAAGAATACTGCTTTTTAGGTTTTCTTTGAACAGTGCTCATTGGAACAAAAATTATAAACTATATGCTGCTATTCAATAAGCTATGAGCTTACTGCCTTAATTTAACTGTGCCATAAAAAAGTGAATCTGTGTGGAGAGTGATTTCTCTCACTTATGAAACAAATGAGGCAATGCATAGCCAAGTAAACCTGGATATATTTAAACTAGAGCCACAGAAGTTAGTCACATATATGAATTATTCCATAGTGAGCTCTATGCTGTTACAGCTGGTTGACTACTAAAGCCCAAGCCAGATAAAGATTGGCTGGGTTATCTCTGCGCTACATAGCACTGGGTACAATGTAGACATGATTTAACTCTAGCATATCTGTTATGTTGCATTTATCTTTGTTGCCTGATAGTCTCATTATACGATCTTTTTTTTCTCTTCTTCTATTTGTCTCATTTTTCCTTTGCTTTCTCCTTCAGTAGTGTGTATCAGTGGTATTAGGAGTTGTTTCAATTAACTAATTCCTACTTTTGTAATCTGCTGGCCCGATCAGAAAACTGCTTCTTACAAAAGTGAGAATTCTTTTGTCCTTAGATCTTCCAGGTGCACCTGGATGAAGTACTCCACTGCCTGCATGTCCTTTCCACTGCAACAAGTTCTTGATGTCATTGCTTATCACTGCTTATCCATATCTCCTTGAACAAAAAAAATAACAAATGTATAGCTTGTCTTCATAATATTGCTAAGAACGAGAATATGGAGGCCATAGTTATAAACAGTCCTCTGAACCCAAATCCTTGTTGTCATAAGCATTTTTGGCTATGAAAATTATCCTTTGTGAAGTGAGAAATTAAGTAAAAAAAATGTTGATTTGTTTTTTCTTACCAAAGTGTTCTTCTAGTTTCAAGAGCTGTGTTGTGTTTTTAAGGAAATTAAGATAGTTTTGTTTACGAACTGTTACCACTAACAGCCTTTATCAGCTCTATAAAATTTTGAACAACACATTTGAAGCTGAATAACATGGAAAAGCCTTATTAACTTTGTCTTATTTTTTGGAAATTTTCAAATTCCACACTAGTAAAATTTGAATCATTGATGGAAAAAGTGTTTCTTGTAGCCCTCATAAGAAAAAAAAAAAATGTAGTATTACTTTTTTTCACATACTGAAAAATATGTTGCAACTGCCACGTTAAAGAAGTGTGCATTGAAATGAAAGTCCTTCTCCCTTTCCTTAATCTTTCAAAAGTTTTGTTTCTCTGAAGCTACTGGTATTCCCAGGAAAGGTATGTGGGGCAAAATGTCTGCTGAAATTACTGATGTCACTGATCCCCTTATTGACGGGCAGCCACAATGTGTAGTTAATAGGAAAATACTATGTATTAAGTGCCTGGATATGTTCCATATCATGGTATAAATTCTTGATTTCATACTGGGAGCAGAGGGGAAGACACTGCTCCTGTGTCTTGCTGTATGCATCCAGCTCTCAGTGCATTACCCTAACCCTTTGAAGATTATAGATAGCCTGCAATATATACTGCTGCACAAGGGAAGGATATGATCCTTTTATTTTTCTTATCTGGGAAACCTTTCCTGATGGTAGGTCAAGGGTGTCCCAGGAGTAATACAATCTCTTCTGGAAATTTCAAAGAACTCGATTATCTGCAATTGACTGAGGACATCTGTGCTGGCATACTGTCTCCCTACCTAATTGATTATCCTTGATTCACACAGCTACATTCAAAACCAGGGCCCCAGCTGTACAGATGTCATGGCTAACATCCCCTTGCATTTCATCAAAAAGTTCTACAAGTGGTTTGTTTTCCATCAGAGTGGTGAACATTTGCATATACTGATTGTATTTCATTAACTTTTTTTTTTCTTCTGTAGTTGCAAAAAGCCTTATACAACATCACCCAGTAGCTCATAGGCAACTAACTGGTTACTAATATACCTGTGGAAAAGCTAAAGCCATCTTCACTATTGGTTCTTGGGTAGCAATAGTAATATACCAGTTCAGAATGAGTGGAGACCTCTAAGGGCTTTGTCTGGAAAGCTCTCTTGGCTCTTCTCCCAGGAAGCTTGTTTCTTCATTTCTCTAAAAAAAACTGGAACATACAGTAAAACCCAATAGTACGTGATCATATCTGTGTTTTTCAGTGGGGTGGATGGTCACTTTGACTTTCTCTGCCAGAAGGATAGTTCTCCTTTCTGGCCTTTGCAGTTTCTCACGTGCCCTGATTTTATATAAATATAAATTATTGAAGAAAATACTGATAGCCAGTAGTCAGTCTAGTTGCTCTTTGTTGCTGACAGGTGTTTATCATCACTCTTTCCTGCAAAAGAAATGTCATCAGTCTTTAATATAACATATGGGATACTTCTCAGCATATTTTCTGCTGCAGTATACCAAGCAAATAACAAATAATGTGAGTGGGTATTACAGTATAGTTTCTACAGTTTGCAAGTACATAAGTATGAAGTCTGTCATTTTCTATCTTATGTTTCAATAGCTTACACTTCTGTGGAGAGCAAAAAGCACTTAATCAGTTATAAGTTTATGATTCCTGCAGTTACGGATTGTGTAACTTTGCAGAAATGGTCTGTTAAAAGCAAATGGAAAACACAAAATGAAAAAAATGATACTATTCTTCTACTTATCTAACTTACCTTTAATGTTGATGGCTGAAAAAAAGAATCTTCTTTTGAACTGACTAAATACCAGTTCTTGGTGCCAATCTTGGCTGTAATACTTTCAGTGTATTTTCCATAAAAGTGATTGGGTGGATATCCACAGCACAGTAGTTCTTCTTAAACCTCACTACAGGTTACGTTGAGTTTTATTAGTGATCTTAACTTAGTGTGTTCTGAATATCAGAACTAGGACACAAAGCTTACCACTCAGGTGAGGTCTCTCGTTAAAGTGGAGGATTGTGGATTACTTCTGATTTTACAAATAGGTCACTCCATTGCAGGTATGTTCATTCAGCTGACCACAGCTGCTTACTTCTCCATACCTATTTCTACCTGTAGGTTAAATACATCATTACCTGATAAAATCCATCCTGCTGTCTTCATTTTGGTGTGGGTAAGAGCTAAAGGGAGAAAAGAAGTTTCGGTTTCTATGTTTCCCTCAGTGTAAAATGTGCTGAGGAGAATCACGGAATGGTTAAGGATAAAAGGAACTGGAGGAGATCAGGGTTGAAGGCTGTCTGATCCAACCCACCTGAGCAGGAACATGCAGAGCAGGTTGCTCAGGTCCATGTCCAGGTGGCTTTTGAAAATCTGCAAGGAGGAGACTCTAAAACCCTCTGGGCAACCTGTGTCAGTTGTCTGTCACCCGCACAGCAAAGAAGTGCTGCATGATGTTTAGATGGAACTTCCTGTGCTCCAGTTTGTGCCCATTGCTTTCTGTTCTGGCAGTGGACACCAGTGAAAATAAGATGGCTCCAACTTCTGCACTCTTCTTTCAAGTATTTATATACATTGATAAAAACATCCCTAGAACTTCTTCTTCTCCAAGTTGAAGAAGGGATCTGCCCACTTTGGCTATTTGATAGGTAATAATGTTAGGCTGATCTGATAGAAAATTAGCGTATAAGCATTTCCACAACAGTGAGAGGAAACAGAAACCTTTAGCAACTAATTAAACATTTAAATGTAATGGAAAACCTGTTCTACACCTTCCCCCTCCCCCCCCCCCCCCAGGATTTTGAGAAGTTTAAATTGCAGCTTGGCAGAAATGGTCTTGGATTTTCTACTATCATCTGAAGTCACTCCATCTTGCAGCACATTTTCTAGACTATTTCCTAGGCTGAGTTATACACAGTTAATTGTTTATTTTCACCTATTTTAGGCCTTCTCTTTGATTAAGAAATTGGATGTTTTTAGCAATTATATATGACATTGGTATGTGCTGATATAACAGAGCTCTGAGGAACAAGAATGGAAGCTGTCTTCAAAAAGATGGCCACCCGGGAACTTGTGACCTTCTTCAGTCACATCATAAGAGAATGGAAAGGAAACTCTCAGTTGTATAACAGAAAATAAGAAGTTAAAGCATGTTCTATTAATTGCAGTAAACACCATCTTTACCATTTTTTCTTTTAATCACTTCTGCTGCAAAATGCCATCAAATCATTTGTTTGCGTCACTAAATTACTATTATTTTTTGCTTGAAAAACAATTCTGTGTATAGAGAATTAGCCAGAAGAAGCATTTCAGATTACAATAACTTCTGTCCAGCTTTGAATTTTTGAAACTAATCCTCTTCTATTTGAAGACTCTATCTGTTGCCTGTACTGCTGCGCAAATAGCAGCTTAACAGTTTAATAGCAGTTAATATTCTTACTCCAAAATCAGGCTGGTATTATCTCTCAGGTATCCTCGTGATTTGTTTTTGAAAAAGCAAGTGGATACAGCAGATAATTTTATCTCCTTTTGAGTTCTTATTGCACTGAAGCATTTACAGGATTGGCTGAGGACTGAGTAGTTCTCTGTTAGCAGTGAGTTTTTCTCCATTTAAACTCTCCATGCCTGAAGTTCAAGTCAGTGCAAGGAGAATAAAAATACTTCCTTTCTCACAGATGTGTTATAAGTACATTGGAAAAGTGATATGTTGCTTAGATACTGTGGCGAGGGGAGCCGTGAAGGAGAAAAGAGCTCTCACACTGCAAAGTAGCAGTAGACGTAGCTTACCAGATCTGCAGACTCAGTGCAGTCCAGGATGGAGTGGGCTGCTACGGAGTTCTCCTAAATACGAATTATCTCCCAAGAAGAGAGAATAAGCTGCACTCACACATGCAAAATACACTGCATATTTGAGTGAAAAAAAAAAAAAAGTGAAGATGAAAAAGATAAATTCATTTGATCGAGAAATCTATATTACTGAAAACAGACACAGGCGTGTAGGTTATTTAATTAATTTAATTTAGCTGTCTAGTGCAGAGGTTACGAGACAGTGATCATTATTCAGCTTTCCAAAGGAATTCAGCTAAGTATGAGAAACAAATGGTATATGGTAGGCTTCCCCATTTATTTAAGTAACAGAAGATTCACCAGTAAAATTGCATAACTAGCTGGCCTGTTTACTTTTTGTCGGCATCAGTATCACACCAAAAGGGAACAAACACAACAGTCATATTACCTACTGGAAGTATGAATTGTTACCTACCTAGGCTGCCTGTTCTGAGAAGCTGAAAAATAAGTTAACCAAGTACCTGTCAGTTTTGATCTATTGTTAAGCAGATTCCCTTCATGATTCCCTTAATAGAGTTGATCAGTTAAACCTGAAGCACTGTGAAAGTGTTGGCCTTAAACTACAATATGGAAGGAAGACATCTTATTTGCTGTCAAAATAGTGACTCTACATTTTAGAGACAGATGCCTTCCTTCACTTCCTGGGCAGAAGAAATGAAGAGGTATCAGAAGGGAGAGATGTTTCGTAAGGGTGAAGTGTGCTCATTTATGTTACCATACTCATTCATACTGTGAAGAAGATTTTCATCAAGTGACAGCGTTGGAGGATATTTCTGTTGGAGAATATTTCTGTTGATATCAAGTAGAGTTATCAAATATTGGCATTTTCTTTGAAATTACCAAATATAGTGCTGACATTTACATAAACATGTAAACATGCTCAACCAGATTTCCTTTACATAGAGTACTGGTTTTTAACTAAATTGGTAGTCTGGTTAAAAAGAAATATTTTAAGAAATGTAAGAAATTAATATTCACATAGAAGATTTAAAGCCATTTGTTCAGGGATATGTGTTGAAAATGAATTTCAAAGTAAACAATTAATGATTGCAAAGTGATAATTTCCTGAGCTTTTTCAAAAGTGCTGGTCAGTGGAAAAGCCACTTCCACAATTCTGAACAAAGGATTATTCCAGGGTGTACTGTAAATTGCATTAAGATATCAGATAGGGTTCACTCGAGCAGTAAAGGTTGCTGCATACTTGGCTATAATCAGTAGAAATGAAGCAGTAGCTAAGATTATGTTTGAATTTAGCTACTCTCTGGCAGGAAAAAATCCTGTTAGTCATGCATTGCTTTAGAATATTCAAGTGCAGCCTGTGTTGGTTTGGTAGAGAAATAATCCTGGTTTAAATGTTAAGCTTTTGAGGGCCTGCTTAATTTAAAGTAGATAAACCTTGGGATCGTGTAAAGTATTTACCATAAGGAATATGCTCTACAGTTGAGATAGTACTTGGTAGCTTAAAGAGCCAGAGTAATCTGAAGCTCTGAATGCCATAGAAATGTTGAAGCTCGTTAACACTTTTACGTATTCCATTTCTATGTATGTAAAAACTAAGATGCCCAGCAGCATGTGTAGATGACTTCTGATGGTCTTCAAGGAGGGACACTGTAAAACCTCTCTGGACAGCCTCTGTGAGAACACAGTCACTCACACAGTAAAGAAGGTGTTTCTGAATGTTCGAGTGGAACCTCCTGTGTTTCTGTTTGTGACCTTTGCCTCTCGTCCTGTGACTGGGCACCACTGAAAGAGCCTGGCCTCATCCTCATTGCACCCCCACTTCTCCAGGCTAACAAGGGCTAGCTCTCTCAGCCTCACTTCATAGGCGGGGTGCTTTCATCACTTCATCATTTTTTTGGTCCTTCACTGAACTCTATTCAGTTTGTCCATTTCTCTCTTGTACTGGAGAGCCTAGAACTGGACCTAGCACATACTTCATTTGTAAAGGGGGAATAAAATAGAGATAAGGTAAAAATTCAACTTTGCAAAAGTTCCTTATTCTGATTAAAAGTAAGTTTAGAAATGCTTCAAACAGTGTTTTCATATTTTTGAAATCAAATTTAGTTGCTTTTGCTTCTGTAAGAACTTCCCAGTTGAATTCAGTTCTGTTTAATTAAAATCATATAAAAATTTTAAATCTGTAATATAAAACAAACCTACTTGGGTTTTTTTTTTGTTTGTTTGTTTTTTCATTGTCTCACATGAAAAAGTCCATTCCATCTGCTATTTTTCTTTTGTCACCACCAGTAGGGTAGGAAAAAAAAAACATTTGCACTGTTCAACTTAGAAGGACATTATGCTAAGGACCATAAAATTAGAGAGAAAAATTTAAAGGACATTCATAAAGTTGACTGTTTCCAAAGGGCTATCAAAAGGGCTAAATTCTGTAACCAATACAGAATTTCTACTTATTTCTATCAAGAATTTTCTGTTATTTGCTGTAGTATTTTTATGATTCAGTATTTAATTAGAGAATGAATGGTTGTGTATCATGGTTCTGACTTTTGTATTCCTATGGAGTTATAGAATATTCACTACACTTTCAAAGAAAAAATATTAAAATTGCTAATGTCATATGATTTCAGAATGAAATGTGCAAAATAGCATCACACTGTAGCTGGAGAGATTATTTAAATTCCATATCCTGTGATTTCCTTCCAAATTCTGGATGAACACAGCTAAATATTTTTGGAAATCACATTTTGTGATATGAAATCTGCCCTCATAATGCAGCTAGGCATACTTAATACATACTAAATGTAGACTTCATATAGAATGATACTACTGAGGTGGCAATATTGTACTCTATCCTTTTGGATGGAAAGAACTTGAAAAAAAAAGAGAGAAACAAAGCATTTTTTTTTTCATATGTGACTTTATATTCCATGGTGTATTCAAGTCTAGTTAATGAAAGTCAGAATCCCAACCAGACAAAGCAGAGAATGAATACTGGGACATTGAAATGAACAATACCAAACATAGACAAAATTTCTCCTCCAGATTCTAATTTCAACACACCCATTACTCTCTCTATTTTTCTGTTCTAAAGGAACACATGGAAAATAATATTCATTAATGTAGCATATGCATTTGTAGCAAGCTTTCTAATCCTATCACACATGAAGAATACCTTTCTACAGTAGTTTACCTTGTTTAATGATGACATGTGCTAGCTACAAGGGCTGCTCCAAAAGTAATGTCTCCTATTTTATGATGTTGGCCCGTGATATCAGAGATGGATGCTGGTGGTATGACAGTAGAGGTTGAACCTTACCACCAATACTCTGTTACATTTTGTTGGGTGTGACGAATGACAGCAGAGGGGCAGTCTGACACAATGGCACCAGATGTGGAAATGTATAGGAAGCAAAGGTGTGTCACTGAATTCCTCCATGTGGAAAACACTGCACCCATTGACATTCATCAATGGTTGCTGACTGTTTCTGGAGACCAACTAGTGGATGTGAGCACAGTGAGGCTGTGGGTGGTGCATTTTAGCACTGCCAACTGCAGTACTGGGTCACCTCTGTTTGTGCAGATTTTGATGAGCATGGCATGCAGGCTCCTGTTCATTGATGGGAAACATGCATAGTTCACAGCAGTGATTATACTGAAAACTAGTGTTCTGTAGTGGAGATTTTGCTCTATCCAAACAATGTTACTGTGCTCTTTGTATCTGTTGTAGTTTCCAGGGAAATAGATAGAAGGCATTACTTTCAGAGTGAGCTACATATTTTGTTCACAAGTGAAATTAGTAAGGGAAAATGTAGTATAATGTAAATTCAGGTTTTCATTTTATATGTAGGCAACTTTTGCAGAGGCCTAGTATTTTCTGATAGTAGCAAAATGAGCAGGAAAACAAAATATCTATTATTAATAAAGGGAGTATACAGACAATTCTAAACCAATTAACATAGCAATGTGTGTTTATTTTGGCAGTAGTGGAAATCTCATCCATAGAGACCCCTCACTTTGTTTCCTTTGTTCCTATTATCTCATTTCTTTTGCCATTATTTACTGTTTCTTTAAATGACCTCAATCATCATCTTCTGTGGCTTTTCTCTTTCTTCTCACACTATTGTTGTGCATGCAGCTTGGTTCATGTGTTACATTCTGAATCTTGGAGAGAACTTTCTGTTAAACATATTATCATCTCCCAGGTGGAAATTATGACAGTTGTTTTGTGTGAAAGCCTAAAGACCTTTACCTGAGATTTCCTCTTTGCTCACTACTCTGAGTGCAATTGTAGTGACTGGTGGTGTTCCATCAGGATTACCCCAGGGAAACCTGGCTGATGGCAGGGCTGCTCAGATTTCATACCAACTCTTCCATTCAAAATTCTCCCTCACGTAGTGTAAGACCTTTCCATTCTGTTAAAAATCCTGTTCTCTTGACTCAGTATTCAGAGAGAGCAGGGAAACCTAAGATACAGCTGTGCATGTGTATTTGTATAAGAGATTGCTTGTCTTTTTTTCCTTCAAAATTCAAGGGCTAGTAAAAGCTTTGCTTTGCAATGCTTCCTTTCTCTTGTTTCTTTACTTTTGTAAAATTGTGGAAATAAGCAAATGTTTGTTATTACTGTAAGTTAAGGCTCACTTGCTACTGTTTAATTTTGCTGCATTCTGTGACCGAAACTCAGTTGTTACTTCATAAGAAAATCAATCTTAGGTATGTTTTATGTATAAAATTCCCTACTTTGTGAAACGCAAAAAAATTCCATCCTACAGATGGCATAGTGTTTAAGGAAAAGAGGCCCAATACTTACAGAAGCAAATGCTTGACATGTTTATGGAGAAAATAAAGCATGAGCAAGATGGAAATGGTATTCAAATATAAAGTTTTCAAGCTAAATCTTAGGTCATATAAATGTTAACTACATATTGATTTTTGCATAGCGGGTTTTCAGACAGATCTGACTATATAAGGAAAAGAACTGTAATTACTTACTGCCTTGCTAAGGTTCCCCTTTTTGGGGTAGCAACTGAAATATGCTCCCAGGTGGAAGCATCTAGCAAATATTGAGCTATACTACCTTGTGCAAGTTGCAGTAAATCTGTGGAATTTCAGCAAACTCCTTGGTTGTGACATACTAACTAATTATTCTTTGCTTTCGTTTCTCATCTTTCTCAAATTGAAGATGATTTATCTGCATAATCTGGGGGTTTGGGCTGAAGTACAGATTCAATTTGCAAGGTAGCATTATGTTACAAATACAGTTCTGCCTTGCTTCTCTCCATACATGGAAAGAATGGAATTGGACTCACACCAGGGAAATACGTAACACGATAAAGGCAAAGGTTCATTCTGAAAGACTAACGTGAAGAATCAATTCTAATCCATAACCACTTGTCACAAGTAGCACTTTCATGCATGAATAATAATATTGAACTTCATGAATACTCAGGTGGCTGGTTTCTGTGAGATAGCTGAGTGCTCTTTTTTTCTGCTTAGTGATTCCTTGTCAAGGTAGTACACTGTACCATTAAAGAACACAACTGAAATATTCAAAAATAGTAGATAAGTAGATAATAGTAGATAATAGTAGACCTTTCCTCTTATAATAAAATAAATAATTGCTCATATATTTATAAAGTACTGTGGGTCTTGATCATCTGCCTGGGTCCTGGTATTACACCACACTACAGTCCCTATTCTAGCATAGAAAGAGTTAACTGCCCTGACCAGTAAATGTGTTCCTTCATATTTGTAAGCTTCTTTGATGATTCCAGTACTTATTAGGGAGGACTGATTTCTATCTATGGCTTAGATTGCTTGCTTTAAAAGCACATTTTCTTTCTAAGCCAAAAATAATATGATTGCATGGTGAAACGCTGTCCCAGCTTTCTCTAAGACCTAAATCAGAGAATGACACAAGTGTGACTGGCATAGCTACTGGTACAGCAGTTATGAAAGCACATTTATCAGAAATGTATCCTGGCCTTCAATGTGCATTGTCACATTTCTTTGCATTAACATTGATTTTAAGTTATGGTCATTTCTTTTATTGCAATTTTCACAGGGAAATCATGTACTAGCTGTTAATATGCTGTCTCCAAGATGCTTGGGTAGCTGAAACTAATATTAGTATTTCACTGACCTTATAAATTTTTACCTTTTGGCTTATTTGTGTTTTGTAATGGATTTTTTTTTTTTTTTTTTTTAATATTTAAGCTATAAATCTTCTTTGATGTGTTAGAGGACAAATAACCTATAATGAAACTGATGAGACTGTCCCTTTCAATTACAAAGACAAAGGAATCAATGGGACTCATTTCACACATCAAATGAGGTTGGTATTATTTAACACTACAATGAGGGACAATAATTGATGATAAATTACAAATGAAACCCTATTGGATTATGCATTACTTTACTCATTAATTAAATTGTGTAGGAAGCTGTGATATAAGTAGTTTTCTGAACTCTGCCTCAGATATTGAACCATTAGATGAAAATGTTAAGCATTTTTTCAATTTTACTCCTATGTAGGGAAAAAATTAAGTAATGAATTTCTCTCTCTTTTTTTTTCTGTACTTTTATCTAAACAGATTTTCAGTGTTCTTTAAGTGACCATTTTAGTAATACAAGGAAAAGCATAAAATTACAAAAATGATCATAAGCAATATCAGATCTTGAATGTGTAAACTACCCTTTAAGGGAAGGAAAGTAGAGAGATGCCTGCAGCCCGTCCTGATCTCTGGGAAGTGTCCATTTATTGGATATTTAATCAACGAGGACAGTTGTTCCAACACAAGTCTGGAATGAGGCTGAAGTCAGCCTTGCTGGGTCTTTAACCAGGTGCTAAACTAGTTTCCTTGAATGTCTTGTTCAGTTCTTCTAGAATGTTTACTTCTTTCCTTCTCTGTACTGACTGCCTCACTTCACTGGAGCCAATAAAGAAGTCAGCCTTACTGCTGGGTACCCGATTCATAAAGAACTCCCATTTTCCCAGTGGTAGACAGCTTCTGCAGCTATTTTTTATTTTTTATTTTTTTATTTTTTTAATTCCTGGCTCTTTTTCAGCTAGGTAACACTGAGAATAGTATACTATGTCGCAGATAATATCTCTCCTGTGATATACCATATTGTTTTCTATGGAATATAGGGTACACTAACCAAAACACAGCAAGTACAATGACTAATGTAGGTCACTTTTAGAATTCATTTGGAGAAGTTACTAGATACCCTTTCATTCTATGAAATGTAGTACCAAGTGGGATTGCTCAAAGTTTAAAAACAAAACCCCATATCTTTTCACATGAATAAAGATTTGTAAGGAGATCTTACCTTCTCCTGAAAGATACGCTATTGTGTATTTCTTTTTCCCACTAGGACTAAAGATAGAAGGTTAGATATGTAACTGGAAGATGCTTCCTAAGAAATGCCTTTCATTGACCTTGAAAAGTGTTCAAAACTGATCTTTAAGATTTTATGCAGACTGTTTTGTAGTCAATAGCCTCTTTTTTCTTTTAGTGCTTCTAATGTAGTGATGACAATACAGCAAATTGTCAATCATTACTAGCTCATGGCTGTCTTACTGTGAGTGTGAAGCACTGTGGAGATATCACGGAGCAAGGGAACAAAAATCAGAAGGCGAAGCCATCCTTTTATGACTTTGAAAAGTTACTTAACCTTTTTAAACAGTAGCTGTCACAAGCAGACTCAGCTATGCTCATTCTCCTTTGTTCTGGATGAGAAAAGATCTGCAGTGTTTCAACCTCTTGCACTTCTGTTTCTTGCTCCTGAAATTTTCATCAGCTGCCATGCTCATACTAACATTAGAATTTTAAAGGTTTTTTCCTTTTTCATTTAAAAAAAGATATTTCAGTTCTCTCGTAGAGAGTAACTTTGCAGAGAAAATCTTAAAATCTTCAAGAGGATGCATTTTAAAATAATAATCAGGGAAGAAGTAAAAAGATTAGAAAAATTATCTGAACTGTAAGTTAAAATCTTGGGTTTTGGGAGGCATTCTTATTTAGTATGATACTTCATGGACTAATTATGATGAGATCTGTGCTTCTTTTTAATGACAAACATTTAATAAATTTTTTCCCCATAAGAAATGTAGGAAGTGCTAAGCTTCTGTATACTCTAAAATCTTAATTTTGAAAAACCAAAACTTCCTGAGAAGAAAAATCAAATTCTATTATTTCACATAAATGAAATAAGCTGAAGAAATGTTAATTGCACTGTTTGATTCCAGGCCATCTATCATTATGTTGACAGTGGTGAAACAATGATAGAGCAGAGCAATAATGGTATAAATTGAATAGTCATTTTTTTTTCCTGTAGATGTATGCACTTGCAAAAAGAAATCATTGGGATTCCCATGTTGTGACAATGTAGGAAGCTGTGATTGGAGGAAAAAAAAAAAAACTGAGAAAGGGAGAAAGGACTTGAAGTGTTTAAGTCTAATTCATCGACATGAAATACAGAACAAATTGTATTTAATAACCTCTTTTAAAAATTATTTCTAATTAGTGAGACGTTTTGGCAGGTGTGCCTTCCTTTTCAGCTTTGAAACTTTACCTTTATTTTATTTTGACAAACTAGACTCATAATAGATACAAAAGAAAAGTCAAAGCATCTAGGTCATCTAATCTACAATTAATTACACTGATTTCCTCAGTGAATAAAAAGATTGAGGTAAAACGTTATGTGTTACCTGATTTATTAGAATTACTTTTAAACCCAATAATAGAATATCAAGGCATGTTTTTTCTGTTAAAGGTACATCTCTGTAAGGCACAGTGCTTCCCTCTTTAAGATAAAAGCCTTTTCTGATCATGAGTTAACACATAAGGTGAGAAACTGAACCCAACTCAGTGATGAGCCCTCAGCCTCAGAGAATTTAATACAAGTCAGAGAGTTCTCCAGTAAGTGTATGTAGAAAGTGACTCCCTCCCAAAATAACATCTAGACTAGATATCATGAAGAAATTCTTAACTGTGAGGGTGGTGAGACACTGGAACAGGTTGCCCAGCAAGGTTGTGAATGCTCTCTCCCTGGAAGCATTGAAGGCCAGTCTGGATGGGGCTTTGGGCAATCTCGTCTAGACAGAGATGTCCCTGCCTATAGCGGGGGGTTGAAACTAGGTAATCTTAAAGGTCCTTTCCAACCCAAACCATTCTGTAATTCTATGATTTCGGTGTTGCAGTGGTAGAAGTAACAAGGAGAATGTTTATAACAACTATTTGTATGACCATTGTAACTTGGAAACCACAAGTGCAAAATAATTAACAGGGAAAAAAAAAAAAAAACCAACCATAATTACACTAATATTAATGAAAACTCTGCATTAATCTTTTTGAATGTCAGTGGCCCATTGCCTCCTTACCTTGGGAATTAATGATACAGGCATGATCAAGAAGCCATGCCATGCATGTTTAGTTTCTGATGTACAGTTCTACTCAGTGAATGAAGATCAGCAGATCCCCTGAGTTTCTGAGGACATAGCTGAAGATATCTGTCACATAGAGGAAGTCATTTTGTCAGTTAAGCATATGCTTACATCATGTAGATCTCTTTCTATTTAAAACCAGCACCTTGAATTCTGCCAGTGTGTTCTCTTGTACTGCAGAGATCTGCTAAGAGCACTGACGTAGCATACTCCAGGCTTGAAATCCGATGTAATCCCAGAACACTGAAGGTGTTCACATGTACCTTGATTACAGAAACCTTCAGGATGACACCTTGTCTAAAATTGGGTTTCTAGCAATCATACAGTTAAGTATCAAATAAATTACTACCTGTGTAATATGTTTTATACTGCAGAAAATTTTTGTAGTTTCAGCCAGAGACAGTGATTAGTAGAGCTATGTTCAAAAGCAAACCATAACACAACTCTGTTTTCTACTGTAAGCAGCAACAAAAACTCCTGTTGTTTTTGGCAAGATCAGCTAACTTCACATGGAGTGTCTTCGAAAATCCTACTTTTTAGATGCTCTAGCTAAACTGACCAAAATTTACCAGATCTGTTTAAACTCACTGTCACTAGCACCTAGAGTTCTTAAGGACATTTGCAAGAGCATCTGTGCCATGCACTGTGCCTTAATTTTATGGTTGTATGTTATGTGATTTTGATGTTATACATTTTTGTCTTTCTAATCATCCTGCTTTCTGTTGGAGGACTAAAAAGACTGTAGTCACTGTCTATTCTTTTGAAGAATAGTATTACAATGTTACACGGTGGGCTTTGTCAGCACTCATGATGCCTTTGATCTTGTCATGCAGTGGGTTTGGGATCCTCTAGTAGCCACTGCCAAGGCAGGTTGTAAAACTTGCTGTTTCCAATTATTTTCTTTATTTGCTGCAAACACTTTTGTCTCCACCAATGTTTACACCCAAATTTCACTTCTGTTTTTCCTAAAGTATCACTGTTCGCAATATGTTTACTTGATTCCTCTATTCTTCAGTCCATTCCCTGTGTTATCTAGCAAGCCCAGTAAAAATCAGGCTCACCCAGAAGAAATGACTAGTATCTGTAGAAAGGTATTAGTTACCATTAAGAAAATAAAAACCAACCAAACAAGCATAGAATTCCTTATGCCATAAAGTTTACAGCTTCCATTACAGGGAAATACCTTTGGAAACACTAGCTTGGGGCAGATATTTGAATTATGAACTAAGAAATAAAATTAAATTACATAAAAACACACTGCAGATTTCTAAGTGCCTATGGTTGGAATTAGATGGTCTTAAATGGTCCCTTCTAACTCAAACCATTCTATGATTATGTGATTCTATTCCTAAATTACAAGTATGTAAAATTTGTTTTTTTCCAGAATGCTGAGTTATTAATTTCTAGAGCTCCTTTAGATATCTTTTTCCTCCCAGAGACTGTTTCAAAAACTGTAAATGTAATCTACACTGGTGAAAACACATGTTGCTTTGAAGACTTCTTCCAAAAAGTGTCTGTTAAGCACTCCTGATTTTTTTTCAGTTTTCTTTCCAGTATTTACATATTCATCCAAAGTACAAAATCAACACCAAGTAAAAATAGTAAATATATGAAGAGACATCAGGAATCTTGACATTGAGCTACAAAAAAAAAAAAAAAAAAAAAATTGTGCATGCATGCAATTCTTAAAGCAAAGAAAAAGAACATTTTCAAAATAACTTATAACACTTACAGTTTACACAAAACTAACAACTTAAAATGGGAAAAATCATGAGCCAAAATCTGATATGCACATGCACACATATGCAGACATAGAGAAGAAGAGAGGCAAGAAATATTAAGTGGAAGTTCATGTCTACCAATCTCTCAAAAAATCTCAGCAACAATAAAAAAAATCTGAGGGTCAAGTCATTATTTACTGTTGCTTGCTTGCTCTTTTTTTCTTTCACTAGGCATTGCTGAATAGGAATTATGGATTCTGACCACAAATTCCAACATACATTTCTATTTTTCCTCCACCCCTGCGTGACACATTTTTTATCAGCACTGGAACATATTCCAGTGAGCTTGAAGTAGCCTGACAGCCAACAGGCGGATTGAATAAATAGACGCTGTGTGTCTGGGGGTCTACATTTCCCTGACTATTTTCTCTTTTCCCCCCGTTCCTGTTTCTCTTGCTCTCCCTCTCCTCATTTCCTGGCCTTGTCAGCTGCTGTAGAATTCCATTTTTAATGTGCTGTGCAAAGTATATGCAGGACTGTGTGCCTGGGCAGGCTCTCTGTAATCAAACTTTACACTTTCTGTAGTACATATCGCAGTAAGAACAATGACATTTCAATATTTATTACAAGGTATTTTACATACAAAAATTAGTAGGTATTGTGCTTTCAAATACTGTATTCCTGTAATATCAGATTCACTTCAGCATATGTGACGTTAGTAAACCAGACAGTTGTGCTGTGGCTTTGTTCAGGATTGTCCCTTTGATCATACTGTGCTTTAAGGAGTCTATTTTACAGCAAATGCAAGTTGCTCCTCTGACCTTAAAGAAGAATATCGTCTCTTTGCACTGCAGTAATGACTTCTTTTTCCCACATACCTAGAAGGATGGAGCTTAGGAACTGTATTCTTAGTAGATTATACTGACAGGCAGTAGCTTTCTGGTGTGTTTATTATAGTTTTGCTTGCTTGCAAGTTGCCTTCTCCTTGGGTAAATATGAAATTGAGTTTAGGTTTCACACTTACAAAGCTATGGATGTGGACATTAGAAGAATTTTCAGTTTCAATTTGTTTCCCTGCTCACACCAGGACCTTTCACAATTGTTTTTTTTTTGTTTGTTTGTTTGTTTGTTTTTGCTGTGCTATGTAGCTGGAACAGAATAACTCACTGATGGAGACCTGGGTTCTTAATTATCAGGAATTTCTACCCTACCTGTCAGGATGAATAGAAGAAGGAGGGAGGACATCCATGGCACATAACTACATTAAATGTCCAGGTCTTTCTGTGCAGCATGCTCAGAAACCAAACATAAATTTTCATTTTCTTCTGTAATTTGTTTTCTTTGGCCCAAAACTTGCACGGCAACTTAAGAAGGATGAAGTGTGGGATATCTGGTGCTGATCCTTCCCAGGCTTGAAGTATTCAGCCCAGAAGAATGAGACTACCTTCTAAGGTGTTAAGAAAGATTCCTGATCCCTGACCTGAGTGTGTGTGAGTGTGGGAACAGTAGTTCAGAGCTGAATTTGGCCAGTGGCAGTAGCTGGCTGAAGTTAACTAGCCAAGGTGATCTACAAACAAAATGCATACTATCATGTAGTGGAGAGTTGCTACTCTCATCTGTGAAGCTGAAAAAGCCACATGTTAAGCAGCTATTGAACTACTCACAGAACTCTTGTATTAAAACACTATAGACTGTGACATCTATAATCTGATTCACTTTCTTAGGCATCAGGGAGAAGAGATGGATGAAGACTATGGCAAATAAACTGATAAGCTTCCTTGTGGTAACCCATCTTTACTCATAAATACAATTCCTGGACTTCTTCTTGTCCACGTCTGACTAATGACTCCAAAAATACACTTCTGCTTTCCATGGACAGATATTAACTAGTTCATTGTATCCCTGAGCTATATGTTGTAATGTAATTTCTGTAGAGCACAAAGGTTAATTTCGGCACTAGTTACATTTCATAATGAATTCTTATAAAGTGCAATTTTGACATCTTTGACTTCTGTGATATATCAGGTCAAAACCTCATTTGTCTTGACTGAATGGTATGTGATAATTTGAGAGAGATCATCTTATCAACTATGCTTCTACCAGTTTATTGTCTTCTTTACCATTTTATCCACTGTACTATGTAAGTTATATTGAAAAACCGTTTTCTTCTTTAAGACAATTATATCTATAGGACATTTCCAAGATTTTTATTTCATTTTTTTGGGCATTGTCTGTTATTCATTAGATATTTTGTGAGGTTTGAGATTAATTCAGAACTGACTATAGCAATCCACTTGAGGCTTTTGTTCATAACCTACCAAGGCCTATCTGTAGGCAGACGTTTATGTTTATTCCATGTTTTGTTTTTAGAGAAATATTCTTAACTATGTGCCCTGGAACATACAGTGAAAAATGCTGGTGAGGGGCATTTTTATTTATCTGCTAGCTTTTCTGTGAGAAAAAATCTTAGGTCTCACATCTTAAAAGCATCATATACAAGGTTTAAATTTTGTTTATAATACAATACTTAATGCAAGAGAACTTAAACTTCAAAGGCAATGTTTGGTATGGGAATAGGAATGTGCTTTGGTAGTGTATTATTCATTGAAAAACCCACTAAATTAGAATTAGTATTTGCTTTAGGAACAACGAGCACTATAATACATTCTCCTGTATTAAATTAGTTTGAGTATCAGTAATGAGAACCATGGACGAGGTTTCTGCTGGAAAAAAAAATAGTTTAGAAAAAATAGTAAAACAGACTGAAGTTTAAGATTTCTTCAAAAACTTTCTTGGTTAACAAAGCTGAAGACGCTACGTGCATTATTGTAAATTACTTTTAATTAGAGGTTAAATACATAATACATAAAAAATTTCAAAACAATGATCCAGTGTAATATGTCTAAAAAATATTTTTAAAATTGCATATTATTTCCTTAGGGTTTTTCATAATAATGAGAAAGAAATCGTTTTAGGATTGTCTGATTTAAAATAAGAGAAAACTACTTCAATAATCTAGAAAACCACTTCTAGTAAACTGCTGTAATCTTTTTTGTAATCTTGAATCTATCTGATTAAAGAATAAAGGGAATGAATTAATTTCAACCCACAAAATTGTTCAACATTACACTATAAACTTCACCACACAAGTTTCACATTCTTGGGATTCTTTATTGTATCTTTCTAAATTGGGTAGCGATTACATTCTCACCCTTATACATCGTTTATGGAGGCAAGTTTCTTCCTTAAAGGAAGAAATTTTGTACCGTAGGATTTTAATAGCATTATATATATATATATATATATATATATATATATGATATTAACACTTCAACAGGACTTGGAATTTTTATTGCATGCTTATTTTCTAGAATTTAAAATTTCAGAGCAGAGCTGTTCTTTGCTTCTTTCCCTAGTCATCAGATTAAAAGGTCTTTTTGAGACAGACAACTCTTTTTGTCATGGTGTTTTACTAAAATTTGTGTAAACCAATATAAAGATTTCCATCATTCTCCACATGACTACATCACCTCTAAGGGTGTAGTATTCTGTAAGGCTATTTTTGTGTCTCTGAGCTACGCTATTAGTTGACATTCTTCACAGCTTTACATCAAAATATGTCTAATGTTTTTTAAACATGAGAAGGAGAGTTGAAGATAAACAAGATTTCATTCAGCAGAAAAATATCTTGAATGTGGTTCTATGGTGTTGTAAATTTGACATATCTTAGCTTGCATTGTTCTTTTTGAAAATTAGGTTTTATTATGAGTTTATAAATCCAATTTCCTTAATTTAGAGAGAGAGTGAGGAAAAAAAACACCCTTTAAATAGTATTAATAGTCGTTTTGACATTGTATGAGGTAGAAAAATCTTAAAATATGTCATGTGAGGATTTTATGATATTTAAATCCTACTACCTCATCTAAAAATTTCATTAGAGTTTTATTATGTGCCTGAGAGCCATAAGATATCTTCAAATCTCTTGTGCAGATCTCTGACATCTGGTTTTATTTTTGTGTTTATGGGGCTAAGAGCAGCCGCCATGGCTAACTGAAGACTTGTTGCTCTATTCCTATTCTTCAGAAAAAGGTGGATGACCCAAACTCCCCTGTGTGTCTGGAGTTAAACTGAATAGAATTAATTAAAAACAATACTATTCAGCATATATGATAGTCTAATAAAATTAATGCTGAAGAGATTTGTTTTAGGGCATACACTGGAATTAATGTTAGTCACAATAATGTACCCTGTCTGATATACACTGAGCATAAGTACCTAGTATTTTTATACTGATTAAAAAATAAAAAAAAAATAAATTTAAAAAAAAAAGAAATATTAAAACTTTGCAAATGTGATAAATGCCGACTGGTCATTACCTTAGTTAAGCTGAGACTGCAAAAGCTGAAATAAAAACAAATTCACAGCGTAACACATTCAGTTTTTTGAAGAACAAAGCAAGTATATTATATACATGTTCTTCTGAACAAAATGAAGAATGAAAACACAGTTTTAATAATGAAAAGCTTTACTAGACTTATGTTGAAAATTGTAAAGATTGTTAGTAAATTTATAGTAATAGTATAGTATTATATATATACACTATATATACTATAGTAATATTATAGTATTATAGTAAATAACAGTCTTGCTCCTGTCTACCTCATGACTTATGTATATACATGCACATACATATGCAAGTATGTAACCAGGCTTATTTGTCTACATATGTGACAAATCCACTATGTTATAGTTCTGCATAAATAATATTGCTTGTTAAAGTTTCTTAGTAAACAAACTGTATGCGTTACATACATTATTATAAAATATTTCAGTTTTATAGACTATTATAATTATAGCCACATAGACTATTTCAGGATCATGTTTTGATGTACTACGTCTAATAGAATTTTATTTAAAAGAATTCCTATAACAGGAGTGCTAAACCATAAGTTTTACTTTATGGATTTCAGGCAAACTAAATGCACAGTAACAAAGTTCTTGAGCAGAGGAATCTTCAGTTATTTCACTCCTAAAAAGAAAAGAAAATCTCTAGTGATTTTAGCTTTTATGTTTTTTTTAACATTTTTGCAAATTAAAAAGAGGTTTTCTGGCATCAGTAGCAAGCACAATGCAAATGGTCTCACTGGAGTGAAGATTACTTTTTTATATGGGAAACTTGGCTAGAAAGTCATTGTGATTCTATCATAACATTTTAAGTTTCTTGGCTCTCAAACCATATGCAAACTTTTGTTTTCTATTGATTTTTTTCCTTCCCTTTTTGATTTTTAATTTTAGTTTTAACGCTACAATTCATGTTTCATTTATCATTCTTATTACTTTAGTTTTAAAATTCTGCCTTATGATTATGATTATGATTATGATTATGACCTTCCTTACCATTCCCTTCTCCGTGTTTGAAGTACTAGTATCTTCTTGTGTGTTTGTTTTCATGAGGAGTGGAGAAATACTTTAAGAACACAAGAAAATCTTGCTCTGCTGCTAGCAGCAGAAATTTTGCATAGAGAACTATTTTGAGAGGGAAAACTGGGAGGGTGATTTTGAAGGAACCATCTGCTGGGACAGAAATATGGAACTAAATATTAAGTACTCAGTGCTATTCATACTCACTCTAGAAAATCTAAAAAAAACATTACCTGTCCCTTAAAAGAATGGTGAATTTATCTATCTATCTATCTATCTATCTATCTATCTATCTATCTATCTATCTATCTATCTATTACTGGAAAAGATTGACTATTACCATGTGCATATGTTCCTGTTTGATAAATCATATCTTTGGCTATACTTAATTTAGACTTCTATGCTTGCAATACAATGAGCTGTGGATTGCCAGTAAGAAGGAAATAAGGCATACAGTTGTAAAATTCTTTTGCAGAACTTCACAAGTTAATTCAAGACCCAGTAATTATTAATGGACTTATGGTGGTTCACATTCAAAAGCATGTATGCTTCTGTTTTGTAACAAATTTTATCCAGAGACACCTTACAGCCCACCCAGCCCCAACCTCTGCCGTGGGCATGGCTACCCCCCACCAGCTCAGGCTGCCTATGGCCCCATAAAACCTGGCCTTAAGCACCTCCAGGGATGGGGCACCCCAGAATACACCCCAAACCATTCACATCTCAACATTTTGATGTGAAAAAATATTTCACTGTAAATACAAATAACGATCTTCATAATATCTACAGTCACTTCTTGTAGCCTGTATTTCAGTTGGGTACATATTTGGTCCCAAATGGTTTTAGAACTGATTATTTAAATCCAGTACCAATGAAAATGAGTTTTATTGTTTATGTTAAAATTGTTTAAAATCCATCTGGCTATATTGATGCCAATAATTAGTATTATTTGTTTCAAGAATGTTTAATATAGTGACACGTGTGGTCTTAATTTCTTTAAACATTAAGAAGTTAAAAAAAAAAAAACAACAACAAGAACAGTTTTTAAAAGCAATTGCTCTGCCCACTTTCTTTGGGGTTAATTTTAAAAAGCCAATACAATAAGTCTTAGCTGCAAATTTAATAGACTGTTTCATTACTCTATTAAGCTCTGACTAGGCTGTCTTTTGGCTAAAGCTCCTGTAAATTTGGGGAATGTTTGTGCTTTTTCTTTTTTACTTCACCTGTCAGGTGAAGTATCATTTTCTAAACTATGGCATGGCAAGTTACAGTTCCTAATTTCTGATGCACATGTCATTATGTAACAAAGACAGTAAGCCACGTTACATCTCAGAATCATAAATTCAGAATGTACCAAATTCTAAACAAACTGAGCAGGAATGTGAGTTACAAATTTAAGTTTACTCTAGGGACTTCTGTGTATACACTGCACAATTTTGCTGTATGCCAACACTTCGGAGTCAGAAAATGGACCTCACAGAGTGAAACTGCCAACATATGTTGTAAGCAACAAATTATGTCATGTAGTGCTAAGGCTAATAGCTTAAATTATGGATAAATGGTAATGGATCCACAGGTGGCCTTACAATGCACATTACAAAGTGTAGCAGCTAGTTAAAGGAGAAGCTGCTACCTTACAAAACAAGATGTTAAGTGTTCTCTTAATTTTAGTCTCCATCTGTTCCTTTACTATAAACAAATAGTAAATACATATTGTAATAAATATTACACGTGCACATATATATGTGTGAGGAGGTATATATATAGCCATGAAAAAGACTTGAACTGCTCCAAATAGAGAGTTGTGTTGCATCGATCATATTAAAATAAGAGAAAATTGTTAAGGAATCTCTAGAAAGTTAGATTGAAGGGAAGATATGTATTAATTCAATTGATGACAAAATCTGAGAAAAGACTGTGTAAATATTTAGCTTCATCAACATCATGTTTAATGAGTGAATTTTAAATAAACTGAATGGGAACAACAGAAGTTACGAAAGGGATGAAGAGGTGGAGTAGAAATTGAGGAAGAAGATTACAAAAGAGAAGGGAGTGTAAGCATGGATTATCAAAGGGAAGAGCTCGGTGCCGTTTTGGGAGGGTGCTCTCTCCTCCTTCCTTGTTTCCAGATGTTATAAGGGCTTATGTGGGATCAAAACCTGCCCTGAGGTTTGTGAACCAAATGCTTCTTTAGATTTCTGCAGACTTCTTGTAGGGTTGCCTAATTTATTTATTTAAATTGAATTAATTCATAAAAGCTGACTGCATAGCAGAGCTAATGGTAGATCTTGGAAGGGGATGTCCACAGCATGGGTACACATCAGTCCCCAGGGCTGACAGTCACACTTTGCATATACTCACCTCCTCCATAGCACTACTGGTCTTTATTTTAGCTAACATAAAGTCTTCAGTTTGATAAAACTGTGGTACTTCTTTTGCAAGGTGGAGGCAGGCTGCCATACTGTGTGCATGTACAGGATTTGCTTTTAGACTACAGTGTCCTTATGAACTCTGCAGTCCTGCAAATAGGCTGTTTGGAGAACCAGTGAGTTTAGAGGATATTTTTTACTCCTCCTTTCTAAAACCTTCCCTTCTGAACTATACTGGATTTTAGTAATATACGTTTAATACTTACAAATTTATTATTTATTCTGGTGAGTCTGTGGCTGCTGTTTTAAAGATCTGACATAAATACAAAGAAGAGAGAGTTTAGAGTTATTTTCTTTTCTTGCCTCATAAATTTGAAACTATTGTCTTTACTGGCCTATTGAAAAAGTCGTGCTAAAGCTTTCATCTTTAAAATAGCTCTGGGTGCACCTAGAATAGCTGTCAACAGAGCAGAAATCTGTGAAATGTAGCAGAGAACAAAACCACATGTAAGTGAGAAGCAAATGTGTTAACTTAGCTAACATGGAAAGCCAGATGATTCAAAAAACATTAGACTAGGCTTAATAATAAGATGAAAAACAGGTTTTCTATGGGATGCAATGAGATCAGGCACTGAAACCGTTTTACAGCATTCAGGGTACGTTCATTTTCATCTAAAGGAATTCATACTGATAACTCCAAAAGATGACAGTCATCCTTCTCATCTTATGATGGAAATCACTCTCTCATTTTCTCTTATTACTGTGACTTTCCATTTTATTTTTCTGCTAGACACACCGTATCTATCTTATCTGGAAGAAAAAAAAAAAAAAAAAGACTGCCAATAAGTTTTGTTACTACAAAGCTTTGTCTCTTAAAAATTCGTATTTTTCATGGCATGAATTTTCCGTGTTTCATCTTTCAGAAGGAGAGTTTGGTTATTAGATCCATATTGTTTTTGTTAAAACCACATCTTTCACTTAAACGTATCATTTTTTATTGCCATAATGACAGATAAAAAGGATAACATGAACCCAAATCTAAAGGAAGCCTAGTACTGACACACAAGAAATTTCTTCAAGTGGATGACAAAAACCTCCATGCATTACTTGAACCAGAGCTTATATTGGAAGCAGTTACCAATTAATATTGACTTTATTATTTAAGTTATTAATTACAAGTTGCTCATATACTTAAGAATGTTAGTTATCCCACGTGTTAGTTACTATGATATCATTCTATGACATAACACTCATACTGGTGTGATTATCTAGATTAAAAATGTCGGTACTCATTAAAAAAAAAAACATATCTTTGTCGTTGATTTCCATTTACACATCTACGTACAGTGATACTGTGTGAAACATGAAATGCCATGTGCTGCCCTAAATCAACTGAGTAAGGATTTTTTAGTAGAATATATAAATCAAAGCCAGGCATAGTTCCCTATGTATTGAGAACCCGTATATTGCAACACACAGAAAAAAAAACAAACAATATTTGTGTTATATTTCACTTGATTGTAGAGTTAATATAAGATTTTAGTTGGTAGCTTTAGCTCCATGCTCTTTAAGACATATCAGCTAGTGATGAAACATTTTTATTTCCATACAGCTATTAGGGATATGGGATTTTTTATTCCAACAGCTCAGGGTTTAAATTATAATTTAAGGTAAATGTTTTCATTTAGCTTATTGATTCTGTTCCAATTTACAGGATTACCCCATAGCTCTAATTCACCCAAAGAATCTCACTGGGGAAATTTTCAAAGAAGTCAGACCACTAACTTTCATTGACTGCTGAAAATTATATTACTGCCTTCTCTCTGGATGTATGGCAACCCAGCTCCCATTGTTCTCTTAATAGGAATGAGCATCCATCTTTCTCAAGGAGGCTTTGAAAATGATGATCAAAGCAGAGAAGTCCAGATGCTCACAGTTTATCGTAGCTCTTCTATGGTCAGTGAATTATTTGTACCATTTGGGACACAAGCCATGTCATTACTAAAATGGTTATGAGTTACTTAGTCTCCAAAATAACAAAAATCAGCATTAAAGAATTAAGTTTTCCCAGCTAAAGTAGAAAATGTAAGAATGTCCTTTTTTCTTTTTTTGTTTCAATCCTTTCATTTACACCAATGCCATTCCCTGCTGAAGTCATCTGTCAGCTGGGATTTCTTTATAGTGGGCTATGAGGCACTGACCTTCATACATGTTATGATCAGTAGGAAAGCACTGCAAAGGAAATGCCTTCACACACTTGTGTAAAGATAGTATAACGCTCTCAGTTTAGGTTGGAATAATGTTGGCAGATGCAGAAAAAATGCACCCAGGCTTTGGTACCAGAGTTTGTACATTTTGTCTTATTTCCTCTTTTCTGCCCATCTGCCAAAATGCCGAAATTCCCTGTGCTTCTGGTGCCCCTCAATCCAGGAAAAAAATTATTGTATTTTGTGTTCTGCCATCATCCCTGACTCAACACGCATGTGTAGAAAACAATTTATTTTCTTAAATAAGCAGAATGAATATGAATATGAATATGAATATCTTCATCTGTGAAAAAGTCACATTTTTAATATGTTTGGTAGACTGGCTCCAGTTTCTAGCATTTTGAGCTGAAATGTACAGCAAGGTCAGCAGACAAGGTATGATGTGTTTTTTATTTTTATCTCCTGAGATTTATTCAGAAGGCTGCTGAGATAGCACCACTCTCAGGTTGATCTCTCATTATCTGTTATTCACTGATGTTGGCAGAATCCTCAACCCAACCTTTCCTGTGAGCCTCATATGGGGTCTCAGCACTGAATAGGGACTGGTTAACTGGGGATTAAAAAAGGAGGATAGGAACAGTATGTGGAGGCCAGAGTTAGGATGCTGAAACAGAGTGAGGAAGCCAACCTAGATGGAAAGGAAAAACAAGAAGAATTTTAAATTATAAATAATAAAGAAGAATAAAGAGACAAGCTTTGTCTCACATCTTGAAATCATAAAATCTTCGGATCTTCTGTGAATACTCTCTTGAAACCCGCTAACGTTATATTTTAAGTATGTGAGAAAAAAGTAAATATAGAAATGCAAATAAGGCCTGGCTGATTAGGCTAAGAATCATTTTTGGATAAACAGGACAAGCACAGTTTATTTTGAGAGCCAAGTAGGATGGCATATTTTTACATTAAGCAGTATTCATTTTAGTCTTGCTGCATTTATTTTTGTCTAAACATATCCTTAGAATTCTTCACCACTCAGTAAACACCCCTACATTTGGCTGAATTAATAGGATAAGGATTACCAGTTTGTTAGAACAGATAATGATAAATTGCTTGCATAAATTAAATGAGTTTAGGACATTTTTAATCCATAAGTTTGATGTTAAAAGCATAAACATTATGTTACAAAATTTTACTATCAACACAGACCAGGAACCCTGTTTGCACAAGTCTCGTGCAGCTTCTCATTAATGACAACATAAAAGGGTGGCTATGTTGAAACATCAATTCATGCATAACTGCATAGATCTGTTACTTGTATGGTCTCACATAAGTATCATAAATAATCATTATAAGAAGATGTGCAATGACTTCTGTTTTGGGATCAAAACAATATGAGGCAGAGTGCCTTTGAAAGACTGTGGTGCAATATCATAATACAAGGTCCGGAGGGCTCTTGAGATGTACTCAAATGTTGGTTTTGTTTTGTTTGGTTTGGTTTTGTTTTTTTTTTTTTTTTGCTTTTTTTTTTTTTTTTTGCTTTTTTTTTTTTTTTTTGCTGAACTGAGGATTTAGTGTCAAAGCTAAAATAAGATTTTGAGATGTGGTGCTGTTGCTTTCGTACCTAAAAGTGTGTTAGGATTCAGAGTCTAATGGTATTTCATGCTTTTAAGGAAGAAGTTATTTTTATTGCATATTCCCAGAATTTTTTTTGTGGCTGTAGAAGGAGAAGGTAAGGTAATAAATTTGATTTGATAGCCTATGAGAGCATTTGCATCACTCTGATACCCCGGCCCTGCTCAGCTTGCATGAGAGTGCGCCACTCTTTTAGTCCTTAGCAACTTGGCAGTTTAGATTGGTATTTTGTTGTTGTTACTGACACTTTTTAATAACGTCTATAGATATATAAGCAGTCCAGGGATTCTGTGTTATGAAGTTGATGTTAGCCACCTTCAGTACAGATAGCTGCCCTTAAGAAAGATTTCCTGCTACAGACTTCATAATGGCTCAGATGTTTAGGTTGTTTAGGAAGGCAGATGTGTTTTTTTTCCTGAACGTAAGTTTAGATATCTCTCTTAGGATCTAGTTTCGCATTCTTAGCAAGAACAACAAAACCACTTATCTGTTACATGTTTACAAATCTGTTTTTCTTTCATTTACTTTCTGACAGATTTAAAGAGTCTGCTGCAAAGGAAGAATAAATTATTTATAATGAGATCAGAAAAAAATAGTCATTTGTGTTCCTTTTCTCATACTAGTTAGGCCAACCATGTAGAATTTCTTGTAAAATATATAGTAGCTGTTGACCTAGGCTTCCAGACATTGTCTAATGCCCATTCTTCTGTAGTAAGGTGGAAAAATAAGTCAGGTGCTATTTTTTGATCTTTATATGTGTTTTGAAGTCCCTTTTGTATTTGATGGCCTCAGACCCCTGCACTTCAGAAAAAAATCTGTGCTACCTTGAGGGCACGAGGATAGATGGCAAACTGATAAGGCACATGAATGAGAAGATTATATTTTATTCCCTCGAAAACCAAATCATACCCTTTAAAGTTTTCATTAAGCGGAACTTAAAAATGTTAATGTTATAAAATAAATAAATATCTACGCAAGGCCTGTTGACTTACTCAAAGCCAAGATTCATTTACACATATGGTACTTTAATCAATATGAAGTAATATGTTGCAGAACTCTTTTTTAATAATGTTACTCTTGCTCTGCTTATGTTTGTGAATTTATTAGCAGGAGCATATGTACATGCAGCTTGCATATGCAATTCAAGATTTATACATGCTGAATGCTTTTTCTTCTAAAATGTATAGCTTAAAATGTAGTATAATGTCATGTTCATACAGTGCTTAGTGAGCTGTTGGGGTTCAGTAAGTTAAAACAAAATGTAAAGGATATGTTAGTAGGATGGTGAATTTTGC
The DNA here is from genome assembly GCF_016699485.2 of Gallus gallus. NCBI lineage: Eukaryota > Metazoa > Chordata > Aves > Galliformes > Phasianidae > Gallus > Gallus gallus. The sequence continues at coordinate 96,236,028 of NC_052532.1, forward strand.
ATATTTATTAAATTTTATGGATTTGGATCTTGATTTGGTTTTGTTTTGTTTTGATTTTTTTTTTGCCTTCATCATTAAGAAAAGATTAAAGAAATGGGTAATTTGACAAGAAAAAGAAAAAAAAAATCTAAGGCATGTTTTGCACTCTTCGTGCATCTGTCTCCATCCTCAAGGTCTTTTGTTTGGGTTTTGTGCTCAGCAGACGTGTATCACAACTGAGCAAAAAACCTTACAGTGTTTATCTGGCAACTCTTCAATTTCCACGAGCTCGTAGGAGTAACATGATGTGCAGGTCTGCCCACCCCCCTACACTCATGAGTTATGTGAGCGTGCCATTCACTTCCCAGAATCACACTGTTTTCAAGGCAGACACCACTGTGTCGGAATTGATCTCCCCAAAGTTAAGAGAGTCATGGGGGCTGCAAAATAAAACCTGTGTAACTTTTAGCTTTACTGAGTTCTGTAACTGTTGTCCTGTCATGCCTTAAGTCTCTGCAATTGCCTCACGGAGGCTCTCTAATAGTCACCCTGTTTTCTGTTTCTTTTAAAATGGTAGACTTTCAGAAGTGCTTCCAAGGCAACATAAGAACTCTGTGTGGCTGTAGTTTAAGTACTGCTTGCACAGCAGAAATAGAGACCTGCTTTGTATTGCAAACCTGATAAAGACACCTTAAAATCAAGGACCTTATAGGGGGCAGCTCATTGCCCCCTGCAGCAAGAGGGAGAGAGCAACTACACAGCCTTACTTACCTACTGACATGATCTTTGCATGGCTTTCAGGAGGACTCGACTCATGAGCCCATGCTGTGCAGGCTGGGCTCCTCTTTGCCTGCCCTCTCAAGCAATAACACAGTGTGTGACTTTCTGGAGCAAGCCAGACTATCCATTTCCAGCACAACCTCTCTTTAGGAGAGGCTGACAGAGAGCTCCCTGTGTGAGGAAGTGGCTTTGGCTGTGAGAAGAATGGAAGGCTTCTGTGTGCATGAGAGCTGACCTCGTTCCTTACAGACTTCCAGAGTGAGAGGCTGAAGCTTTCATCATGTCTCAAGGAGAGAAGTATCCCTGAACAGAAGAGAGGGAAGTTGATTTAAACCCTTCTGGAAGGCTAGGCCAAGGTGCTGCAGAGATCTCTGCCACCCTTTAGAAGATAAAGGTGACATCTCTAATGGAGGGAGAGAGCTTTTGAGAAAGTTCTGCTCTTCACAGTTAAAAAAGATGAGAGAGATCTGATCCAAGGACAGAGCTGTGCAGTAAATTGATAGTGATTTTATCTAGCACACAGTAAAACAAAAATAGACAGGCTAGGTCATAATGAAAGCTGAGGAGAAAAGAAATTGAGTGTCTGAAGATTTTGGAGAATGACATATATCAAAGATAGATAGAGCTACTGTAACACAGAGAATAAATTCATTTTGTAATCTTGGTCCTTAATCTGACTGAGCTGCAATGTACGAAACAGAAAGGTGCCCCATCTTGGTGTAACCTCTTCAGGTGTCCTCCTGCCTCTGTGAAAATGATGTCCACATAGCTGATTCTGAAAATAATTACATTGCTTTTGAGTAAGCTTTCAAATTGCTAAGGAGCTCACATAAGTAGAAATTATACTTCAGAAACTGAAACTAGTTATGTGAGCTATAAAACACTGAATCACATAGAAGCAGGCTACCTTTTATTGGGCTTCACACCTCTGAATGCTTAATTAGTTCAGTTTTACTTGCTATTCCAGGGGGGAAGGCAGCAGATTGGTGTTACTCCTGTGGCAGTTACTGCCCACCAAATTTTGCTAACCAGAAAGATGGTGCATAAGACACTCTGTAACAGAAGGTGATACAAAGGCCTTCTTGGTAATACATTTTCCCTTTCTTACTGCCCTTTTTGTGTGAATGAAGAAAAAAATGGTCACTTAGGTGATGCTGCTTTTCACATCCATCAGGATGTGGGGACATTTTCTGCAGGCAACCAGACAGAATAAATGGATGCAACCTCTGCAAAAAATGTCAGGTTTTGTAACCTGAAAAGTACCCTTCCATTATTCTTGTAAGATAAAAAGCCATCTGGCCTACAGTTCTGAAACTTTCCAGTAACTCTGTGAAAGATTATGTACTAGACAAAATAAGTGCGAAGTTTGAGGGCTCAGCAGACATCTGCGGGAACACCAATTGGCTGTACCATTTGGCTTTTGCTCAGAGCAAGGCTCAATGAGCTTTGGACCTGGGATATAGAATGCAGGGGTTTCTTCTATGAGGCACCTCTAGATTTTGGCTTGCATTTGTTTTCCCTGGCTCATCTTGGAATTCCATGCTTTGCCTTTTCTTTTCTTTTCTTTTTTTTTTCTTTTTCCTGAAGGAGATGGGAAAGGGGAGTGTGTGTGGTGGGGGAGGCCTGAAAATCTCTACCTCCTGTCCTACCTGCAGTGCACCGCAAACTGCAAAATCACAGCCTTGTGCTTTTGATGCTCAAAACTGCAGCTATCATTTGAAAAGACAATTTTTCTGCATTCATAGTAAACTGCATCTTTCAGCATTACTGCTGATGTACTTCTGAAGGACCACTTTGTGTTAAATGACCTTTTTTTCCCATTCTGTGTTTTGATGCAATAAAGAATTTGGTGCATTCAGCTATCTTACATAAGCAGCAGTGTGATGAGTCATCTTCAGAAACTGAATATTCACATGCTTCCCTGACAAGTTATGTGCTAAAAAAAGGCAAACTGAAATTTCCTAGCTCTTTATTTTAACACTGTATCTTCCCATAGGGGTTATTTTTATAAAGGGCAGAGGCCTGATGGCAGGCAAAGGGCTGACCCTCTGTTGTTCTCCAGCCCATAAATGTGATTCTTGTAGAATGAAATGACTGCAAAAAATCAAGCTTTTGCATCAGGAAATTCCTCTGGGACTGGGACTTGGTGACCAGACCCTATGCTGGTTCTGTATGCCAAAACCACCACCTTCTGGTCACCTGCACGTGGGAGATAGATAGCTGTGTGGAGCTTGCTGGGGCCAGGGCAAAAACTGTAACGTTTAGCATTACATACTTGTAATGTGTAACATGTGTGGGGTTTGACAGAGCCTGGTTCTTTATGTCCTGTGCTGTAAATGCTTCAATTCTTGTAGTGAATATAGTTGGCCTAAAATGCAGCGAGAGCATCTCTCTTCTCCTGATATCTTCAATTAGTCAGAGTGATGAAACAAAGCCTTCCCTTTCCAGTTCCATGACCCACATTTGTATCCCCCCCTTTTAAAGGGCTTCTTTAATAGTAATGGAAGAGACTCTGAGACCTTTGCTATCTGCTAGTTCTAGGTGAATAATTTGCTCCTGGTCTCTTTTGGAAAGCTATCATCACTAACATCAGAGTATCTAGAGATGAATGGCCTCAGGTGGCTGTGTTTCAACTGGTCACTGAGAAATATCTCAATAGCAATAATCATTTTGAGTTCAAATTTCATAAAGAGCAGTGGTCATGAGCACCATACATGAATAGATAGACATTATGACTAAAATAGCTTATTTTTTTTCTTCTTTCCCTGTAATTGAAATCATATCTAGAAATTTATTCCAGTATTTTATTCAAAAACTTACTTCATTCTGCAGCTCAGTTACAGCCATAGCATATACCTGACAGCTAGCATGCCACGTGTGATGCATAAGGTCAGCTTGTAGAATGCAAATTCTTTGCTGCTCTATTAAGAAAATGAGTTTTACCATTGTAAGTATTTCTGAGGCTAATGATTCTGGTGTTAAAGATAAGATATTTTGTAAGTTCTTTTATTACGTGTAAGTGCAGACTTAATCTAGACTAAACTACTCTGTCACCATGAGTGAAAAGCATTCCAATCTTCTTATAACAATGTTTGGCTCACAGGATCTAGCTTTTCCAGGCCTCCATAGGCCATGTGGGATGATTTCATAACTGTGGTCAGTGGATCGTTACTGTGACGTTTCTGCTCTGAAACCGTTTAGGTCTCCAGGAGAAGCCTGTGATCCCGCTGCCCAGCCTGGCTGGGTGCTATGTGAGATAGCACCGCACAGCTGACTCAACGGGCAGCGGGATGCTGGCACAGCTGCGTTGCAGGCACAGCTCTGTTTGGCAGCAGATGCAGGCAGGCAAGGACAGCATCACTTCTGGGTGCTCCATGCTGCATGCTTCTCTGTCAGCAAACTGCTCCATTCCTTCAGGGGCTGCCGGCAGAAACCTGATTAGCATTGTTGGTATTGCTTTCCTTGGAAATAGAGGATGTTTATGCTAAATAAGAGGCAGAGTAATTGAACATCGTAAGAAAATGTTTCTTTTTTTAAGCCTTTCTCCTCCTTTTTCCTCCCCGCCCCCCTCCCCCACCACCCTTTTGCTGTGAGTAGGAGAGGCAGCTCCACAAACTGTCCTTTTGCACCATTGACAAATGTAATGAATTTTGAGCTTCGACATTAAACACTCCGGGTTACCTGCTCTGTGAAACTGCAGTGAAGTATGCAAGTCAAGGAGAAAAAAAGCCAAACCACTATCTCTGCTTTCAGCCTGCCTGTGCCCGGTGTTACGGTGCTGTGGGGAGCATTGATAAACACTGGGAAGAGCTGAGAGGTGGCAGAGGCAGGTTAGGAATCAGTGGCTCCTGTCAGACCACGGAGATCTGTCCCTACGTCTCCTGCAGCATTTAAGTGCCAGATTCGCCTGCTCAGAGGAAGCCTTTACTACTGTTCTGTTTTCACATGCCCTGGATAAGTGGAAGAAACGATGCAATGGAAATATAATTTTTAGTAAGCATTTCTAATAGAAATGGTATTTTACATCTCCCTCTGCCTCTGCTGAGTAAGTGCTATTTAGCTCCAATTATTCATTCCTAAGGAAAATCTCCTAATTCATCTTTATCAGTACTGCCAGGTAGAGGTTATTCATTTTTCTTTACCTGGTATGGCTGTGCTGTCACTGCTGCTGCTGCTGTGGCTGGTAGGAGTCACTGCTGCTGTGGACATCTCGCCTAGAATGAGAGCGGGGTCAAGGTGGAGAGGTGAAAAGAACCGTGAGTAACCTGGGCTTTTCCTGCTCTTCTTCTCTGCTCTGTACTCAAAGAAATGTTTTAGGCCTCATTTAGCCTTGTAAGTCCTCCTCTACGGGAGATTGTTCTTTAATAATAACCTGAAGGCCATGTAATTATTGATAGTTAAATATGCATGCAGAAATCTGAGGCCACACCTTCTGTACTCTCCACACATCTGCCGTACAGTACTGTGTTTCCTGCAAGCTTCCCAAACAGCCTGTGCTTGTTAACTCCTGTATTTCCAGGGAGCTGCAGGACTTCCAGGATACCATCAGTTGTGCCTTTTCTATTTATAGCCTTACCATGTTACATGCTATTTCAAATGTTGGCATTGAGAGAGGAGCAAATTTTAAAGGTGTACTGATTATGTGGAGGAAGCTTGTAACCACAGCGATTATGCTCCGTCAATTTATTGGTATAAGCAGGATAACTGTAGCTTAAATCAACACATTTAGAAGACGGGATTTAACATAGCATTGCCCCTTATGCAACATTTGTCAGTGTTGCACTTACAAAGGAAGAAAGAAAGAACATTATTCTTAGAAAAGAGAAGAAGATGAGTCATGACAATATTTGGGAGTGAGACATGCAGGACTTTGTGCTGCACACACAGTAGTTTGACTGAAGTATCTGGGTGAATATTTTCATTTAAAGGCAACTCATACTTGCTGGGATTATTCTTTATTCCTGTCCAACTATATAAATAAGCATGCTTATTATAGGCAACATACTGTTACCATTATGCATGTGGTTTTTTTGCTGTACTTTTTTTAGAACTACCTAGACTATTTACAGGGGAAGAAGTGTTGAAAGTGGAATGAAAGCTCTCAGTTTAATTCAGCTGAATGTGATGTGACTGACTGGAAAATGTATGTGATGAAAGTCTTTAGGTCAGCAGAACTTGGGGGAGTGCTGCTGGTATCCTTGGGATGCATATCATCTTGACTATCCTGTTACCTGAAAGCTGATTCACAGCTTGAGTAACACTTGTATTTCCTAAAACATGGACAAACATAACAGAAAATCTGCCCCCAAATCATCAGCCTTAAATGAAGAGGTACTGGGCAGAGTGGAAAAGAGAACAGAATCATCCATTAATGAGTAATTTACATACAAAAAACACACTGTCCAAATTAGCAGGCTGTTACTATGTGCATTAATATGCTAATATGTGTGATATGTGCATTAAATGCTGCATATAACATTCTGCAGTTTGTGAATATTTAAGCACAATAGCTAATTATGCCTAAAAGTTCTTAAATTTAACGAATGTGGAAACTAATGCTCAAATCAACTTGAAACACGTTGACTGAAATTTTACCAAAGCGTGTTTCTTAGTGGAAAGGCCATCTAAAGTATGTTTGCGTATCTGTTCAATTACTACCTGTTAGAAAACAAGACAGCACCCAGAGTAAACAGACTGTATTTCCAGTTTTGACATACTGTTTTTCAGCTATTTGAAAGTTCATGATGCTGAACTTAGACTGAAAAAGTGAAATAGATGGAGGTGTAAGTACTAATCTCTCACAAAAGCATTACCGAACAAAAGTTAGTCACTTTGGGATGGCCTTTAGCCATGATGGGTAAATTGCACAAAAATTCAGGTTAAAAGCACCTCAGCTTTAGGCATTTGTTTTGTACCTACAGTAGGTCATTTAATATCTTCAGCAGTTATCAATTAGACCTTATGGATTCAAATTTTCTCTTCTGTCAGAACAGTTCTCTATCTAGCACATACACAAATTGCTGATGTGGGTTTAGAGGAAAAACAAAGATATAAATTAGTTTTTATATCTTACTGATAGTACAACACTTAATTTTAGAATGTGTTAAGAGTTACAGATCTGAATCAAGTCTCCTTGCAATTCAGAGAAGATGTCTGGATCAGATCCTAATGGTCCTTTTATTTAAATATTAATATTTTCACTAAGAACAACTATTCTGCTAAGGAGTTCTTAAAAGAATCTTATTTTGATTGTATACCATTTGGCTTTTTCTATCCATGATGCCAAAATTCTTCTGGTTGCAGAATGCAGTTATCTTGCAGGGATGAATGCTATGAGAACCAGACAGCTCCTTCTTTTGGCGAAAAGAGAAAATTAAAATACAATGTAATCATAGCTGTTTGTTTCTTAGTCAGTAGATACTGTATGTTTGCCTGTGAATTGATGGAGTATTGAAGGTGTTCTCTTGCTGGTTTATTCTTGCACATCATAGTTAAAATACTATTAAAATATAAAACTACCAAAAAACAAAAAAAAACAAAAAAAACTCTCTGAAGTTGTGTGGTTACATAGTGTAGTTTGTTTAGTTTAGTTGTGCTTAAATTCCATAGTCCAAGCCAAAAAACATGGCTAAATAAAAGGGGACCTAGCTGGTTCCTTCTGCTCTTCAACAAGAATTTTCACTAAAGCATTCAGTAGTAGCAGTTTTACAATGCTTTGAAAGACTTCTGTTTGCAATATAGACAGATTTAAAAACACTTTTCTTCAAGTACTCTTTCAAAGGACAGAATAACTTTCTATTTCTTAGGATTAGAATCCTTCTTAGGATTCTCTATGATGTTTTACCAGTTAAGATCATAATATATTAAGAGGAACAATTAGTCATCCAGAAAAGTCATAATGATACAAGTTTTATCTGTGCTTCTCAGGACCAGAGTAGTCCACCAGGGACCACAATAAACTTTCATTTCTGTGAGGTGTTTGCTTTCCTTGAGCTTACATCTATTTGGAAGAAGCTGCATTCTTCACTTACATAAGGGTCTTGGAGTGAGGAGTTTTGTAGCCATGTTTCTGACCAACCATAGCTCAAATTAGTGAAATCAGATTCAGAGAGTGGAGAGAAATTATTTCTGACAAATGCAACAATTAGAACAAAATACAGTATGCAAGCAAGCTAAAGGATTAAATCATATATATGTCTATACTTTTACTTATAATGGGACGTTAAACAGGGGGTACAGATTTTGGAGGTGGTAGAGGTTGGGCGTGTCCTTTGAGAGACAGTCTTGAAGAACAAAGGGATCCAGGAAGTCTGGACATTCCTCAAAAAGTAAATCTTATAGGTATAGGAGCAGGCCATCTCCTTCTGCCATAAGATGAGTTGGCAGGGAAGAAGATGAATGTACTGAGGGAACTGCCAGAAGTGTTCACCAAGCCACTTTCCATCATTCATCAGCAGTCCTAGTCAATTGGTGAGGTCCCAGATGACTTGAGACTTACCAGTGTGATCCCCATCTACAAAAAAAGGTCAGAAGCGTATCCAGGGAACTATAGGTCAGCTTAACCTCAGTACTGGAGAAGGTCATGGAACAGATCATATTCAGTGTGATCACATGGCATGTGTAAGAGAGCCAGGGGATCAGGCCCAGCCAGCATGGCTTCATGAAAGGCAGGTCCTGCTTGACCAACCTGATCCCATTCAGTGACCACGTGACCCACCTGGTAGATGAGGAAAAGGCTGTGTATGTATTCTACTTAGATTTTAGTAAATGTCTGTCCCATAGTATTATCTTGGAGAATCTGCCAGCCCATGTCTTGGATGGGTACACTATTCACTAGGTAAAGAATTGGCTGGAGGGCTGGGCCCAGGGAGTGGTGGTAAATGGAGTTAGATCCAGCTGGTCATCAGTCATGAGTGGTGTTCTCTAGGAGTCAATATTAGGGCCTCTTCTGTTCAATATCTTTATTAATGACCTGGGCAAGGGAGTTGAGTGCACCCTCAATAGGTTTGCAAATGACACTAAGTTGGGAGAAAGTGTTGATCTGCCTGGGGGAAGATCCTACAGGGGGATCAATGGGTTGAGGCAGATTGTATGATGTTTGACAATATGAAGTGCTGAGTCCTGCACTTGGGTAAAAACAACCCCAGGCATTACTACAGGTTGGGGACAAGGAGCAGGGAAGTGATCATCCCTTTGTACTCAGCATTGGTGAGACTGTACCTCTAGTACAGTGTTCAGTTTTGGGCCCCTCACTATAAGAAAGACATTGAGGCACTGGAGTGCATCTAAAGAAGTGCAGTGAAGATGGTGAAGTATCTGGAGCACAAGTCTCAAATGAGGAGCAGCTAAGGGAATGGCAGCTAGTTAGCCTAGAGAAAAGGAGGCTTAGGGGAGACGATATGACTCTCAGTAAATATCCGAAAGGAGGTTGTGGCAAGGTGGGGGTCAGCCTCTTCTTCCACGTAATAGTGATAGGAGAAGAGATAATGGCCTCAAGTTTTGCCAGTGGCTCAAAGAGTGGTGGGGCACTGGAACAGGGAGGTGATGGAGTTACTATGCCAGGAGGTATTCAAAAAAAGGGTAGATGTGGCACTGAGGGAAACGGTTAGTGGGCATGGTGGTGATAGGTTGACTGTTGGACTAGGTAATCTTAGAGATCTTTTCCAACTTTAATGATTATATGATTCTATGAACATATAAAAATATGTAAAATAAATTGCTAGAACATGATGCTATGGTGTTGTCTTCTGGCACATTATTAACTTATTTCCATTCATATTGTTCTTAAGAATGTCAATGATTATTATTTGAATGCCTGTATTTTACAGCTTTCATGCTTATGATCATGGGAAATGATACAAAGAATTTTCATTGCTATTTTGATAACAATTTGGAAATATATTAAGACAGTCTTACTGTCCCCCAGAAAAAAAATCAAAAACAAAACAGTTTTATAGAGTCATACCATTGTTGTATTGTTATTAATTCCTTTGCTGCATGCAATATCTCCTCTGAAAACTATACAAGCATTTATTATGATATTTATAGTTTCATAAATCTATTGCTATACTCTGCAATTTTTTGTTGTTGTTAGAAAACTTTAAATGGTTTGCTTACTCTGAATAAAGTGCATTATTCTCATTTTACAGAGAATAAAGTTCTAATTTTCTGGGCAAATTTTGGACATTATATGAATTACTGAAGAGAAAATGTTTTTTTCTGATTTTTGTTAGAAGTACTTTTTGGTGGAAGAATTTATGAAGCTTTAAATTTTTACAAGGCATTAAAGCTATTCTTTTATTGCCAAATTCATTCTCTATTCATTTCCTTCCTCTGGACAATGGATGTGTTTCATTTTTCAAATTAATTTAGAAGTAGTAATAATTAAAACTCAATCACTTGAGAGATACATTGGGACAGAAAGCTGTGAAGTTCCTGTAATGTGAGTGGTAAAAAGTGATAGAAATAATCTCCTCCAATTACTTTCAGTATTCACAAAAAATGAGAGTAGGGAATTAACTTAAATGATCCAGGTAATCATCATTTATTTCCAGATTGAAACATATTTTATTTTCTTCAGGCTCAGAGGGAATCTCATCATTGACTATACCTGAAGGAAGAGTACAAAGAGAACAGAGCCAGGCTCTTTTCAGTGGTGCTCAGTACTAGAACAAGAGGCAATGGGCACAAACAGAAATGTGAGGTTCTCTCTGAACATCATAGAATCATAGATTGACTTAGGTTAAAAGGGATCTTAAAGACCATCCAGTTTCAATCCCCTGCTGTGGGCAGGGCTGCCACCCACCAGCTTAGGCTGCCCAGGTCCCCATCCAACCTGGCCTTGAACACATCCAGGGATGGGGCATCTGTAGCTTTCTCTGAAAAACCTGTTCCAGTGCCTCACCACCCTCAGAGGAAAAAAATTCCTTCTAATATCTAACCTAAATCTCCCCTCTTTTAGTCTAAAGCCATGCCTCCTTGTCCTACCACTATTAGAACATGTAAAAACTCAGTCCCCCCTCTGCTTATATGCTCCCTTCAAGTACTGGAAGGCTACAATGAGTTCTCCCCACAATCTTCTCTTCTCCAAGCTAAACAAGCCCCAATTCCCTCAACTTTTCTTCACAAGACAGGTGCTCCAGCCCTCTGATAATTTTCATCACCCTCTTGTGGACTTGCTCCAACAGCTCCACATCTTTCTTGTTCTGGGGTCTCCAGGCCTTGACACGGTACAGATGGAGCCTCACAAGGGCAGAGGAGAGGAGGACAATGCCCTCCCTTTTCCTGCTGGCCACTCCTCTTTTGATGCAGCTCAGGATACTTTTGGCCTTCCAGGCTGCAAAGCATACACTGACCTTGGGAAAGTCATGCTGGCTGTCTTAGATCACCTCCTCGTTTCACATGTGCCTTAACATATCTTCCAGAAGGATCAGCCCCTGATCCTCCCAGACAAAGAGGTGAAGCTTACTGGTCTGCAGTTCCCTGGATCTTCCTTTTTCCAGTTCTTGTAAATGGGAATGACATTTCCCTTTTTCCAGGCACCACAGAGAACTCAGATGACAGCTGAAACTTGTCAAGTATGATGAAGAGTGGTTTGGCAAAAATATCATCCAGTTCCTTTGCTGTGCAGGTAACAGAGCACTGGCACATGTTACCCAGAAGGTGGTGGAGCCTTCACCCTTGAAGATTTCCAAAAGCCTGGGAAACGTGCTCTGGGTGTCTGTGTTTGAGCAGGGGTTGGACCAGATGGACCCAGACGTCCTTGACAACCTCAGCCATTCTGTGGTTCTGTGAAATACAATATGTGGCTTCATCCACATATTTAGTAGATATCCACAGATTTAGTAGTAATGTTGCTGCCTCAAATGTAAATACATTTGAATCAAAGATAGTAATGAAAGAAAATTAAATGAATATCTTATGGCTAAAGCTCTTTAAAGATTTTTTTTTTTTTTTACAGTGCTAATAATGCATTAAGTCTATATGTTGTTTTAATGAAAAAGTAATCTCTGATGTCATGGGCAGAGCTGATTCAGGCCTGTGAGCAAGGTAAAGGTACATACAAGTTGGTTTTGACTGAGTACGTTGAGTACCTGACCTACACGAAACTTCTTGAAGCAGCTTCCTCTACCCAGTGCTTCCCCATTACAGCAAGCAGAAAGAAAGCATCCTTTCTGCAAGCACTGGCTTTTTGTTGTTTGTACAGATCAAATCTCTGCATCCAGCACAGCTCACACACAGCTTAGAGGTGAGGGTGGAACAGTGGTCAGCAAAAAATAGGTTGCTTCTGCCAGAGCAGTTAGTGTAATCCAGAGGGGCTATGTGCTGCACGCTTCTTCCAAGATGATCATCAGAGCAGGTAGGCCATCAGGGTTAGCCCAGGTGGGCTGCCTGGGCAGCAGCAGATTGTCTGCACTTGCTGGGGAGCCAGGGCGCAGATGTGACACTGCCTAGATGTGTCTTTGGGTGTGGGGGTGAGCACTGGGCTGCAAGGCAAACAGCTGCTGAGAGCAGGCAGAAGGTTAGATGATCTGCATGGGTGAACTCTTCTGGTTTGGTGTCAAAAAGTGTAGATTGAGCACACCTGCTTTAGATTACTAAAAATAAGTGTTCTTTCAGAGAAACCAGCAAGTTTCTTACCTTACAGAAAGAAAGGGAAAAAAAACATATTTATCTCAAACTCTTACACAGTAGTCTTTAACATTAAAATTATTTTGTTACATTATTACCCTGGCATTAAATACTTGTAATTTGCAAGTTTTTCTGTTAATATTGTCATCTTGCACTATGTGCTTCATTGAAAACTTTAAAATGAATCCCAAGCCATCAATGACCTTGGTGTCAAAATCTAGAAGGAAGGGTTTAATGTTGCCTTTCCTAAGCATGAGGCTGGATTCAAAGTTTTTTTCTGCATTCACATAGATGTATTTCTTACAGGAAATCATGTTTCACGCAAAATTGCCTTGCAGGCCAGGATTTTATTACAAACTCTTTAAATTCAAGTAACTCTCAAAAAGAACTATGAGAAGAAAATATAATCGCCTTTAAATGTTGGTTAGTTTTTCTTCTTGAGTAGATGTGGTTGAAAAGAAATTGCAGAGAATTATGGAATGAGAGATTGAGAAAAGGGAGAAGGAGAAGGAAACAAAAGTGTGACAAATGAATAGCTGAAGACTGAAGGAAAGGGAAAGAAAAGGTCATAATGTAGAGTGGCAGAAATCATGCTTCTTCTGTTGTTATCACTTAACTGATTTGCAACTTCTCTTCAAAACTGCTTATTCCATGATATTAACTTTATCTCTCCTTTCACCATACTGTCTGTAGGATCTGGGAAGTGAACCCTTTTATTGACAAACAAATCCACTTTGAATTTTAATTTGTCCAATTTATGAGGATAAAATTGAACAGTTTCATTTTAAAATTGCCACGTAAGACTTTACAGTAGAAACTGAAGTGAGTTGACATTGATTCAACAAATTCAAGTATTTCAGGGTAATTACAGTTGGGAGCATATTGTGCCCCGGACCTTTTGAGCTTTAATAAATGTGAGTGAAATAAAACAAAATGTTGATACACAGGGTACTGTTCAGCATAGTCAGTGAAGCTACTGTGACATTAGATTTCTTTAAGGCCCTCTCTGCAATTGAATAAAGCCCTTCCTTGGATGGTTTTTAAGTCCTTATATGAAAAGAAGTACAATTTTTGTGCACCTTATTGTACTATTTTACAGTAAAATTATTTGATTTGAATTTTAGAAACTTTGCATTTCATTTCATTCTTCAGAAGAAAAAAAATCAATCTTTTTGTAACTTAGTTATATTGATAGACCATCTTTTCATTTAGTCTTCCTGTAACATCAGCTAAGGCAGGGATGTGTACATACTTCTTTAAGTATAGTTGATGATAATTTATTTTTAATCACACTGTAATCAAGTCTTAAAACATTAGATGTAATACGGGCAAGAGTTGTTTGTAGATTTTTATTATTTTTTTAATTATTATTATTTTTTAATTTGTCACTGCTTCCTTTAGCTGTTGTCTGAGGACAATTGAAGAATTAATAACACTGTTGTACATGAACTCCACTGAAGTCCTCTATGACTGGTTTCTCTTATTTTTATTCATTATCTTCAGTAGTCAGGCATCCTGATTATTCATCTTCTTTTGTCTCTTCACTTGGTGATACATGGACTCATTAGGCAGGACTACCCAAACAGGATCATGAAAGCCATTCACTTCTTAGGTATGTAGTTTATGGTGCTCCTAGGCTGCTTTCCTGCCAAGAGCAGCATTATTAACACCAAGATTAAAGAATCACAAGATTAGATGAGTAAAGAAATCTTTCAGTCATGATCTTATGGCCTTGTGCTTGCATTCAGTTTCTCCAATTTCATGCTGTTTACCAACACAAGGAAAATTCTAAAAGTCACCACTTATCTCCAGGGCCTGATGCTACAACTGGTACACTGTCTTGTGTCCCACTGCCAATGAAACTGCAAGATATGGCAAGCTACATTAAACATAAATGCATTACTGCCCCATTAGGGATTTAACACACTAAATCACAATGCCTTATGGACTTTTTTTTTCTTTAAGTAAATCTTTCTTTTGGATGATATTTCTCCTCTTCTAATGAATCAGAAATCCCACTCTCAGCTTTCTTTCCCTCATCCACCAAGGGAGACAAGGACTGTCAATTCCTTCCCACCCCTCCAGAGGAAGTCAACTAGGAATACAACAGTATTGTGCTGTTTCGACAAATAGTTGGTAGTATCTTTATCCCTCCATGTCATGTTGATTTCTCTTCTGACTTATCCTTATTCCTTTTTCTGTATTGTGTGATTCTTCAGCTTCGCGTCCACTGCAGTTTTTCTACTGCCATGTGTGATCATTGCCAGCCCTCATGGCAGTGAGCCTGGGGCAGCCATGGAGGTAAGCCAGCTATGGCCAATACTCTGGGTTATCCATGGGATATCTGTGGGACTGCATACAAAGAGAACAGAGGAACAGACTGGTATTTCCATCAGCAGAGTGACTTCATTTAGTTTTGTGAAGCGCTTTCTGCATTTCACCAGTATGAAAATCTTGCTATCACTGCACAATATCAGGTTGGAACATAGCATTTCAGGGCTCCTTGTATTGTCTGAAAGATGTTTTAGCCAAAATAATTTGTTTACAAATGTCCTCATTTCTATATTGTAAGTTGCATATATGTAGTTTGTCAGAGAGATATTTTGTTTACATAGATAATGTAGGTGATGCTGCTAATGCATACTTGTTTCAAAGCTTCAAAAGAGAGTCAAACAGAGGAATCCATTGGTACCTTCAAGACTTCTGTAAGTCCTTTGCTTTTGCCTGCAAATAAGGCTTTATGGATTCTTTTTCAATATAACTTAGTTTACCAGAAAGCAAGTGTTGTCAGTTGAAAGTTGTCAGTTCATTTTATTTTTATTTATTATAAGATAGTTCATAAGCATTTTTCTGATGTACCATTTTTGGTTTGTTATTTGTACATTCTTCAAAATGAATGGTTGCCTGAATCATTGCTGTCTTGCTTCAGGTCCCCAATGATATTGGTTTATACTGATTCATCACTGTACTACTGATAGGATAAATCTGATCTACTTATGACAGATGAAAAATTCCTTATGGCAGTGAATACTCACAGAAATACTAATATTTTTTTTTTTTTGAAGGATTAATGAACGAAGATACCATTATCACATCAAGATATGTACATCCACTTTTAGAAACAGAACTCTGTGTCATCCGGGATGTACTTCTATGTTGTATAAGAATGCAAGTAGGAAAAACAGTGAAACAAAATTTAAAAACCAGCAACCATGAAATGTCCTCTATCTAGAGTACCTCCAGAGTAATACGTACATGATAGTTCTTCAACTTTCTTGAAAAATATTGGACAATTTTTATATTGGACTATAAAATCACCAAATCAGAGGAGAGTCTACAAGAAGCAGAAGTGGTTGGAAATGCTTTCTGAACACTTTCCCTAACACTTTCCCTAATGGAAGTGCTAAGTGCTTTGGAAATGCCTTTCCAAACAAGAGAACAAAAAGACAACAGTTGGTATAAATGCTCAAGATCTTGTGACCATGATTTTCATTTCCAAATGGCTGGTTTTTTTGGGTGGTCCCATCTGTTATGTGTTTTACTTGCTTTTCTCAAACACTCATTTAAACCAGGTTTGTACACAAGTGATTAGAGAATGTCTGCTTTTTCTGTAATTGCCCGTGTTTGCTTTCTTGCAAGTAATAAATGACAAATACTTCAACTGTTCTCATTATCTTTAGGAGTTTGTAATCCAATGAGACACCAAAACTATGGTAATTCAAAGGCTAGTCACACACTACCTAAGGAAACTTTGTACAAAATATCAGCAAACAAATTTGTCAGAGATTTAGATTTGAATTTACAGAAGAAGAGGTTTTTTCTTTAGAAGTGTATTCCTTACACTCATGAAGAATACATTTGTAGAAATCAAGATAACCAGTTAGAGAATGGAAAAATGCACGAGAGAATTTATTTGCCATAACTGTTTTTTGTTGTTACTGTTACACAATATGTTGTTCTGTGACACAAAATGACTGAGGAAATCTGTCATGAAATGTGATTTGTGCCCTGCAAAGTGCTTGGATTGTCAGTATCATCATATTCTAGGTCAATTCTGATGTAAAACAAAAAGTAGAAAATTAACAAACAACAGAAATAGTGAAGTCTATGAATGTATGTCTCACACTGGATATTTTCAGTATCTTTAGAGGCATGTGCATATTTTTAAACTCTTCCTCTCCCTTTTTCTCACTCTAGCACAAAGCTCTGTCCTTAATACCAAATTTTCTTGCAAAAACAATACTTGTGGGGTCTCCCTCTTCTACTGAAATTCCTGTCTTCATGCTACATGTAAAGTCTGAGTGTCTTTGAGAATCTCCATGCTGCTGGGCTAGATAGGAATTTTGACAAGAAAGGAAAAAAAATTTTTTTTTTTCATTTAGGAACTGTAGTGGAGTAAGGCACTGACCACTCATAACATGCTAAAAATGTGAGTAATTAATGTGAGAGCTGCAGTCATCATAAAAAATCTACAAAAATTAAAACCTTTCTATAACTGTGTAGTAAGTGCATGTGAAAAAACAGCTTCTGATGACTTGAGATGAAAGATGTAACTACTACAGAAAAACACACTTATTTACCATTCTTTTACATATGTTCAGAATCAGTCTTTTCCCCATTCTCAATTACACTGCCTTTCATCAATGTTTTTATATAATTCAGCCTCAGTGTGCTGAGTGGTCAGGCTGGGAAATTATGCCTGTGGAATGTTCTCTCATGTATTTTACATTCTAGAAAATGGACTTTCTTTTGTTCCTTGTGTTATTTGCATTTTTGCGTCAACTGGCTTTGTTGAAAGAAGATACCTTCTGGAGGTCTTATTCTCTTTGGTCTCTTTCTCCTTGCTCTCTCAAAACCATTCTTGGCTGTCACACAGTGCATGGAGAGAGTTCCTTCATGTTTTGGGGTGATCTTAGGTGTCTCTTGCTAGAACATGATAAGATGTGGGCACTCTAAACAGAAATTATCAGTGAAGAAATGTCTCCCAGTTACTGAAGTTGCTCATTAAATGCGCTGAATCAGGGTAGGGAACTTACCCTAAAATCCTCAGTTTTGGGACCTGTTTTTCTCAGAGAGATTTCTGTGACAGAAACACAATGCGCTACAGAAAAGGTAAGGTATTTAATGAGAAACAGATGAGGCCTGTGTATTGTTAGTGGAGAATGACTACTGTTTTGTGTAAAGAGAAGCCAACATATAATGTTAAGAATAAAAACAGAGAAGATTACAGGACATTGTAACAAGAAGTTATTTTTATTTTTGGTGCTTAAAATGCTGTTAAAAAAACCCAACAACCTAAACTCATAAAAATTATTCCTTTTTTTTTTTTAATAGTGCTTTCAATATCATTTTACAGATGCTTACTTTATTTCTCAACACCGCTTGTCCCTTTACAACAATATCCAAAGATAATATTTTTCTCACAAACAGGTTCTGCTTGCTTTAACATCTGTTGATGTGATTTATTAATGTTCAGGTACCAATAAAGATACATTTTCTTTTGTGTGTGTGTGTTCAGAAACATAGAAAGAATCTAAATGCATGTTTCCTTAAAAACAAAGTCTCCCGACTTAGCTCTTCTGTCTTTCTTTTTCCTTAAAGACCACTGGGAATATTATAGTTTTACATGTCAGCTACTAATGGTTTTATATCCAACATTTGGTTTAAAAATCACATGACCCTGAATAGCAGTGTTTGTTTTTTTAGCAATGCCTGCTTAGTTTCTTACAACACTATAACATTAATGTCTTCTTTTTACCGTCTGTAAACATTTAAGTTAGAATTTTATAGGCAGCACCTTTAAGCTTTAATTGGACATCTGATAGTCTGTGTACATAAGCACCTACCAGATAATGTGGAAATTGTAGACTAAGAAGCAATGATGCCATTGTGCAGGTAGGTGTAGACTTTTGCCTGTTATGTTAGATTGTCTCCCAGGAGTGTCTGCTGTATTTCGGAAACCCTTTACATGTGAGCTGTTAGAAAAGTATGGAAATGATGAGGCAGGTGCCAAAGCAAACCTCTGACAGGCATTTTATCCCACCCAGATTATAAGGTTCACACCTTATTTTTTATCTTGAATATCAAAACCTTGAACTATGAGTCTGGTAAGTTTTTATCTCTGATTTATGATATATGTTGCTTCTATTATCATATATTTATAAATACTATCCATCACTGTTGATGCTTCGGTCTATTGTACATCTTCCATTTTGGAGATTTGTGTTGTAGCTAGAAAAGAACAAACACCATTCATTCTTCTGCATCTGAAGCACCTCTGGCTTTGTGAAAATGTGTATGATCAGAATGAAAAAATTTTCCTTTTCTGAGTCCTTGTCACTCCTTCATTTACTACATGAATTTACTACAGTGGTCACCTAACAGTGCTGCATCAAAATGCAGTCTGAAGAGTTATTCCATTCTGGGTTCAAACTTTTGGGATGATATTTTACAGAAAAACATTTTGTATTGGAAGTAGCCTTAGTCAAAGGAATGTAATCTAGCGACCTGGTAGCAACTATAGCACCTAAAGAGGTGAATTGCTCCTTTCTCTTTAAATCACTACTTAGTGTTATCAGTACGGTGTTTGCTATCTTCACCTCATAGATGAGATCACGATAGACAAAAGAGGACAGGCAAAGTGTGTGAGAAACCAAAAAAGTCATAGAGAAAATCATTAGTTTTACAGATTCTTATTTGGTAGTTCTAAATTTATGAGAGCATTATGTTATTAAAAATAATAATGTATTGGTATGACAGTATATAATACAAAATGTATATGTAGGTGTTCTCTTGTACTTTTTTTTAATTTTATTTTTGGCTCTAGATATATTTTATGCTAGTTGCTGACTGTGTTGCCATATGTTATGAGCAGCAAGTGAAATGGGATAAATGCAGAAATATCTGGCATGTGTGAACTTCTGGGGACATTGCAGCAGAGGTAGAAAACAAATACAATTCCTTATTAGTTTAAGCATGCCTGCACTGATAGAAGCATTTCTCTGTTGATAGAACTGTTCTGGGGCAGATTATGGTAAAAATTCTGCAGAGTCCAATGCACATATGTAGCACCGTTCTATCTGGCAGTGTGAGACAAATGAGGGAATAAGAACTGGGGTTACAGTTTCAGAACTTAAGCAGCCCAACAAAATCTACAGCAGCTTTTCATGATAAGGGAATCGGGGGGAGGAGAATGTGTTTTCTCTGGACTCAAGCAGAAGGAAATGTTTTACCATTTTGTTTGTTGTCCAAAAGACCAGATGTATAAGTCAATTAAGGTAGTAACTAAATAAGAGCGGTATTTCTATGGAAGCTGTACATAACCTCACTATCCCAGTGCTTCTCAGTGGAGAGAGAGACTCATTTGAAGGAGCCACTAAGGGGAACCTGGGGAAATTAACCTTGTTAGGCTGAAGTTTGCCTTTGGAGCACTCAGCATGCAACAACATTTTTTTAAAAGTCTCAGCTATGGGCTTAGGGTCTTCAATAAAACAGAAAATGTCTTAGAAGCCAAGAATATGTCCAGGAATGAATAATTCCAAAGCAGACAGGAAAAGAAGTCTCAGGAACAAATATTCAGTAAAGCATGTTTCTCAGTGAACTGAATGCCCACAACCAGATCAATCTCACTGATGTGTGAAGTTGAAAATGTCAGTTACACAATAGTGTACTGAGACCACCTTAGAAAATCTGAGTCCCTGTGCTTTTAAAAAGCAAACCTCTGCTTTGCATTGAAGTGATATATTACTCACTAAGTGAGAATAAGGTGTTACCAAGCAGTAAGTCAGGCTTGAAATTACACATGGCAGTCTCCATTACTTACACAGAGAAGGAAGTATTAAAGAAAGTACAACCTGATGCTGAATACTCTGCCAAGTATAACCCGCTCAGTGGCTGAGTAATTACTGGCAGGTATGTATTCTGCTGTGACAGAGCTTGATAACAGATTTACAGAACTTGTGAAGCATGCACAGAACCATGTGTCTGTCGCATATACCAGAGTTGTTTAGTTGTCACTTAGATAACTGTTATTTTCTCTAGATATGAAAGCTGCTCCAAAAGTAATACTTGCTATGTTATGTTGGCTCATGACATCAGAGGTGGATGTTGGTGATATGGTAGTAGAGGCTGAACCTTCCCACCAAAAGTCCATTACATTTTGTTTCTATTTGATAGATAGCAGTGGAGGGGCAGTCTCACAGAATGGTGTCTGCTGTGGAAGTGTGCGTGAAGCAAAGGTGTGTCACTGAATTCCTCCATGTGGAAAAAAAAATAAAAAATGTCCCCATTGACATTCATTGATGCTTGCTGAACATTTCTGGATATCAAACAGAGGATGTGAGCACAGTGAGGTGGTGGGTGGTGCATTTCAGCATTTGGGACAACAGTGTGAAAGACAAGCCACATTATGGATGGCTTTGCACAGCTGTCACACCACAAAATGAAGAGCAGCTCCATCAGCTCATCCACACAAATCAGCACATTATGACCAGTGAACTGTGTACAGAGCTGAATATTAGCTTCAGTGCTTTGGAAACGATGGTGGCAACATTAGGATATCATAAAGCTTGCACCATGCGTCCAACAAATGCTCACACAGGAACAGAAAGAACACCATGTGCAAGTCTGTCAGGAGCTATTGAACCAATATGAAGGTAAAGGTGACAATTCCCTGCATCACATCATTATCAGTGAAGAGATGTGATGTTATCACAATGAGCCAGAGTCAAAATGGCAGTCTGTGGAGTGGCAACATGAATTTCCCATTGAAGACAAAGTTCAAGATACAGCCCTTAGTGGTTAATGTGATGTGCACTGTTTTTTGGCAAAGGAAAGAGATGATCCTTCTGGATTTCCTGGAACCCAAACCATCAACTGTAACCACTACACTGCAACACTGACTAAGCTGAAGGTTCAAACTTCCAGAGTCAGGCCAGAGAAGAAGGCAACACCATAACACCAGGCCCCATACCAGTTTGAAGACCATGGAACACATTGCTGGTCTTGGCTAGACTATCCTACCACATCCAACCTACAGTCTGGATTTGGTGTGTTCTGATATTCATCTATTCAGGCTGACTAAAGATGGACTTCACAGGCAAAATTTTCCTAGCAATTATGCTGTTACAGTAGCTGTGAATCCGTGAGACACCTTTGATGGTGGAGATTTTGATGGGTGCAGCATGTAGGTTCTTGTTCATGGCTGGTGAAAATGCATAGCTAATGGTAATTATGTTGCAAAATAGTGTTTTGTAGCTGAGTGTTTGCTCTATCAACTAGTGCTATTGTGCTCCTTGTATCAGTTGTAGTTTCCATGGAAATAAATAGGAGGCATTACTTTTGGATCGACCTTCATTAAAGAAGTGATGAGCTGTCAAGGAGGTTCCTCTAATATGATGAGACTTTGGAACAAAAGGAAGCAGGAAGAAAATTCTCACTAGTTCATTACAGCAGACCTGAATACAGATATTTCAAAATGTGCTGCATTAAATAGTGGCATTAAACTTCTTCAGTTTAACCAGACTTAGGCCAAAATAATCTTAGAACAGCTACACGGGGTTTAGAGATGTGACTTTATCTGGTGCTACTGTCTGTTTTTCTCAGCAGCATCCAAAGCACACTTGATTTATTTTTTTTTAATTTTAAGTATGAGAGAAAACTACTTTCATGTTTTCATGAATTTCAATTGACTTCTACTAACAGGAAATAGGTAGAACAGCTCAGTTTTCACCATTATATCAGTGTGATAGAAAATTGTTTTCTTAGGAGTCAGCAAGGTCAATGTTACTATTGCCAGTGTAGCCTGGATTCCAAGTTCTTCTGTGACACCCAGATATGTAAGTGGCCTCAGTAGAAGGCTAAAGCAGGCAGAACAGAAATATCTCATTTAGCAGGGAAGTACTAAAGGTGCTTTAATTAATATCTTTGCACAATACTATTAGTTTTATTTAGCAAAAATTCCTTGTCCTTAACCTTTTCAGTTTAGCCAATCTTACCCCAGTTTTACCTTATTTGAGACTAAATTCCACTATCTTCTTGAAGCTGGACTGACAGCAGTGACTACCTGAGAATTTTCATCTTTTATAGATGAATTAAAATAGATTCTGAAAGCCCAAGTCTCCCACAGATGGAGAACATAAAAATGCCAACTATGCTCAGTCTGATAGTATGTTGCTGATTTTTTGTAGAGCTCTTGGGCCATTTCAAGTAAAATATCAGTGCCTTGAAGTTGAGTCATACCTATTTCAGAGGGCTAGCATTTGGAATAAAATTAGAAATTACCAAATAATACACCAAAGCTGCCAATTTTGTTTTCTGTGATTTCATGCTCAAACTTAGAATGCCGTCAATGTAGTTATTGATATACACTCTAAGGAAATGCCAGAATTCAGACTAAAAGTCCAGTATTTAGTTTGCATTTGCATTACCAAACTGCTTTTGATCATACAATACTTTTTCTGCTTTGTTCATATTCATAAGGATTTGCTCATGCTCTTTGCTTGCCATTGTGTTATTGCAGAGATAGGCTGGTTTGAACATGTGCAACCCTAAGGAGGTGTCGCTGGAGCAGTCCTTTAGCATTCAGAGGATAAACCTTCATTAGATTACTAAATGTTCTCCTGTCTCAATCTGTTTTGTCAGTCTCAATTGTTGTGTGGCTCATTTTATATCACTTTTCTAATTTTAAAACCTTTTTTTTTTTTACTTCTTCAACTCCTTCACACCTTGGCTTCAGCATCTACGATAGGTCTGTGGTTAATCCGCATGTTTTTACCTGTTAAGAAAAATGCGAATATGTAACTTAATATTTGACTGTGCAGTCTAATTATCTCTGCACACTCACACAGCATGTTCTTAGGATAAAATTTTCAAGTTCGAGGAAAGAAACATATCTGGTGTATTTAGTACATAATTTCAATGTTCAGTAGGAGAACTGGTACTTTCCAGATTCAGATGGGCACAACTGTTTTCTGAGAGATACAGATTATGCTGTTGATTTTATATTCCAAATTGCACTTGCCCCAGTTACTCAAACTAAACATACCTGTGTGTTTACTAACACAGAAAAATAGTTCTTTCACCATATAGGGCCATTTTTTGTTTAATTTAAAACAATTACTTTCATGTGGGATGGCAGTATGGAAAACTACTAGAAACTTAGTGGTGAGAGTTACAAAAATACGTTAATAAGGTGAAACAAAGACACTAAAAGGAATCTGCTGTTCAATTTTGCCTCTAAAATTCTACTTTTGTTCTTGTCATTAGTACTCGTATACTTCTGATAACTAATAAGTTAGTCCTCTAAAAGTTAGAAAACACAAAAAAGGAGACTGAGAGAAGCATTGTGAAGTATTTAAAGACTGTTTGTTACGAACTTCTAAGATTCTTGGAATAATATACTGTAGAATTGCAGGATACATTTATTTATTTCAGTAAGATGCTTTCTTTATTGTGAGAAAGTCTACTGTTTTCCCCTTGCCCTCTACCATACAGGCTTGACATTATAGTAAAATGCTTATGTAAGAGTTTTTTTAAAAGTTCTTAATCCTAAAACTTTAGTTGAAAAGGCATTTTGACCTGGACCTAAGCCTTTCAATCTATACAACTGTCACTTGCAATGGTTATTCCGGTAAGCTGAAATCAACTCTCCATGCTTCACAGGTAACAAGAAATTTTACTTAATTTGCAAGATGTGCATGCAGAGGATATGAGTTTGAATTTCAGAGGGGTGAACAAAATAATGTAGGAAAGCTACATTCATGCATTAATTCTTTTAATGTAGTCATTCGTGCATAGTATGAAGTTACAGTGTAAATCTCATTTTGTAAAGAATATTTATTTAGATAGCTTAGTTTAAACATCTGAAACAAAAAGACTTCCAGAATCCTGCTGCAGCAAACAGCTTACTTAATTCTTGAGTCATGGGAAATGCAACTGTTATATTCAGTGAGGTGAATGCTGGCAGGTATTGGTCTTAAAACAGCACTTGCACTTTTAAGATTAGTGTTTTATATTGCAGGATTCATACGATTATCCAGTCCTAAAGTGAGGTGCTAGGGAAAGGAGTGGCTTGGGAATTCTCAGACTTCTGGGTAGTCAGCTGTCTGTAAGCAGCAACAAACAAGCAGATTTTGTGCACACCTGTTCATGAAGGGGAGTGAAAGACTGCTGTTAAACTGGCTGAGTCATCACTATGAGCACTGAGTCCATCTATTGAGAGAAATCAGTGGAAGAATGCTCTTAGTCTGAAATAATAAACCTGTACTGCATTACTCAAAACTTGCATCTGATTTCAATAACTATCTAATATATTATCACAGATCATTAAATTGTTTTTATTGTCAAGAGGTCAACAGCCTAGGGTGCAAAATCAGGTGCTGTTTAAAATAAAGAGGGTAGCTTTCTGTCAGAAGCTTAACCATTTCTGGGCTGGTTCTGTTGCATATAACATGTGCTTTGTATGCATATGACAAATGTGGGTTTGACCTGCTGATAGAGAAGAGTGAGATCAATAACAAGAGCTCATGAGTGGTGTATTCTTGCTGGAATCAAGACTTCAGAATGGAGTAGGAGCTGAAGGTATATGTTATAGAATTGTTTTGTAAAATATGGGGATGTCTTATTTATGTTATAGAAGTACTCATGCATTACTTTTTGGTTTGGTGGATTTTTTTCCTGTCTGAGTTAAGTTTAGCCTTGTGTAGGCCTTTTGTTAGTCCTGTAGCCTCAGTAGTGACGTTGAGTTGGTGAGTCCTTACACACTGGTTTGGGAAGGTTACTACTAGGGCTTCACTGGGAAACTGACAAAATAGTCTGAGAAGGAGCAAATCTTATGAGTTCCCTTTCTGAGGCAGGGAGAAGAAAAAAAAAAAAAATGAGGTGGGACCTGGGCTATCCCAGTAGTTTTCCCTGAGGGACTGATAGGGTAGTGGACTTTGGCCCTGTAGTGGAAACGCTGAGTCATGGCCTAAACCAGCGATTGATCACCTGGTGGGGAGGCAGGACCTACCCAAGGAAGCTCAGGTGCAAGCAATGTGCCTGAGTGACCAGAAGGGGTAGAGCCAGGATCCACCCCTTCTCAGACCTCATTTAAGGACTGGCATTGGGGGGAGGATATCTTGCTGGTGATCTCTGTCTACCTGTGGCCTTCTGAGGGTAAGTAAATTTTTTTCCTTTGTGTCTGTGTCTATGGCTGCTGCCTTTGGGCCTCGTTTGCTGCAGACTTTTCCACCCTACTATTATTGCTCTGCTTCCCTTTGCATTATAGCATTATAGGCCCTAAATTGGTACAGGGAGATGAGGCTAACTCTTTTTCTTCCCCTCCTCTGCTGTTTAAATGGTTGTTGTTATTCAGATTTACATGGTTGAGGCTTATCTCTTCATTTATTTTTGTTTTGCACGTGGCTTTGTTTTCCTTGTTCTTTGTTCCCCCATGCCCCATTCTTTTTTTTTCCCCTGTTATTACAACCTTGTGTTGATTGTAGGGTCTTAATTATATTGACTAGTAGTTTAACAAAGAACATAGAGTATCTACAGCTCTGGTCTTAGGAAGCAACTGTTCTCATTTTCAAGACTAGAAGACTGAAGTGAGTACATTTGTCTCTCTCTCAGTGCCTTCCCTGCTGAGCTTTAGGAAGTTGGTCTCTAAGAGAGTTTGAACCTTGCTGATCTTGCTGGAGTGAGGCTGGTGAAAAAGCAGAGGAATGTTTTTGATTACACAAGATTGAAGTGTATTTGAGAATTAAAAGTGTGGGCCTGTCACCTGAGTGAGCTACATGCAGCTCAGTAAAGAGCTGTTGAAGTTGTATTTTGTGCTTGACTGTAAGGTGGGCGAATTGTTATTTCACCTACTCACAAAAACTGACTAATATAATACTTTTCTGACTTTTGTAACTTGCTGTGTGTATGGAATTAATAATTATGCTAAATGTCTGAAATGACAATGTGTGGTGTAATGTATAGCTAATACTTTGAAGCTAAAGGAGTAGCTTATTGTACTGGAAACTCCTGCTATATCCTCCATGTGAAAACAGCTTTAAAAGAAGTTGAGTAGTTCATAAAAGTTACGTTTCTTCAAGTTTGTTGCTCTCTATCCTAAAGAGGCATGCTGGCAAGCAACCAGCTTGCGCCTGAAGTTTCTGTGTAAAGGTTAGCATCTCTTTGCCATTACCTCTACCAACAGCAACTTGTGTTAACTTGTTGGTACTTAATGCATTTTGTTGTTTTTTTTTCTCTTGAATGCTGATAGCTGAAATGCTGATAGCTGTTGTCTCAAAAAGCACCTGGCATCTCTCTAAATGATCACTGACCTCATGAAGTATTAGAATGTACTTCTGAGGAGCACTTGCTCAATGATTCAGTCTTAATTCTTGGTCAGCACACTTTTTGCTTGTAATGATATTGAGTTTACTCCAGTCTTAGCATCACTGCTGTTCTATTATGTGTGTAGCACTGTTACTACTTGTCTGTGTGGAGGTGTTTGTCACTATAGTGACATGTTCTGCACTGTGTGTGCTTAAGCAAGGATGGACATTCAAAAGAACAGCTCTGAAAAGGTTTCTTGCTAGCTTACAGAGCAAACCCTGTTTGCTTACAGACTATAGCGTCCTTTAATTCTGGCATATCTTTGTCTTGACGTGGTATTCCTGGCCATCTCTCTATGCCTTTATCAGCTTCAATGATTCAACGTTCTCTCATAAGTAATACATACATGGGACATCTCTGTAGGATTATTTCACTTCTGAAAATGCTGTTTCCTTGGTTTGAGATGCTCTCTTACTCCATCACTGTAGTTATTCTAAGGCCACTTTCAAATGCTACTTGCCTTCAGATACCTAGAGCACAAGGAGCTTCATTTGGGGATATGAATCGCTCTCCCATGATGAGCACTGCTAGCAGAATTTACCTTATGTTTTAAAGAATAGCTCTTGAAAAAAGTCTGTGGAAAAACTGATTTTCATATTCTGTTTAAACTGAGGCAACTCTCTTTGCTCTGGCTAAGAAACTCTAGGAAGCTATAAATCAAATGTCAAGGCCCAAATAACTTCTGTAACATGAATGTTGCTGAGTTTTTCTTAGCTCTGTGGAATCTTAAACTGAAGAGCCATGTCTTTCTGAAGCAGATAGTATCGCTGGGTTATTTCAAAGGGAAAACTGAGAGCTGTAAAGATATAGCTATTATGGAAGTAGATAAGGATATGAAGAGTTGAAAGGCAGATTTGAGACTTGGCATGACCAGGGGAAGTCAACAATGAAAGTTTCTAGGTGATCATTGCTTTTAATGTGCTGAGAGGAGAAGAGGCAGGCTTGCCATAATATGCTGTATGTGGTATGGCTAGCATGAAGCAGTACTGGAGTTTCTTGGAAATACTTTAAGAAAGGAAGTGTAGTTCAACTGTGTTAACACTAGTTTTAATTGTCACTTAAGATCAAGGTTTGTCGCTAAATTCTATCCTTAGTTAATATTGGAATGATTAAGATAATATATTCAGCACTTCTTAAGATAACAAGATCATCTATCACTGCAACATTCTTTCATAAGTTTTCTTTTTTTTTTTTGATTACTTTGCTGAAAGCTCAGTGAATTCTTCAAAGATTAAAGACCCTTTCTGATGAGCTATGGTGAAGGGTCAGATCCCTGGTCATCTGTGCTCCTCTTGTGCTGTCTGGTTGATTGGAGGAGAGTGGAATAGAAGTTTTGGTAGGAACACAGGCATGGGTGATGGTGCTTGATTTAGTGCTCTCAGTTGTTCTGGCTAATATTAATATGTACAAGATGTAGGTCTGGGGCACACAGCTGAGGAACTGCTGCTTGCAGGGAGTGTTGACTGGCTTGCACAAGGAGCTGTAAGTTACTGCATCCTGTGAGCATGAGCAGGATGTTCTGCAGCTGTGAAAGAAGATATTTTCAGTTACATTGGAATAAGCAATACATGCTGTAGTGTTTTTGAGAATGAAGTTTCAGCTGTGATAAAGACTAATTATTTGCTACTTTATGACTAAATTCTAGCATTGAGGTTGTAATGGTGAGCTCAGAACAGCTTCAGCTAGGCTGTAGGTCTTTCTCCCCAACACATCCCAGTTTTCTGCTGTTCAGTATCTATTTCCTCTGTGACTAAACTTGATTTTTAAATGAGATTACAATGCTGGCAAGGAGTGAAGAACTATATGTTGATCTCTCTGCTCTTTAGTGTTATGTTCCAGTGGTGGACTTCCTGCAATGAGATCACCCCACAACAAGTACTTCAGCTTTGCTTTTGTCTTCTTCAGACGGCACAATAATTGTCCAATCTCTCAAGTATAGAGCCCAGTGAATGACTGTCTTGTTGCTTGCCTGACAGGTATTAGACCTGCTGCAAATTAAGTTGTCTACTTGTTTTACCAGCTGAATGGGGCTGCATTAGTCAATAGTTAAGCTAATAGAGAAACAGGAGGAGGAATATGGAATGTTTGCTGAAACACAAACCAAAGCCTTGGTCATGGGAACCTTTGGGGGTTGGGTTTAGTTTGCCACTGATGACTTCTGTGTGGAATTTGATGTGTCTCAAGTGGTAAAGTCATCCTAAATTTCTCTCCATCCCTGCTTACTAGATGGGAAGCCAAATAATCAGCAGGAAGGAATTGCCTTTTCACGTGTTCCAGCACAAGCCTTTGTTGATACAAAACAGATGATGGTGTGGAGTTGTTGGCTGAGTTTGGGGAAACTTGGTGAATATCCTGCTTTTTGTATGTGTGGCTACCTCTGATAAGTGTGCTTTTGCATGCATGAGCCTATGTGCTTATCTTTGGCAAGACCATTAAGCAGTAACAGTTGTTCCTAATCAAGGTAGAGGCTGAATTTATTTGCACTGATCTTAACTTTTTGTAATATTTCAAGTTGCAGTACTAAAAAAAGCTGTCTAAATACTAAGGAACCTTTTTCTACATAGATATTAGCAAGCTAGGGACTTAATACTCTGTGCTTAATCATGTCTGCAATGCCCTGATTGTCTGCCATACAGTTCCTTTCTGCAGAAGGCATTGATCAAACTTCATCATAGCACTATTTCTGTGCATTTGCTGCTTCCTCAGCTATGTTTTCTGCAAAGTGTGTCATTAGCCCTTCCACAGCTGAACCTTCTGGAAAGGAGCAGAAGCTTCAGGGGGGAAAGGGGAAGGCGAGCTTTTGTTATTTCAAATTTCTCACAGATTGCTCAGGGTAGCAAAACAATGTTTCATTATTACCACAATAGATTAAAACATCTGCAATAAATAATGCTGATGGCTATTTGTGATGGCACAAAGTATTGTTTTTGTTCTTTTATAAAATTACAACTCATTAAATGTCATAAAGCAAAGATACCATAAATAAAGCAACTAGTAGTGTTTCATTTCCCAGAAATGTGAAATCCTGCTGGTTGGGAACTTTGGAAAGTTTGTTTTCTCAGCTGGAGCAGTCGAGTATCTGAGTATGTTAGGGTCTGTCACTTCTGTGGCCAGAGAAATTATGAGGATTCAAACAATTGTTTGTCCTCTTCACGAAGCTAATATTGCTCTTATCTTATCATGAAGTGCTTTCTATTTTGGCCATGAAACACCTGCACTGATATACAAAAATATTTAAGTGCTGCAGTAATTAGAGAAGCGTGGGTATTTCAAAGTAATTAGATAAGTTGGTCTGGTTTTAGTATAAGGTGAACTTGCCCAGATATATTCTTACGTTAAACCAAATAATTCATATTTATAGTGGTGTTTCAAGAGAAGTCTAATCTTAACAGCAAGTTGTTAATAATAATCCTATTGGTCCCTCCTCAAAGATCACCTCGTTTCACCTGAGATCACTGTAGTTTTGTGTGCTCAGTTTTCAAGCTTGAGAACAGACTTGAAGTGGATTGCTCACTTCACAGATGTGTGATGGTATAACTTCAATTTTGTTCCCACTTTATTTTCCATAGACAGGCTTTTACATAAAAAGTCTGCTCTGAAAGTAAAATAATTCAAACCATACTTCATGTGTCTCAAGTTCTGAACAGTGGTTCAAGTTTCTAGTCCCAGATTTTTTCCTGTGAGTCTTGGTATTTGTGACAGTTATAATCATGCGGTAGTTATGGGATCACTAGGAATTCTTTCCTTGGCCAGGATGTGAGTCGGGTTCATGCTGGAGCTGTGGACTGCACACATGCTGAGTCTTGTGGTGGAACACTAGAGCCTGCAGCTGTAGACTGCACAATAGGAAATCCTCCTCTGAATTTAACATTTCTCAACGTTAAGACTAAATTTGTATTTTGGCTGTAGCTGTGTGTACTTTAAAACAACAGAACAGTGTACAGCACTGTTTGTTCCTTAGGCAATTTAGGATGACATTAAAAGAATCTGTGTGGCAGTCTAAGCACTCAGAGGCCTGCATGATATAATCCCCCAGATTAAGGTTCAGCAGACATCATGTGACAAGTGTTTTTTTGGGGGGGGATGGATTCATTCCATTTTTATTGAGGGTGATGGTTTATTTTTGTTGTTTTTTTAAATACACACAAAAAGAGAAGCTGCATTATAGGATTCTGCCACAAAAGTGAGTGTGAAGACCAAAAATGTGCAGGAACCCAAAACATACTGTAGAGATAACTTTAAGGTTGCATGGTAGGGAAAGGAGGGGTGGGGAAAAAGAGTATTTAGTAAAAATAAAAAAAAAAAGGAAGATAGGGGTGTGTCTGGCTCAGGAAGCGCTTGTGTATGGAATACTGATACTTCAAGGAACTACAATCCATTCTATGTTTAAGTGCAAACAATTTCTTGAGCATCTGCTGCTGGACAGCTATGTGGAAAAAGGATACTTGGTCTGATTGAGACTCTACTGGTTGATCATCCTGGTGGTGTTTATTCCTCCTTGTGGAACTGCCAGTGTAGAAGCACTTCTAATGTTTTCATGAATTTGGGATTAATTCAGTATTACAGCTGGGATGCTCACATGGTATTGATGAGTTATAGGTGTATTTTTTTTTACCAGAAATAAGCCCTAGCCTTTTTAAAGGGTGAGGATGCCTACACGATAGATGTAGGCTGTCTGTGCTTGCTTCAGCTAATGACTGTGATAATCCTTTAGAGAGTTTCATTTTGCTTGCAGAATGGGCTGCAGGAATATTTGACCCTATTTTCCCTCTACCATGCTGGAACTTTTTTTTGGAAGTGTGAGAAATATCCTGCTGTGATGGTTTAAAAATGAAGTGAAGCTCTCCCAGTTTTACTGTCATCTGAGGCTGAACTGAGCACTTAAGATAATTTCACTGCTGCAACTTTGGTAGGATTTCTTCTTTTGACTTCTGGAATAAGTTGTATGGCATAGGCTTTCTGAGCCATGTTCTTAAGAATGCATTTCTGGATGAAGAGTTCAGTACAGCATTCAGAAAGAGAAGATAACGTGTACTTCAGTAAGTGATTTGACTAGTTACTTCAGCTTTAAATTCTGGAGAGCAAATTTCAGGGTAGCTGAGGTGGGTGTCCATATTCTGAGCTGCATACAACCATGTTTGAAAACAAACAACCCACATTATTATTTTCTATATAATTAAGGATGTGTACTTATACAAGGGCTGTTCCAAAAGTAGTGCCTACAGTGGTGTTATGTTGGCCCACAATATCAGAGGCAGATGTTGGTGGTATGGCAGTATGGGTTGAACCTTCCCATCAATATTCTGTTACATGTTGTTGCCATGTGACAGATGGCAGCAGAGGGGCAGTCTGACAGAATAGTGTATGACATGGAAGCATAGATGAAGGAAAGGTGTGTCATTGCATTCCTCTACATAAAGACATTCGGTGAACGCTTCTGGAGGGCAACCAGTGGATGTGAACACAGTGAGGCAGTGGGTGGTGTTTCAGCAGTGACAGTGGTGAGTGGCTGTGGACTACCTCCACTGGTGCGGATGTTTATGAGCACAGTATGCAGGCTCTTGTTCAGCACTGGTGAAAATGCATAGCTAGTGGAGGTGACTATGCTGAGAAAGTGTTTTGTAGCTGAGAATGTGCTCTACTAAATAGTTATTGTTTCTTT
The DNA here is from genome assembly GCF_016699485.2 of Gallus gallus. Lineage (NCBI taxonomy): Eukaryota > Metazoa > Chordata > Aves > Galliformes > Phasianidae > Gallus > Gallus gallus. The sequence continues at coordinate 96,268,444 of NC_052532.1, forward strand.
GTATCTGTTATTTCCACATAAATAAGGAGCATTACTTTTGGAGCAACTAATCTATCTACTTAGAGCTGGTAAAGGAGAGCATGATTTCTTCGGGGCATTTGTGGGGGGTGGTTTGTTGGGTGTTTCTCTCCAACTCCTTGTTCCTTTACAACAGTGAACTTTGTCATCTTTCAGGCCTCAACCCAGACAAAATTTGTGCCTAGGAATTATACTAGCTGTACTTTTACTGTCTTTGTGCATGTACAGTCTAATAAAAAGCTGCATCTTGAAAACATCAGCTACTCCACACAAACATACATACGTCATTGCTGTGCAACAGAGCTTTGTGTGGGGAACAGTGGCCAGAGCCCTGGAAGCAGTGCAGTCCCCCAGCAACTGGTATAAGCAGGGACCTTGTAGCTGTTTTTAGATCTCCAGCTATTTGCTCAGAGCTAATGGAGATGTTTCTGCACACAGATCAATAAGAAATGGTGCAGAACAGATGTTCCTTGCTGTATGGAACTTTTCACTGCAGTGTGAAATAATTTCAGTGGTCTGAAGCCCTGTCACCAGCAGAATCTCTGTCCTTCAGTAGTTTCTTCGGCTGTCTAAGAATCAGTGATGGCAGATATCAATCTGTCTGTAGTTTCTATTCTTGTGTACTTCAGTGTATGAATTGTGGGGACTACAGATGCTTAATGTTGCTGCTGACAAATTCTTGTTGCATGAACCTATTCACTGCCTTGTAAACGAAAGGGTTCTTCTGCCTTTAATTCCAGAAGACATTAAATGACCCTGAAATATGGAAAGGAAGTGTTTCAAAGCAATTTATTTGCAGTAAAGGGTTTGTCACCGCAGTGCAGAAGACATGGATCAGTGGAGAGTTTTGTGCATGTCTGTGCTGGTGAGATACAGAACAATCTCAATGGACCACGACTTAATTTACACCCTGGAATGTGCTAGACAGCTTGCCAAACCTGGGAGATTCTGGCACAGAGCCTCCTATCCGTACCTTGTCTCAGCTATTTCTGAGTTATTTTATCTTCTGCTATCCTAATAGATAGGAAGGAAGCAATCTCTAAAGAAACACTTGTTCCTACTGAGCAGTCTAAGTGACATCTGTGAGCATGACATGCAGACGCAGCAGTTCCTGTGTGCTGCAGAATCCGACTGCTCACAAATAACTGCAGCTGAGGTTGGCTGAGGACATGCAAAGCAGAAAGCATTTTACATCTTCAGTTATCAGGTTGGTTTCTATCCCTGAAAACTATTGACAGTTTGACACTTGGAAGCACCCTGCAGAGAAATCTTGATCTATAGGATTGTGTGTACACGTGTATTTTTTCGTACAAATACATACACTAGCTGTAATTGTAATACAGCATAACAGAAAAGGCCTAAAAACACGAAGTGGAGAATGTGATGTTCCCCAGGCATATGTAGCTACTTATGAGGCTCCACCTTGATAATCCTGGGTTGCCCTTAGTGCAAAGGAGGACACACCAGCATGTTCTGTGCATTGTGAGGCTTCCTGGGAAACTGGGAGGGGGAGTGCAAAGCCTCTACTGATGAGCCCATCTGGATTGATTTACAAATCAGCTGTGCATGATAGAGATGCTGCTGATGGTAATACTTCTAATTATTGTCTACTTGAAAATGTGCAGTAATGAACAAAGCACTGAAATAGCATGAAGCGTCATCTTGGTGACCTACAGGTGGCAGGCCAATATAAGAAATGAGAAATGTGCCTGAAGCATATTTCTTTGAATTTCAAAAACATAGTACACCCTGTTAATGAAGACTTACCCTGGGAAAGATGTTTTAAGTAGGTCACTATAAAAGCAAAAGCACTCTTGAATTTCTTGCTCAGCTTCAGGGTGTGTTCAAGATTTGTGCTATAAATTGTGTTGGAAATTAAATCCAAAGGTTCTGGAAATAAGTATTGTTGTGTTTACCTTAAGATGTTGATAATCCAGGCTGAATTTTCCAAGCTGAGCATGTACAGTAGCCCATATAGATAGGCTTTGTATGTAGCCTGTGCTTCAAGTAACTCTTTTTTGTTTTATTATGAATGTAGCACTTGTTTCTACTGAAATACTACTTATGTTTTGTGTAGATCTAGGGCTGTTTTTTGTTCACTGTTCCTCTTGTCCTATGGAAGATGCTAATAAATGAAACAGTTTTTCCTCATTTAATATAAAGCAAAATTTTTTAAAAAGCATTTGGTCTAGAAGGAAGAAACAGATGCAGTAAAGCTTATTTTCTCTTAGGCACTGAATTTTAATGGATGTTATGATACTCTTCTGCAGCTATTATGAGCTAATGATGCAATTCCAGAAGCTCCCCCCAAAAAGTGAATTCTTCACTTCATTTAGAGGATGAAGTTACTGGTAGTAGGGTAGGGGGGAAATATTAAGATACTGTCAGATTTTCCTAACTTTGTTCAGTGAATAGCTAATAAAGAAGAAGTCCTAAACTCCATACTCTCTCAACTTTTATTTTCTTTAACTTGCTATATAAGTACTTTTTAAAGAGCTGGGAGAGAAAAGCTCTTGTATGCGGTGCACCCTTCATAATGGCTGTATGGCTAGGAAGACAAACTCATTTTAGTACATGATTTCATTTTTTTTAATGACTGCAATTAAAATGGGTATATTTGAAATATTGCAAAGGATGGAAATGATTAAAACCTGCCAGAAATGGCACTACTCAGGAAATTGGAGAATGGGGGCTTAAAAGCAGACCCCAAACAATGGACTTACCAGACTCTCATGAAATCTTCAACTTTCTTAAACTAAGAAAACCCTCAGTTTCAAGTAACTGATTGGAAAATATTTCAGCATATTTTCAAACTGTTTTATATTATGGAAATCAAACAGACTGTCATGACAGATTATCCTTTAGACAAAGAGAAAGAATGCTGTTTTAGGCACCATGCAGGTCTATGGGCTGTGCTCTACCATGCTAAGGTTGTCCTAATTCCTAATTGAAGGCTGTTAAGAATCTAGTGAAACAAGAACTGAAACCTGATTCTTCTGGATGATGCATATTAACTACATAAAGCATCAGGAGATTTATATGCAGTGTCTTTGAGTTTCTCTGTGCATGAGAAACTCGGTGATAAGAACGGTTTGCTCTAGCTTGTCTTGCATATGTTGGAGTGGGAAGAGACTGAATTTCCCAGTATGCTGACTTAAAAAATGAAAGGGAAATGCCTGGCTATATCATATCTGCTACGAAGATGAAATGTCAGAGTCTGCTTAGGTGGTTCCTTAAGTTTGTTATGCATGAATGTTTCTATGTCCCTAAAAAGATAGATGTTATTTTACAAAAGCAATCTCTTCTGTTTCTATCAGAAGCCCAAACAAGGACACTGAGGAGGGAAGGTAGGTAGTGACAAAGATAATTAAGGCATTCTGACACCAAAGGTGGTATGTCTAGCAGGCAACTAGCTGGGCATAGGTTGCTTTTTCTTTGTGTTTTTCTTCTTTATTTTGAAAAATGAGAAGTGGAGGAAATAATCTTGCTTTCAAAATGGCTGCTGTCATGGTGCCAAGCTTCTGCATCTGAAGCCACTCAAATACCAAGGTGTAAGCAATTAAATGCGAAAATTGATCAAATTTTCCAAGTCTTTGCTGGTTCACATGAAGGGACTTCTGTGTCAGTGTTAATGTGATGATCTGAAATCATATGCATAGATATGTTAAATGATAACTTTCTATAGTCTGTGATTTACAGCCTCAATCGGGAATTCTGATAATGAATACATGAGTTTTATTTTCTCACACTGTTCACTGCACTTGTCTAAAAGACACGTTCTGACCTGTTTTCCTTCTTCAGGCTGAGAAACTCAGATTTCTCTCCCATATACTAGCTTATAGTATCCTTGTAACAACAACTGTATGGCCCAAGTTACTTTGAAAGGTAATACAGTGTGCTTTCCCTGTAATGTGACTTTGCAGTTAAAGACAGGAGGTTAGTGAAGATTATAGAAGCAGCTGTCTGCTTTATGCCTCTCCTATGCATTCCACATGCCAGACTTTGAGGACCTGACAGAGCAAGGCACATTACGGACAAAACTTGTCTTTTCTAAGGATCCATGCCTGCATAAAGAAGTAAGAATAGATTCAGAAGTAGTGAATCGTAGGAATCCTACTTTGTGGCACTCTAGATCACAGTGGTTCTGACATCCGTAGGCTGCAAGTAAAAATGTGCTGATGCTTTTCCCAAGCTTCTTTAAGGACACAGTTCGCAAAGTATCTACCTATACAGGGGGAAAGGCAACTGGGATCAATACTGTTTTTTTTTCAAAAACAATATTTACTTTATCCTGCGTTCACTCAACATTATGTTCATATTGCTTCTTTCTCTCCTTAATCTTCATCTAATAGTACGCATAAGGTCCAAACCTGCAGTTCACTGTGTGCATATGGGCAGCTGTGCCTGCATGGAACCATGATGACTTCAGTGAGGCAACCCACTTCAGTTAGGCACAGCAATCTAAGCACTCACTGTAAATTTCAGGATCACAAACTTTAGCTTGTTTATCATGTGTTCCTGAAGGAGTTAAGCATGGACAGTGACTGTAGGTTGGCAGCATGTGCTCTGTGCCTTTTTCTCACACAATTTTGCCAAGGCACAGCATTCCTGACCTGAATATTTGTTCCTTCAGCATGATCAAGCTGATGGCCATCTGAAGACACAGGACTGTATTGCTTCCCTTGAAAGTAAAGGCAAGCTGTGCTAACCCCATTTTTAATTGTTATTATGCTGCTAAAAGACAAATAAAAAGAATAAGACTTCAGACATCATTCCTTTTAAAATACTTTGTGTAAATACTTTGTGTAGGTTTTTGTTGTTCTTTGTTTTTTTTGTGTGTTTTCTGTTGGTGGTGTTATTGTCTTGTTCTATTACTATGTCAGCTCTTGCCTGCACATGAGGTTCCAGAGGAAAGTTATTCTGTACAGCAAGATAACAAGTGGAAGTAATGATCCCTTCAAGCCCTTTAGGGATAGAGGCACTGCTAATGCACCTTGCAAGAAACTGCATTTGCCTGTTCTAGCCTGGCTGTGCAACCTTGCATGTTTCTTATCTGTCTTATCTCAGAGCTACAAGTCCGGTTTGCTTGGGTACCACCATCAAAGGAGACTGTTGTACCCAAACAGCAGCTGCTTCTGGCCCTAGGCCAGGCCTTGTGCAAACACAGGAGACGTCTACTGCCACACCTCCCTCCTTTTGTCCAAGTATTAGGCATACATTAAATGTTTGCAAAATTCTAGATTGTAAAGGCTCACTCAGTCTGCCTTTAGCAGCTGTCTTTTCTCTCTTGACTGATGTAATTAGTTTGATTTTTATAATATTACTACTCTTATAGGGGATGTTGATATGAAGCTGTGCAATGTAGCATAGGGCTAACCTGACTGTTGAAAAGTGTTTTGTGTAACGCTCTAGCTTTCATGAGAATGAGTTGTGCTATGGTCTTGTTCTGTTATTTATTCAGAACTAAAAATTGCTCTCAGTTAATAAGGGTATCAAAGAGTTGTATCATGTTTCTGTGTTTTGAGAAGGCTGAAAAATAATTATCAGGATGTGGGTAGTTAAAAAAAAAATAGTCTTGTCTCTCCTGACTGAAATTTCATAAGGAGAGTCAGCTTACATGAAGATACAAAGACGATAAAAGTAGCAGTAGTGTATGTTAAATACATTTTTGCTATGCAAAAGCATATTTCTGTCTAATGAAAGAGTTAACATCTAAGGGGAAGCCTGTGGTTCTCCAGGATTGAACCAAATGCTTTCAGATACTAAATGGTCAAGTTTTAATGGAAGATAAACTGCTATAACACCTGGAAGATCTGAGTTTTGTGTTAAGCCTGAATAAAGCCACAAAGGGTGAAACATGACTATCTCTCCTTCTTTCTTGGTAGCACGGGTCCAGCTTTGCTCTGGGCCCTGCAGAAAGCCAGCCTCTGCTCTTGCTCTGGCGCAGTGCAAGTCTAGGCTTGCAACCTCCTGCTTCTCAGTAGTCATTCAGCTGTTTTGTGTGGCTGGCTCCTAGCTGTATTCACTGATTTCTCTTCTGGACTGCATCCTGCTGCCTGTAGACTTTCTCCTAGGCCCTGTTCAGCTGCTCCTGAGGAGCTATCTTTGGCTCCTCCAAGGCACAACTTAGAACTGGGTCACTTCCTTCTGAAAAAAAGAAGGGGATTAAGAAATGACAAGTAATTATTGTCCAGAAAGTAAAATAATGGTAAAATAAATATCAACTAGTTAGCCTAGTTGATGCCTTTCCTGTCTCTATTTCTGCTGGATAGGGACAGAAAGGGTAGCGTTGAAGTGGTGGGGACAGTTTTTCTTCAGTTTGGAAAGTCAGTGGATCAACACAGTGTCATTGGTCACTTTGTTATTGCATTTAGGCACTATGTTCTACTGTGTTATCTTTAAAGAGGAATTGGAAGAAGTTTAATGTGCCTTTGGTACAGTAATTTTGAAGAACAGTATATGCATGATTATAGTTGAGTGACTCCTCTGTTTCACAATTATCCTGTAATATGCTTCTGATTTAAATTTCCATTAAATGCTACTGGAAGATTAATCTCTTAAAATGCTGAACAGGCAAATTACTGCCTTGTTATCACCTAGTTTTAGTACTGGATTAGTACAACATAAGGAGAGCTGATTTTGCTCTAAATTGAGGATTCAACCTGGTAGGCAGGTTTACATAGAGGTAGAGAACTAAAATATTTGTTCTGTAACTGTATAGTGATCCTTATCTGAAAAAAGTTGTCCAAATATCTGACATAAGTGTGGATGACCACGAGTCATGTGAAGGATTACTGTCACAGGAAGCATGGTTCCTTAGAAATGTATTGGTGGATATTTCTTTGGTTTTAACTTATTTTTTCCAGACTTCTTTTGGATAAGATCAATTACAATAAACTTAGTTGGCTGCGGAGTTTTACCATGTAATTATTGAATGTCTAAATCAGTTTACTTGCAATATACTAGAAACTTTTTAACTCATTGGTTTGCCAGAACTTGCTTTTATTTTAGTACATTGGAGACTTTGTTAGAACAGTCAAGTGTTGGAAAAGATACTCATAAAATAAATGAAATTAAGTTAAAAATAGAATCTTGCTGTGTACTTTCCAGTGTAAAGGAGCAATATATTCAGTCTGTTTGCAGTAATGTTATACACTTGCTTCAGTAAGTTTAGCTTCACAAGACACAGTAGGGGAGGTTCAGAAAGGGCAGGTACAAGAATATCCTGGTACCTGATAGTTAAGAGAAGGAACAAAAACAAGTCTTAGAAAATACTTGCAGGTATTTCAAGACTTTTCTTAACTTTAGAAGAAAAAAAAAAAAGATGAAAAGAATAAAAATGGAACAGATCTTTGTTGGGAGAAAAAGAACAAACTCTGGCACTTCATGGAAGTGATAACAGACTGTTATTAGAAAAAATGCAACTCTTAAATAAAAGAAAGCATGCTTCTGATTGGATGCAGGCATGAATCACATGTAATGCCTCCATAATTGATTGGTTAGTATGTGGATGGCACGAGGCAGTCATGCACCTAAGTTTCTACTCTGGCTTATTGGCAACGAGCAACTTCTTACCTCATCCTAAAATGTAACTTTTTGCTCTTTTGCTAATGCAGCTCTTTTTCTGCTTATGCATCTCCCTGTTCTTGCTGACTTTGTGAAAGATTGTGACTGACCAGAGTCAGTATCACATACACCACAGCACATAGGCCTCAGCCTAGGCTCATGTAGTCATGTCCTCCACTAACCAAGTATGTCTCTGTAGATCTTGTTGTTGACCTTCTTTAAAAGCAATTGGTAGAGGAACTGATTCAGTTGCTTAGTGTGATGTTTTTCTCATCTTTGACTTGCCATTCACCTAAAAATAGGAGCTTTAAGGAGAGCGCAAGATACTGCAACTGTAAAATGTATTTCAGATTGTACTTTAAGCTGTCAAGTACTATAAACATGAGAATGACCACTGATATGGAAGTTAAAAATGGAGGTCTTTTCCAACCTAAATGATTTTAAGATAATCAGGTCCAACCATTAACCTGGCATTAAACCGTGCCCATAAGCACTACACGTAAACTTTTGAAGTACCTTCAAGATGGTGAATTAACTGCTTCCCTGGACAGCCTGTTGTAAAACTTTGCAACCTTTTCAATGCAGAATTTTTTTCCTAATATCCAACCTGAACCTCCCATATTGCAACTTGCGGCCATTTCCTTTTGTCCTCTCACTTGCTACTTGAGAGGAGACCAACCCCCTCCATGCTATAATCTCCTTTCAGGTAGTTGCAGACAGTGATAAGGTCTATTCTGAGCCTCCATTTCTGTAGGCTAAGTAACCCCAGTTTTCTTATTTTCTTTGCTGCTTCTCATAAGGCTACTTCTCTAGACCTTTATCCAGCTTTGTTGCCCTTCTTGAGATGTGCTCCAGCACTGTGATGTCTATCTTGTATTGAGGGACACACTTGAGGTGTGACCTCACCAGGGCCAAGTACATAGGTAAAATGCCTTCCCTAGTCCTGTCTCTGCTCTTTCTGAAACAAGCTGAGATGCTGATGGCCTTCTTATCCACTTGGGCATACTACTGCCTCATGTTGACTGCATTAGTCATGACTGACTAATACTCCCACATCATTTTCTGCCAAGCAGCTTTGCAGCTTCTTTTCCCCTAGCCTGCATTGCATGTGATTGTTGTAAGCCAAGGGCAATGCTCAGTGCTTCTAGCCTTGTTGAACCTAAAACAGTAGGCCTCAGCCCACTGATCCAGCCTATTGAGATCTCTCTATGGAATCTTCCTACCCTCGCACAGATTAACATTTCCATCTGACTTGGTGTCCTCTAAAAACTTAATGAGTATGCACTTGTTCATCTTGTCCAGATCACTGATAAATTTTAAGGGCTATTCTGGGCGATCAGAATATGCAAGCCTCTTTTTTGCCAGAATAACCTCAGCTCCATAAAACCAGTGGTGACAACTTGAAGGAGCATTGCATATCTGCTGTATAGAAACTTCTGTGAAGAGGAGGTTCAGGAGAATCTGTATATCGAAAACTGAATTTTTTCCTGTTTCTTGCTGATTTTAATTGCTTTTGCTCATATATCTGACTCAGTAATTTGATTCTATTTTTTTCTCTTTAGTTAACTGAAACTATTATGATCATTGCTTACATAAAATTGGTTCTTATTGGTTCTTGTCTGGAGAAAAGCAACTAAGCTGGTGAGGGGTCTGGAGCACAGTCTTCATGAGGAGTGGCTGAAGGAGCTGTGATCTCTTCTCCAGACTGAGGAAGCTGGGGTGACCTTATTGCTCTCTATAACTACCTGAAGGGAGGCTGTAGTGAGCTGGGGGTCAGCCTCTTCTCTTGTGTAACATGTGATAGGACTAGAGGGAATGGCCTCAAGTTGCACCAGGTTGATTCAGGCTGGACATTAGGAAATACTACTTCTCTGAAAGAGTGGTCAGACACTGGAACGGGCTGCCCAGGGAGGTGGTGGTCACTGACCCTGGAAGTGTTCAGGGAATGTTTAGACATTGTGTTGAAGAACATGGTTTAGTGAGAACTATTGGTGATAGGTGGATGGTTGGAATTGGATGATCTTGTAGGTCTTTTATGAACCTTGAGGATTCTATGATTTTTTTTATGGTTGTTTTCTTATATTTTAGTGAATTCACATGTCATACATGTCATTTGTTTGGTCATATCTCTTCTCTGGAAAGTGCTGGGGGGAAAAAAGAAACAGAATACATTTTTTTCCCATTTCTGCTTTGTAGTCTCCCAGTCTAGCAAATAGCTCTTTAAAAAGACAGAACTAAGTTGCTTAAATATGCATTTTTTTACTGCAACTTTTAGTTGTTTTATTCTATCCTATATTCTATTCTACTTACTTGTCTACTTCTCTTGATTGTCATTAGTGCCCCGATAGCTTTCTGTCTGGGATACCCCAAGGTGTGTAAAATAGCTAGCTGGAAAGTAGGAAGAATATCATAAGACATCCAGATGTTGCCAGGCACCTGTGTTTAGGCAATCATGTAATAAAACCAGGCAAATCTCTTTGCATTATAGTCAAACAGCATTATCAGATGTGCAACATTGAACTTTCCTTGAAGTTTTTCTTTCGAAGAGTAATGATGCTCATATCAAAGGGAAGTTACTAGAATGGTAAGCGTAATGTTGGATGTGATGTTTCCTTTCTTTAAAATCAGCCCTCTGAGAGTACAGACTCTGATCTGAGAAACTGCTGAACAGCATATCCCAAAAGAAAGGTCTTTTTTATCATTGTGTCAAACCACATTTACCAGTGACAGACTCTTTGATACTTAGACCATTGAAGTCTTGTTCAGTCACCTTGCCACACTACAGTTAACAATGTTTATACTTTAATTTCTATAGCAGATGGAGGTAGTCTATACCTTATGAAAGATGGTGAAGTATAATCATCATCTTTCTCAACAACAATTCCAACAAAGTGAGCTAGGCTGGGGTTTGGGTACCTGCCTTAAAGAATGCAATGGTCTATGGTGGTTGGTGATGTACAATATGGAAAAAATGATTTGGAGCACTGCCTCTGGTGGTCTTTTGTGTGCAGCTGGCAATGGGGACTTTGAATGCTCTGTTAGGATGTTAAGTTATGTCATATGTGATTATGCATTAATGATGTAACTTTTCTGTTTAAATATTATGTAAAAGTGAAAGTATTGTATCGCAAATATCCTTTAACATGCTTGAATTCCTTGCTCCTAGTGCAAAGTGATATGAAAAGCTGTTGCAGCATTAATTGCACCATTTTATATGTAAACCTTGGTAATTCTTAACAGAGACCTGGGGTGATCCAACTTCCCCTCATATATCACCCTTGGCTCTAATAACTAACTCTAGACTTGCTTTTCTGTTTATAGTACAACTAGGTACTTGGTATTTTCTTTATGACCCACAGTGATATAGTCCCACAGTTCACTGTGGGAGACCAAGCTGCTCAGCAGTTCAGGAGGTCATTCCACTTGAGGAAGTCAGCTTTCTTGCTTAATGGACACTAAGGGCAGGATTCTTCTCTCTCAAAGCAGTTAAAGAGAAGTACTCTGGGAGACAATTAGGGTTCTCTTTTTCTTACGAAGGAAACCTAAGAACATTGTCTTAAGCCTTTACAAGTAACTTGGATTCACATCTGCACAAAACATAGGCTTAAGTCTCAAATGAATTGTACTCTTTATGGTAGATTTCAAAACAGATATGATAAGTGAAACAACTGTTGATGTTTTTTTTGCCTTACCTAGTTTTATTATGCACTTAGATTTGTGAGGTCTCTAGCATAAGTCTCTAAGTTTAATGATATTTACTTGGCAACTTCATTCCTTGTGCTTGTAGCCGGAATTCTGCTGTATAGACAACTTTGTCTACGTCCATTACCAGAGTGCTTGGGCTTTTTTCATTCTTTCTGTAAGATAAAGAGACTGTAATAACTGCAGAAACAGTGAGCTCTGCAGTTTTTGTTAATGAACACTTACTACAAATGAGGGAAGAGTTTAAAACTAAGATTATTTTGGCTTACTCTTAAGAATACATTCATGGTATTTCTTAATAACTAGGTTGCACAAACTAATTTCAAACAAAGCAGCTGATTCCTGCATTTACCTATCAAATGGTAAAATTTCTTTATTGGCTTAATCAACTAGCTTGTAATAAGGCAAAGTCATTTAAATCAATACAGATGTTAGGGATGTGTTTGAGCTTGTGCGGAAAAGGAAATGCTTATATTACTTCTGTAAGTTTAATTCACATTGTGAATTGTGTTGGAGTGCTTTTCTTTTATGAGTTAAAATATCTAGAAGATGCACTATGAAAAAATAACTCGGTTTGAAGATGACTCAAAATAACTGCACTGGTGTTTAATTTACAGTTACTGACACTGGGAATGCTATCTATAGTGCAAACCTTATGGTTTGGTTTTCCCATGAAACAGGTATGAGCTGCTTGTGACTATAATCAACGGAAATGATCTCATTAAAAAAAAAAAAAAACAATTTAATGGGTGAAGGCTTACTATAATTGTTAGCTAAAAGATGAGTTTACACTAGACTAGCCTCAGAATGGAATCAGGATGAGGGTAAGGAAGACTTTGAGTTTGCACATTCATATGGATTTCTGATTTGTTTTGTAAATACTTCAGCAGATAGAGATGGAGTCCCTTGAACTCATTACTACAGGAAGAGTGGTGAATTGACTATAATTTTCCTGAATTTGTTTGTCTATTGTGAATAAAAATGAGTTGATCAGAAAGTAATTCCATGTATACAAGCAGATGTAAGTCTTCTAATGCCTGTTTCTTGTTAAAGCATAGGCATGCTATATACCTCCTTCAAAGTTCATAGTGACTGGGGATTATTTCCTTGAAGGGAAATTCAGTCAATATTTTTAACTTCTTAGAAGTAGATGGGCAAATACTTGTCCCAGTGCTAGCAAGGATGATTTAGTCTGGAAGAAATTTATATTTCTATCCAAAGACAGATTTGAAGATGGCACTAAGAATCCAGTAATACTAAGAGTCCTAAGTGTTAACTAAAGGACCTTGAAATGCTATTTATGGATGTTTTAAGAATGTATCAGAGTCCGTGACTTAGCAGTAATTTCCCCGGATTTCTATCCACAGACAAAACATACTAGACTGAAGCTTTCAGATTCTCAGTGTACTTCAAACTTCTTATGATTGTGTAGGAACTAAGATTTAAGAGTGCAAAACTTTGCAACTAACACTTGAAGATTTGTCAGCTGGAAGTTAATATCCTGTACTGTTATCCAAAAATCTTTGCTTAAGATACCTTTTAAGAAAAGCTGCTTTTTAATAAAGCATTATAAATTAAGCATAGTGCTAATTGAAAACAAATCACATGAAGCTTCAAACTCAAAGGAGTATGGTTGTTGCAAGGCTTGCTATATGTTCAAGACTAAACCTAGGGTCCAGTATAACTTGCTTTTTGTTTATGCCAAGAGAGGTTGGAGAGTTTGCCCCCAACAGCAGGTGTGGTGCAGAGATTTGCATTTCAAATCTTAAGCATTTCTGATGTATGCTGGCATTTCCAATCTCTGTGTCATTAACCCTATGCCTGGTGAGTTCTATGTCAAAAGGCAAATGAGTTTCTGGGAGCTTTACCCAAGTGGAACTCAGCCTGCACCAGTGCACTGGACAGAGCGTGTCTGCTGCCCAACACCTGCTGTGGGGCTAGAAGACACAGACCTCCAGGTAGTGCCTTAGCTTTGCAGAAAGGCAAGTGGTTATTATTAGCACACTTCTCTTTTTCTTTGAGAGGGCAAAGTCTTAAGTAGAGTTGCCATGATACTGTAATGTGTGTGCAGGGGAACTGGCTGTAACCTGGGGAAGAATTGGTACCTGCAGAAGATGAGTGTGTTTAAGGAGGACTAGACAAGATGTCACAATCATAGAATGGCCTGGGTTGAAAAGAGCCATAATGATCATTTAGTTTCACCCCCCCCTTTGTGTGCAGGGTTGCCACTTACTAGACCAGGCTTCCTGGAGCCACATCCAGCTGGGCATTGAATGCCTCCAGGGGTGGGGCATCTGTAGACTCTCTGGGCAACCTGTTCTAGTGCTACACCACCCTCCGTGTTAAAACTTCCTCCTAATATTTAACCTCAACCTCCCCTTAGTCTTAAGCCATTCCCCCTTGTCCTATCACTGTTCACCCTTTTAAAAGGTCAAATGATTCCTTATGAAAAAGGCTATTGCTGTAAGTCAAAATTCAGGAATTTTGCATGTGTTGTCTTTCCATGCTTGCTTATTCTCCAAGTTTATTTAATCTGACTCAGTGCTTGGTCTAAAGCTGAACACTAGAGTTGCTGCTTGCTACTGCAATGGTGTAGAGCCCACAGTGCTTCTCTCCAGGTACCAGGCAGCTGGCTTAGCAGCCTTTCTGAGGCACAAATCACGAGATCTCCTTTCTTTCTTTCTTTCTTTCCTATACTACTTTTTCATATGCCAGCTCAGGCCATGGCTCTTCATGTGGACTGGATAGGTGTTAATCAAATCCTTGCCAGATAGGACTACCACTTATGGTAATAATGAAAAGCTTTACTTCATCTCACTTTGAAGGGATAACCTTGTGCTGTGGTGGCATTTTTCCCCAGGGAGAGGAGGAGAAAAAAGGTTGTCACTTTGATGTCATTGATAATGAAGCTATGAAAAGCCTCTTCTAAATATATGATTACAAGGAACTCACAAGAACTGGGTATTCATACCATGTAAAAGACAAATTCAGAAGTCACCAGAGACAGATTGTTGATGACATTGCCATATGTAAGAGGAATGCATGAGTGCATATTCTCAGTACTCCTTTTTTAAAGGAATGACATAATTGGAAGCTTCTAGCACAGATACCAATTCATGTAGTATTTGCAATTGTACTCTAAATAGTTAATCTGAAGACCCTTACAAAAAAATAAATTTTAAAAGCTTTCCCATTTGGTGTGTTCTGATTTAGTCTTCAGCCCAAGTATTCCCAGCACTACCAAATACTGACATAAACAATTTTGGTCTGTTTTAAAGTATTTTACCTGTTTCTTATAATATCAATAAAAAAATTGCTCATGTATTAATGTTAGTATGTAAATAAGTAGTAATTACTCTTAATGTGACTGGAAAATGTACACTGAAATGATAGCAGGTCTGTAGGGCTTTTTAGAAACTGACTTTTTGAAGTAGTGTGGCATTTTGGTAAAATCTCTTGAATGAATTGTTTTTCATTTTAAAAAAGACTACTACTTTTAAAATGGGTATTTATTTTCTATGGAGCTGGGTTCTTCTGGAGTATACAAATGGAAGAATCACAGAAAGGTAAATTCATTGGGAGAATCTCAGAAAATGAAGGTGACAATTTATGAAGGTAAAATTTGAGTATTTAACTTCTCTAGGATTACTCAGAAGTCACAGACACCCCCAGTGAAATTTTCTTTTCAACAGTTCTATTTTGCCTTGCGAGTGATACTCATGTAGCTGGGTAACCTCTTATTTTCTTTTTATTGAATAGATGGTACCATTGCAAGTCATCCAATCCAACTTCCCTGCATCTATAGCTACATCAGAGCCCTGTGCATCCTGACCTGTAATGTCAGGAGGCATTCACTGCCTCTCTGGGCAGCCTATTCCAAGAAGGAAATACATTTATCTAGTCACAGTGTTCAGGGCAGATCTACCTACTTGGCAAATCCCTGTGCTAGTGGTAAATAGCATCTACTGTTAGGATAACAATCTGACTTGATTGTTTGCTTTTTTTCTTGTGGAAATAATGAGGTGTAATAAAGCACAGCCATTTGTTTGCCCATTTAAATGTGCGAGCCCTAACATGACTCTCACATGTTGATGACAGAGCTTTGACATCTGACAGGTCAGGAGTGAGAATTGTGTCAAGTTAAGTGCAGGCCTGCTGGTACACGTTTCATGGTGAAAATACCATCCTTTGTGCTTGGAGCAAGCTGGGAACATGGGAATGCTCAGGTACTATTGCTCAGCAAATAAACAAGAGTTCATCAAGATATACTTCTTTCTTGTTATCACCTGTTTATAGCTGAAGTACATGTGTGTAACTAAAATTCTCATCCAAGTTATTGCATGTGTTTCAGATCATCAAGCATATCTTTTCAAACTTCTGACAAATGCAGTCTTGTTCAAGTGTGGCATGTTAACTGTAATAAGTATTTCAATACCTGGTGACAATAGACATAATAATAAAAAGAGGAGTGGTTGAGGTAGTAACATGGAAAACTATCTGTATGTCTCTCTGTATACATCTAGTTCACATAATGTACCTCAATATTTTAATTTTATTCTTTTTTTTATTCAGGTAACTGAAAATGAATTTGTAAGGCACTATGAGCTTGTGGTTTTTCTTTCTGCTTTCTCCAGACTATGGATGAAGTAGTGCTGGTTATTCACTTAACTATGTTCCAACAGTAGCATCAAAATAAATTGCCTTAGGTCTGTGAAGCAGGAAACTACTGACAACCCCGAAAATACATTACTTCTGTTTTTCCTACATTTGTCATTTTGTCTATGCTCTCTGCCTGTTTGTATATAATGTTTTGTTACATCTTAAGTTAATCTAGCCCCTCTCTAGATCAGTTACAAAAATGACAGCTTTGATGGATTTCCAGTGTCACTCACTAGACTGTTTCATTTACCATATTTTCTTCCTTATTGCCCAAGGTGAGAATCAAGGAAGGATATCCATACCTTGTAAAAGTTCAAAACTGACTTAATTTCTCTTCTCATTGCCAAAATTCTGGTAATATATCCTTCCATTAAGTAAATAAGGGCTATAACAAATTGAAGAGAAAACTGCTTTTACAGACTGCAAATGAATGCAGGGACGTCTTTTGATTATACACAGGGACACATCCTGGTACTCTTAAAGGCCATGACTGGTAGTGGTATGGGATTGAGCATGTGATCCTCATGTTGTGCACATCACTTTTAATGAAGAGTTCATCAGCTGCCAGCAGTGGGTCCTGGGATCTTCTGCCCTGGAGCGTGGAGACTAATAAACATTTGGGACCTATAGTAAAAAGCTATTAGCTCTTACAGAACACATTGTTAGGGACATGGGGCTGTATGTCCCTGAAGATGGCCTGTCTCCCCCTAGGACCAGTCTTGCAGGCAGTGCTTCCATGTCCAATGCTTTGTGGTTTCTTTTTAAAAATCTGTATAATGGGGTTGCGTAAGACGGGCTTGTCCAATAAAAAGCTTCAAAAGATAATTGAGAGTAGGTGGTTGGTCTTTCATTTTGTTTGTTTTTTAATGTGGTAATATGTCTCAGATCTATGAATTAGGAAGGAGGAGGGGAAAAAAAATATTTACCCTGTCAGAGTATGGTGTCACTCTAACAAATATAAGAAAATGTTTGCTCTCCCTATGCATGTGAATACCTTACCTTGGTAACAGGAGGAGAGTTAGGCTTGTTCCCTATGTACCAAAGTTGGCTTTCCCCTTACTTGATGTACATTGTAGTTGTTGGTTGCATTTGCAGCAGTCTACAGGATGAGTGACTGTAAACAATTTCAGCATCTCATCTTGCTATCTTGATCACCTGTCTTGATGGGTCTTGCTCATTCTTGATGATGTTTTGCTGCAAAAGTTGGTGAGACAAATGGAAGTCAAAGGAATATGCACAATTGCATGTTCTTAGAGCTTCACTGTTGCTTGTCAGCTCTCTTGAGCTTGATTCTGTACTAAGATTTATCTTAGTTCATTAGAGTATGCTAAATATAATGACAGAATATCCTGCGCTGGGCACGACCCATGAGGATCTTTGAGTCTAACTCATGACTCCCTGTAGGGCAATCTAAGAGTTAAAACTGTATGTGTAAAAGTGTGTCCAAACACTTACTGAACATGGACAAGCTTGGGACCATGGCCACTTCCCCAGGGAACTTGTTGCTGTGCTTGACCACCCACTCAGTGAAGGATTTTTTTCCTGATATCCAATATAAAGCCATTCCCCCACATCCTATCACCAGAGAGCAGAGATCACTGCTGTCTTTTGTAATAGAATACAAATACTCAGTAGAAAACTTGCTAACTCTTCACACATCCTCCAGTTGACATGTGGATTGTATTCACCCAGGCATTTTCATTCAGTAACACAACAATAAAGCAAAGAATAAAATGAAGACATTCTCTCTGTGAGAGAAATGGAGATACATCCCTATAGCCTGTGTTTCTGCAAATGCCATTAGATTGAATGTAACATCCAGATGTTGTCTCATGAGTTTAGGTCATATGCAAAACATTCCAATGCCACAAGAAACCGTAAAACAAAAATAAAACAGAGTTCATCAAGAGATGTTGAAAACTTATTTTTAATTGTTGATAGGCCCTTTCCTCCCCACACCCATTGTTGATTATTTTTTTTTCCTTTCACAGTTTGGTGGAATCTGCTCTTGTTGTAGAAAAACAACTTAGTATGGTGATCCTCTCAGTAAATGGTCTTGAATAATGGAGCATTAGTTTAGAAGACAGCTTCAATTTTTTTTGCTTTTCCAAAGATGTTATCCAATTTTTTCCCTCTGGTTATATGATATTCTGTCCATTAGGTAGACATAATTTAAAATACTAGATACCAAACATACTCTAGAAAAGCACAGCTAGAGAACTGTTAAATTATGGTATGATCAACAATCATCTGTATCTTGAAACAACTGGAAATTCTAGTTTCTTAGATAATGGTTTAATATTGGCTGGATTTGGAGGTTTGGCATGGGTGATGCAGACAAGTACTGGATTGGAATCAGCTTAAATGCATATGCTGAATTACGGGTTTAACAGTAGTCAATATCCAAAAAAAAATTGGATTTATGTCAGTAACTGAGTCAAACTAAGTAACTTGTCATGTGTGCTGTACTGTGTTTGGGCCTGTTAGCCCCTTTGAGGAAACTTTGAGGAAAGATGGTTTTGAAGTAATATCTCTTTTTCAGAGCACACATCTTTGTGAGCAGGTGTAGGATTCTGTCTTGACAAACATCTCCTAAACTTAATAATTGTATTTCTGTAGGATCTTTGCTCTCCTCCAAAGAAACGTCTTTCCTCACCCTTAGTGCCTGCAAAAAGTAGAAGGAATACAAAATGCGGATATTCTCCTCTCCTTCTGAGGAGTCATTTGAGGTCTGATGTTACAACCTTGTGAGATTAGATTGTGTTACCTGGTATTATTAAGAAAATGTCCATCTTAATGTCTGCTGTCAGTCCCTGAATGATGTATGAAGAGAACTTTCCCATGCTTGTTTGCTGTTTTTTTTCACACAGCAGAAAATCTTTTTTCCTCTTTGTATGACTTTGTTACAAATAGTTAACTAGGCACCATGTATTTTCATTATTTAATGAACTGTAAAAATACTTCAGTAAATTATGAGAAGAAAATATTAAGCCTTAAAGCAATTCATGGAAAGACTTGCATAGCCTTAAACTACCTTTTCATGAAGTCACTTGTGCGTAAACTTCTCAAAGAAGTCATGCTGCTCCAAAAGCGTATTTGAAGTAAAGTTGCATTGCCAAGTATATGGAATAGATATGGACACGTAGGGATCTTGGCACATGTTTGTCTATATCAGGAAGGCTTGATTAAGAACTTACTGCTTTGTCCTGCTGATTTCTACTTCCTCAGCAGTAGATGCTATTAGTAATAACAGTTGGAAATGCAATTAGTTGTTTACTATTTAAGCAACAACAGCTTGAATAGTAAGATAGCTAGGAAGAACTGTAGTGGTTTAGGAAAAGAAAAAGAGCAACAGAGCAGTTGAGGTAAAACTTCAGCATACTCCTTTTCTGTGAATAAATCTGACCTTCATTTGGAAAAAAGTACTTCCACGCTGATTAATGTTACCTTGATATAAGGTAGAATTAAACGAAGCTTTGTGATGTTGAATAGAAATATCCCTTTATACTAGGGGTAAATACTGTACTACTGCTAGGTACGGTTGTATGTAATATGGTAAGTCAATCTTTTAGACATGTCTTTTCCTAAATATTGTGGAAGAGTGAAACAAATAATATTGTGGTATTACATGCAAGATAAAACTGTTGCTCTAATGTTAGTTTCCGTTGGTATTTAATCTCCCATTAAATTTGTATTTACGTTTTTATTGGTTTGGAGGTTATTTGTGTATCTTTGGCATTAGTTTTCTAAATTGGAACTTTGTGCTTTCAAGCATATCAACCATCAAAAGGCGATATACTGAAAATGTGCTAAAGAGCCAACTGTTATTCAGTGCTCTCTAAAGCTTTTTCCCTGGGACTTAATGACTAGCTCTTTAATTTGACCTGGAGGAAAAATGAATGAAACAAGAATCGCTTGCGTAGATCTTTTAAGCTGTGAATTTTCTACTTAAAAAGTCTTTTGTTTTGGGTTTAAATCATTCTGACTGAACTTGTACTAAGATCGCTTAAACTGTTTGCAACAACCCCGTCCTACTAAACCCATATTTTAAGCATTTGCTATACGTGCAACTGTGCCATATGCAGTCCCAGTGTCTTTAGAAGGTGAAAGGCCAGTGTAGTGGTAATTTTGCCCTCTTTGCACCAGATGTTCAAGCTCTGTAATGTCCCTGAGTGACCATTAGATCACATGCAGTTGGGATTGGTGGTTTAAGTTTAATTTATTGTCACACTATTAATCTATCTGACTGCCAGAACTCTCTCTTCCTCATCATTTTCAAGCCCTTATATTTTAGGGACATCTTATTTTGGCTAGATATTTATGTAGATGAAGCTTGGCATCAATTTTTTTTGGATGGTACTGAGATTGGCAACAAATAAGTCTAGCAACTCATTAAGATTTAAAGGTATGCCCAAATTTTTTTCATGCTATGGATTAAAACAGATTTCCTCCAATCAGCTTTGTGTTTAAAACAAACAGAAAAACTGAGCAACAGCAAAACAGAAGAAACAAAAAGCCTCTGTAAGTGTTTTGGAATTGAGAGAAATATTTAGATTTATTTGATGTATTTCTTGGAGATATGGGTGGAGTTGGCTCCTTTAGCTCTACTTAGTATTTTTATGCAAGTGAGGAAGACAGTGAGAATAAAGACTGCTGGGGAAATGGAAGAGATAATGACAGTAGTAATTTGGGCTTGGTGTTTGCTATTGGTTATGCTTGGAACATTTAAAGCTAGAAGTGGGCAATAATTGACAAAACTACTTTAATTTATTTTACCATCAAGTTGTTTCCTTGCATCAGTAGTTCATAGGCAATCTTAACAGCTTATTGACTTAAATGTGGTGGTTTTGACTTACCTTTAATTGAGCAAAAGAAAAAAAAAACCTGCATTTCTTTCTGCTTCGCATCCCTGCCTACTACCATGCCAAATATTTACAGTGCTGGCTGGGGAAAAGTTCCCTTTTCTAGTACTAATATTTTACTTCATCAAGGGAAGCCTTTATCCAAGTAGGATGTTAACTACACTACTAAAGTGATGTCAGAGTCTACAGGACTGTTACTCTGTGCCACTATCCCAGTTACTGAACCCTACAGGTGCTGATTTTGCAGTAGAGCTACTGTAGGAATAGGTGATGAGCTGCTGGATTCCATTACTGCCTCATGGCACTGTAAATGGATTATATCCTCAGCAAGTCTCACTTGCACATTTAGCCAAAAGAAATTCTTTTTTTTTTTTGCATTGGATATGCTGCATGTATGGATCCAGGATGCTGACTTCAAAGATAGCTTAGAAATTCTTCATCGTGAAATCCAAAGCTCTAGAAGACGTGGTCTTTATCTTTTAGGTTTTGCCAACCTTTCTGGGTAAAGAAGGCAGAAACTGGTGCAGTTCTGCTAGCGCAACACAACAGATATTTCCATGTTGCTATTCCTGTCCTGATAAACTTGTGCACTTCCAGTAGGATACAGCAGATGGGGAAGTTTTAGAACTTGAGGGAATACTTATGGGCTCCTTTCAGAAGCTCTAATGATGTAAAAGTTTTTTTTTTAAAAAAAAGGGACACAAGAGTGGGATGATCTTCATCAAAAACAGTTTGTTCAGCCACCAATAATCAGTGGTCTTGAAACATCTGCTGGAGAATAGCAGCTGTCCTACATATCCTATGTTGGATTTGTAGAGCAGCTCACTGGGGTGGCTCTTATTTGAAGTACTAGTTGAGACTCTAGATGTTAAGAACAAAGGAGACTAACTGCTCCAGCAAGTAACTGCAGGAGGAGGTAGGAGCAGTTCAGCAACTTACAAATGCTTCTACCAAAAAAAAAAAAAAGAGAAGGAATGAAAATGAAAAGATAATAAGATAGCCCACAGCATTGTTTCAAAATATTATTGGAGATATGTTCTTCCAGTGTAACCACCACTGATCCTTGGCTGCAGGATGCTGCCTGTGTGCATTAAGAGGAGGGGATAATGTTTATCGAAAGCAAATCAACACACTAGTGCATGAGATTAAATAATAATAATATTTGCCTTCAGTAAGTGGCAGTGAATAACAAAACAAACCCACAACTGTGAACAAACAAACAAAAAACCCTTTTCTGTCTCCAAGCACGTTATTAGTCTCTAATTTCTATCTACAGAAATAGCTGAGTGGCATTACTGATGAGTTGCTGATATTCTGCATATTACATGCACTTCAAAGTTAGTCAAGTTTCAAAACTTGTCAGGAGTTAAAATCTGTTTTCTGTGTGCTTATGAGGAGCTGATTCCTGTAAGTTGTGTGGATAACTGGTAATAATCCTTAATCTGTAGAAATATATCTCCTGTGTAGTGACAGTATATGTTATTTTCTGTGGTTTTGAATATACTAATGGAAAACTAGTTATATGCTAACTTCTCTAAGTTGATGTATCCTTTAACTTTTGTTAGAGCAAAAAGTGCTTGAAAACTGCATTGTCACTTATGCAGTGAAATTGAGGTGAATCTAAAAGAGTAGACCATTGACATTTCAACAGGACCTAAGGGAATGTAAATATATCAACTAGCAAAATACAGCATGAGTTCTGCTTTCTCTTCTTTCTATTACATGAATATAAAGTTGTACTGTACTTCGTTGATACAAATTTAACAAAACAATTCCCAGTAATTTCTAACACTCATTTTTATTTAGTGTTTATTATATAAAGCACATCATTCTTCTTATGCAAATCTTTTTCAATGATTAATGGCACTGCATGAAGACTTGGAAAAAATCTTTCCTATAGAAGGCTTCATGTAGTGAGGTCACAGTATCTTAAAATAGTAGGTTACTTTTTATATGTACAACAGTGTTTTGCAAAAAATGATTATATTATTCAAGCTATACAGCTGTTAATTGACAGCAAGTTATACACATGGGATTTTTATAAATGTTCTGTTTCTGCCGACATGATGCTTAATAAAGAACAGCTATCAGGCAAAAAAAATCTGCACAGATGTGCAATATTTGTATTTATTCACTGGGTTGAAGCTGCAAAAATTACTAGGGCATTCTGTGTGCTTAATATCTAGTAAGTATTTTGGTTTTTGAGGGCTGCACTGAAAGTATTGCCTCCTATTTTATTCTGGTTGCCCACAACGCCAGAGGCTGATGTTGGGGATATGGCAGTAGGGGTTGTACCTTTCCCCTAGTTTTCCATTGCATTTTATTGCCATGTGACAGATGGCAGTGGAGGGGCAGCCTGACAAAATGGTGTCTGACATGAGAGTGCGGATAAAGAAAAGCATGTCACTGAACTCCTCCATATGGAAAATAATTGTATCCATTGACATTCATTGATGCTTGCTGAACATTTCTGGAGATCAGCTAGTGCATGTGAGCACAGTGAGGTGGTGAGTGGTGCACTTCAGCAGCAGAGACAGCAATGTGAAAGATAAGCCATGTTCCAGGCAGTCATGCATAGCTGTCACACTACAAAATGAAGAGCATCTTGAACAGTTCATTTATATAAATCGGTAAATAGTGGTGTCTATATTGAAAAATAGTATCCTGTAGCTGCAAATGTGCTCTATCAAATAATGTTATTGTGCTTTTTGTATCTGTTTTCATGGAAACAAACAGGAGGTATCACTTTCAAAGTGACCAATATATAATTGCTTGCAAAATAATTTGTAAAGAGTTTGATTTATGTAAGAGGGATTAAATTTTGTCCAGAATTAACACTTAAACCTCACTTTTGCTAGTGACCAAGTTATAATGACTTTTTCATATTCCTACAGTCCCTACTGTTTTCTTTGCATACATCAGATAACAAGGTCTCTCTGTCCAATATAAATCTCAGCTGTTGTATTGTTATAACTGTATAGGTTCTACTGACTGTAATTGAAATGCTCTTATTGTAACTTGTGAATTATAAATTTGGCTTAATAGGAAGTTTTGATTTTTGAATTCTGTTACAGTAAGCCCTACTTGTGCAGAGTCTTTAAAGAAAAGTGGATTAATCACTGACAGTGATAGAACAAGGGGGAATGGCTTTAAACTACAAGAAGGAAGAGTTAGGTTAGATGTGAAGAAGAGATTCTTTCTGTAGAGGGTGGTGAGGCACTGGAACAGACTTCCCAGAGAAGTTGTGGATGCCCCATTCCTGGAGTCATTCAAGGCCAGGCTGGATGGGGGCTCTGAAGCCCTAGGCAGCCCTGTCTGTTACAGGGGAGTTGGAAATAGGTGATCATTAAGGTGTCTTCTACCCGAAGTCATTCTGTTATTGTATATAATTCATTAATTAAGGTTTTCATGTGAGTACTGTCTTACTAGTCTTTAAAGTCAGATCCTTTTCAGCTACAGCATATGAAGAAGGAAAAGGAAAAACTGAGATATGATGGCCTCATTACAGTAGGAACCTATTTCTTTTGCTTCTGAAGTGGGCAACCAGCAGAGGCAGCTGCACCAACCTGGCTGTGGCCTGGCCTTGGCAGATCCCTGGGGATGGTTGATCTGGCTCTCTGGGACTGGAGTGGTAGCAAGAGTCATTGCTCACCCCCAGAGGTGTGTGCTGCTGGTGCCCAGCAGGTTAAAGCTCTGCAGGAGAAACTGAACAGACTGCACAGTACAAGGCAAGGATCAGAGGGTGTGAGAGGGTCTGTGCAGAGAACCCTGCAGAAAGGTGGCTGTACAGCTTTTGCACAGAAAGGAGGCAGATGGAGGCTGTTTGCTTGAGACCTAAATAGGGACTGCTATCATGAGGACTGTTAGGGGCTAGCTGTGTCTCTGTCTACCTCCGCTGATGTGCATTTATTCTGTAGAACAGATTTGATGCTTTGAAGGCTGTTGAGATTCTGCCAGCCCTTGGATGGTTACATCTGCAATTCTTCCATGCAGGCATCAGCAATGCTGTCAGGGGAGAGCTGGCACAACTGTCATGCTTGCCCGCTTTCAGGAAAGGCCAAAAAGAAGGTCAGTTTATGGTACTAGGGTACTAGAGACCTCAACTTAGCCTCTGGTGAAATCACTGAATTGGTTCCTGTAGAGTGTTCAGTTATTGCCTTTATGTGCCTGGGAATGGATAAAAAAACTGTAAGTCATACCTGATTACCTGATGAAAAAAATAACCAGATTCACAAATATGGTAAAAGTGGTACATGTTTACCTCAGCTTTAACAAAGCTTTTCCCTAGTGTCTGTGTAATGTTCCTTTTTCCAAACAAGGCCACTGCAGCCTGAGCGCATGAGTAGCTACATAGGTAAAATACTGATTGGCTGAAGGAATGAACCAGCAGGAACATAAAGAAATTCAGCAAGAACAAATGCAAAGTCTTGTGTTCAGGAAGAAACAAACCCTGACAACTGGACAAGCTGGGAAGCAGCTCTGCAGAAAACAATCAGGGATTTGAGTTCAGCATGAGCCAGCAGCGTAGCCTAGCAGTAGAGATGTTGAGCAGTGTCCTCATCTGTGTCAACAAGCAGCGTAGCTGATATGTTGAAGTAGTAGAAATGATAGAGAAAAAGGATGTGGTGCCTCAATTCTGTAGTATTCTAGATACTGCATTCTATTTTGGTCCCTAGTACAAGAACTAACATGATAAACTAGAGAGGGATGGACAGAGGGTTTTGGAGATCCTGTGCATGGTACCACTTGTGGAAAGGCTAGTCCTCATTTGAAGAACAATCTGACATGTAGCATTTTCAACTCTGTGGTTAAACTTATATTTTCGTAGAGGAAATGAAACTGTATAAGCAAACTGTGGGATGTGAAGACTTCAGTAAAGTTATCAAGTTTTCTCATTTACAACTGAACTCTTCTCCAAAGGATGAAATAACCATATGGTGTTAGACTTCAGTCTAATTTTATCCTTAAGTTTGTAATATTCAGTCTATGAAAAATAGTTGATGCAACAGATTCTATGCACTGTACACTGTAGTATGTATGCCATCACATTTATCCCTCTTCCTGCTAAAACGTTGGTAGTATCTTCTAGTATTTCATCTTACAATGGACATCAAAATCATACAATAATCTTCAGAGACTAAATAATACTATTAATCTAAAGAAGTTGTTAATGTAGAATTTGTTGGTATCTGCTCTCTGGCATAGAGAACAAGCATTATAAATGTTGCGCTTTCAGTATATGAAAAAATGTATATGCTATTATATAAACCATATGCAGCTTTTTTTATGCTGCTTATGATCCTAATATCATAAGAAGAATGGCCTGAAAACTGAAAGTTTTTTGTTCTTCTAGATTCCTCTTAATGTATCGTATGCTATGAGATCTGAAATCACTTTAACATCTTATTCAGAAGCAGTATACAGGCAGTGGATTATTAACAGCAAGATTTCAGTTATTTTGAAAAAAAAAAACAAGAAAAAACAACAACTTAGGCATGATTTCAGGTGAATATTCGGAAGGTCAACTCATGCTGCTTCAAAGAATATAGGTACTGTAACAGCAAAGGCACTATTCAAATGAAAAGAGAAATCTAGTTTTGAGGCTGCTCTATGTACCCCCTTTGGAGGTTTGCTTGTGAATGAATTACACAGAGTTAAGAAAATGAAGGCAGCCAGTGTTTCATGCAACAGTGTATGCTTCAGTCATTTTCTGTTATCAGCAGAACATGAAATCAGATTGACTATAAGAAAATATGTAAAGAGGGTTGTACCCAGTCCTTGTAAGTGTACTGCAGGCAGGCTAGAAAATAACTACTTCCGAAAATTTGTTTTCAATGGACAATACAGTGCTTACCTGAAGGAAGTTTTGATGACATTTCAGAAGACAAATCTGCAATAAATGGGTTATTTCGTTACTACTAATAAATCTAAGAAGATAACCAATTTCACATACTTCACTATGCTGTCTGCTAGGACAATGGAAACTGCTGAAGATGCAGTTACTTTTATTAGAAATATTTTGCCTTTAATTTTCTGTTCTTTAATGAAACTTTATTACACGTTGTTTAGGGCTTTCTACATAATGGGATTTTGAGGTAATATCTATTAAAAATTGTCAAGCAGAAAGGAGCAATAATTGGTTTCAATTAAGGTTAGAGTTTGCTTTCTTTGTTTTTTTTGCTAGACAGAAACTATGGCAGCGGTTATGTGCACCTCTTCCTTATGTCTTCCTTAGGACTTTCACACTCCAAAATGAATATGCTTCAGGAACTTCCAGCAATGGAAACTTTGCATTTGCTTCGTTTATCCAGTTTTCCTCATAAAACTAAACTTTTAAATACAGATGCAAATTTTGAGGCTTTTTTCCCTGTTATGAAAATTAACTACGCAATTAGGGTTTTTAGTTAGGAGTGCTAACTATCTCTTGTGGAATATTTGTTATAATCATTAAGTTGAAAAAAAGTATTTTTTTCTTTTATACCTCCCAGAAGTGTGATACAGAAGAAAATTCAATTATCATACGTTAAAAGAGGGAAAAGGTATTAAAATGGCTTTCTTATTAATATCAATTATGCATTACAAAACCTCAAGATTAAATAACCTAATTATAGGTGAAAGGTTTTGATATGTCGTAAGATTATTAAAATACACTTAAAGTGCTGCTGTAGAGAATTACTTGCAGAACTATAGCATGGGTAACTTACAAATTCTAATGTGGGAAAAACAACAACAAAAAAAAAACAGCAGTAATACATTAAAAAAAAAAGATTTTGTGCTGTTTTGTCTTTAGTTTTATCACACCTATGAGTTTTGTGGTGTCTGTTGTTGTTCCTAAAATCCTTAATTTTTCCAAAAGTGTAACTTGCTGCTACAAACGTATTAAGTCATAGTTGAGCAGTCTGATACAGCGTGAAATTGTCCATAATACAGTTAAGACTTTTACCTCTTACCTTTTGCTTTTCATAATCTGCCTTGTTCTGAGGACCCAGAAAAAACCTAAACGCTATACTGAGTCCTGATATCTCAGGAGAGTCAGGAAGAGAAAAGTACACCCATGTAGCATGATAGAAAAGGCTCTGCAGTACCCACAGCTGCTGAACAGATGAGCAGTTTTTAATGGAGCTAAGATTCACAATGGAGTCTGGGCCCAGAACTAATCAGATCTAATTAAGACGGACACATTATGGTCCAGCACTGTTGACAAGGTCAGGGTTCCTGTAGCTCTAAATGAGGCATGTTATAATTATGATCTAATTGAAAAGCTGGGAGTGATACAGAACCTGTGCACTGCAGCGTCTGAAAGAAAAGTTGCTCTTCAAGTCCTTCTGTATTCTTTATTAGGTTGTTGATGCTCAATTAGGCAGCTGTGCATTGGAGGAAAAAAAGGTGGATGTGACAGTTCCACAGGGTTCAAAGAAAACCTATATGAGTTTTTAAAATCTACAATTGATTCATGAAGTTCTACTAAATATATGCAGAAACAAGCCTTTGTTTGCTTTTCTCCTTGAGATTTATCTTGATAATACAGCAAAGCAAAAGGATCTTAGGTTGTTATCATGATTCAGAAATACAGTGGAGGCTTTTCAAAGTGGAGTATGTGCATGCATCAATCTGCAGAATGATGTTTGAAATTTAGAGGCTGTATTTTCCAGCTCTAATCTGTCTTTAATAAGCTATCAAGGGGCCAGGGAGGGACTTTTTTGTTCTAGAGACTGCGGTCCCAGGATTTCTGCTGTATGACTGACATATGGGCTTATATAAATTATCATACCTCACCACAGACTACGTCATATACAGTTTCAGTTTTCTCCTCATGTGGAATTTGTGGCTTAGATTTATTCTTTTCTTTTTATAAGACCATGTCTGCAATGAAAGGCTTTATTAGAAAGCAGGGCATCTCGTTCCACCTTGGAAAATCATTCACATGCACTGAATACACAGAAAGCTGCTGCCACTGAAATGTAGAGTTCTGCTTTCATCTAGTGTGCTCTGGTATCAAGCATGCCAGAATAAGAAAGATTTCCCGCCTACATATGTGTTGTTTGGCATGTTTCACCTTAGGGGCTGGAGATTGCTGACTTGCATCCAGTTGTGCAGGATGCAGAAAAGCCTGCATGATCTCTCTGAAGCCTTGTTGTTTAGCATAGCAAGAAAGCTGTAATGCTTGGGGGCTTTTAACATTTGGGGGAAGCCTCGGCAATCAGCTGAATACTCACCGAGGCACATGCTAGTTCCCTTGTAAGTAGAGCAGGGAGAGAGTATGAGATGAGAAAGCTGAGGGGTCAAGGTATGGATAGGAAGATTGTTTTGCCCATGACTAACAGGTAAGCAGAGTTGGCTTGGGAATTTATTGCCAATTGAAGTAGATATGGAAGGTGAGAAACAAAAACAAAATTGAAGATACCTTCCCAAGCTCAGCTTCAATCCTGTACTCCCAGTCCATCTACCTCTGGTCCTAAGAAACAGAGTAGGGCATGGGGAAGGTATAGTCAGTCTATTTCAGAGTTGTTGGGGAGTGAGTCCAGGGGTGGAAGAGGGGTGGGTCACAAAGATGATCAGGGGGCTGGAGCACCTCTGCTGTGATGAAAGGTTGAGGGAACTGGGCTTGTTTAGCTTGGGAAAGGCTCTGTGGAGACTTCATTGCAGTCTTCCAGTACTTAAAAGGAGCTTATAAGCAAGAGGGGGGACCAAATTTTTACACAATCTCTTAATGATAAGACAAGGGGAAATGGCTGTAAACTAAAAGAGAGGAGGTATATGCTAGGTGTTAGGAAGAAGTTTACTCCAGAGGATGCTGAGGTCTTGGCTCAGGCTGCCAAGAGACGCTGTGGATTCCCTACTCCTGGAGATCTTCAAGGCCAGATTGGATAAAGTCCTGGGCAGCCTGAGCTGGTGGGTGGCAGGGAGTGGAAATGGACTGTCTTTAAGGTTCCTTCCAACCTGAGCCATTCTGAGATTCTGGATCAGTATATCTCTGCTATTTTCTCCCTGCTGCTCTTTCCCCTTCACATTTTGCCCCTGCTCCAGTGTGGACTTTCCACAGCTCTCAGTGAATCTCTGTTTTGGGACCATGGAACACCTCTTGCTGCTGTTTATTGATGTGTTCCCTTTGCCCTTTCTCACACTGCTGCCCTCACCCCTCCCTGCTGCATGCTATGTGTCCTGCCCTCTCCATGTGCCCCAGGGTGGTTGATGGGCCCATCCCTGTCCTTCACTGGGGCCCAGGAGCCTGCTGGAAATAGCTGCGTATTTGAACTGGGGCAGCCCAGGCTAAGCCAAAATGTTCTTCTAGGAGTAGGCAACAAAACGCAGTTCTACAAACTTCTCATCAATTAATAGCTGAATTATAAAATCATTTCTAGACAGACTGTTTTTTAGGTTGACAGCGAGGAGTTTACAGGTTCCTTTGCATACACCATACATCTGCCTGCTGCCTCCCTCAAATAAGCAGCAGAATCAACTGCATAGCTAGCTGAGTGGCAAAAAAAAAAAAAAGAGGCTGTTTCTGCCTTCTGCAGATTTCAGGCCAAGAGGCTGATGCTTTCATCTGCTGCCAGAAGACTCTCCCTGTCTCCCTGGGGCAGCAGAAGCAGGCTTTCCCCTTAGTTGCAAGGGATTAGTCGGGCTGGGGAGGAGGCAAATGATTGTGCTGAAATGCTCCTGTGTTGAGCTATCAATAGCCACAGCTGCCTGAAAAGCATTGCATTGATTGCAACCATGTTTCTGGAGGCTTTGGTCTGAATCTTGTATGCCTGAGGAGACTTGCATGGCCAGGGAATGGGAGTGTTCATATTTATAGTTTTGGCTGTGTGTCAGTCAGTAGCACAGCCAATCCCTACCCACTGCTGTATCGGAGGAGGGAAATGTGTTAGAAGCAGCAGCTGCTGGGGTTTGGCCCTTGAACTCTACTCTGACCTGACATTTTGTTTGGTCCACACAAGCAGTATCACTCAGCTCTGTAAAGCAGCTACGGGAGACTATCAGTAGTGATGTGAGCAAGACTGAGTCAGTCAGTGGTGAGCTGCTGCCCATGCCTTTACATGGATCTCCTTCCAAGCAGGATCTATGCCCGCACCCTTAGGAATCTCAGAATCATATAATGGCTTGGGTCAGAAGAGACCTCAAAGACAATCCAGTTCCCATACCCCTGCTGTGGGCACGATTCCCAAGCACCAGCTCAGACTGCCCAGGCCCCCGTCCAGCATGGGCTTGAACACCTACCTCCAGGGATGAAGTATCCACAGATTCTCTGCAAGCTTGCTTTCGTGTGTATAATACCATATTTCTGACATTGTTATTACATCTTTGTGCTCGTGGCAAGATACAATGTCAGTAAGTGTCCTTGGAATGTAACTTCTCGGTTGCTGCCAAATAGTGTTTAATAATTTTATTCTTATAAGAGATTTACAAGAATTTATTCTTGCCTGCTTTTGTCCCAAAATTACGAATATTACACCGTACAGTGATCACATATATTAGTGATGTTTTTCTCAAGAATACAGGGAGAAGAAAACTGATAATAATAATAATAATAATAAATCAATAGTGTATGCTAATAGATGGAAAACAATACATTTTATTAGAGAATACTTATTTCTAAGAAAAATTAGGATGCTTCACAGGGGCTATTTTTGGGGTCTTTCAAAAACATACCGAAAATAAGTGGACAGGTGTTTCAATGTTCTATTTAAACAATATCTTAATGTGCATAATAGCTTAACGACTTAGTTCACTTAATATTATGAAGAACATTGTAATTGTTTAATATGCATTTTTTTCAGACAATGTTAATCTCAAGAATTAGAGAGATAAAGCTCTTTCCCTCTGTTCTTCTCTCTAGCTTCCAAAATATTCCAAATTCTGTATACAGTTTCAAAAAATTCTGCATGTATTGTGATTATGAAACACGCAGTCTAATTCTTATTTTCTGTTGAAATTAATATTCTTAAATTATTAACTAGGGTGTGGATTTATGTTTCTTAACCTCTTCTATATAGACCAGAAGTGTTGGAAAAGAAGAGGTTAAAAAGATATTCTTTAATTTCTCAGCTGGAAAACTTTTAAGAGATTTTTGCTAGTTACCTGTATTCTTAAAATTCATTCTCATTAATTTGTTCTGCAGCCTTGATTTCTGTGTAAAGGCATTTGATCTTGTAGATCTTCCTGTTATTTTTGGTACCCTTTGTAAATCAAGTCTTACTGCGCACCAGGAGAAAAAATAATGGAGCTTCTCTTAACTGTTTTCTTGTAGGTGTGGGAGGGGGATGTTTTTCTTGATTTTTTTTTTCTCTAGTAAAAAAAATTCACATTAATAACATTGTGACTCTGTTTATACACATTTATTTAGTATGCTAAAAAACTGACCTTATTGATGGAGAAGTCTGGTCCTACAGTAATTTCTAAATATTTGGAGAGTGCATGTGTCAAGTGCTGATAAACTTTGAAATTAATTTCTTTTCCACATGAGTTATCAATATTTCATGTGAACTGGCAGGATTTAACACTTCTATTCTGTTTTCCTTCCTCTGCACTTTGTTTTGCCTTTGCAAGTTACAGTAGAAAAGTAGTATTTAGTATGTTAGAGCTTCAACAGATGGGGCAGGTTTCTGGATGTTGTTTCTTCAGTGGCATGTTGTTTTTTTTGTCTTCTGTGGGATTTTTTGTTTTGATGATCTTGTGGATTTGGAGGAATAAAAAAAAAAGGGAGACTATATGGACTCAATCTTGCTTTTTGTCCTGAATGTCATCTGTATATTGAGGATCTCTGTGCAAAAAAGAATCACTTTAAAAGCAAGGCAGCGTGCAGAGCATTTCATCTTAGTTTGGTGGGCATAGTGGGTACAAGTTTAATATCTACTTGAAATGTGAGGGCTTTGAAGAATGGCTGAAAAGTACTGCACACCAAAAAAAAAAAAAAGCAAAAAAAAAACCCCAAAAACTAAAACTAACCAACAACAAACAAATAAACCCAACAGAGCAACACAGCTAAGGTTAAGGAGATGCTGCATTTATTTCCCTCGCAGGCCAGCACCTGCAACCTTATTAGATGTGCAGGAATTTACATTGTTGGGCATTCTCGGTCCATTGGAAAAATGTTTTTTTTTTTTTTTGCTTAAAACTCAAGGACCTAAAAGGCTAATTAGATAACAGATGGATCTAATGTATTCCACTCTGATTCTTTCACCAGCACTTGACTTTTGCATGAGTTGTTACTAGTTTTTCAGAGGTTCATACTCTCCGTATGCTTTCTAGACCTCTTTCAGCTGGATCCAAGTGGTCTGTGTGTGGTGGTACATCAGGAACAAGAGAAATAGATCTGCTTGCTTGGGTGCAACTGGCTGGAAACCACATGATATCATGAATTGCTGTGGCCATACTAGGATGATAGGCTAGGAAAAAATAGAATCAATGGGATAAGTCTACAGACATCTTTGTTTTCTTTTGTATAATGAGTACACAAAACAGCCAATTTATAATTAAAAGTACTCTAGTAGTCTAATCCCTAATATTTGTATAGATATTTAAAATTTTTATCTGTCTTTTGGTCTTAGAACTTGGCCTCATTACTCAATACTGCACATTTCCTTTCTTCATTTATTTTTCAAGTGTTATATTTATCAGTCAGACTACAAATGGGAAAAAGAGGGAGAAAACAGTTTTTATTGTTACATGAGTAGTATTAAGTAGATGCTAATGTCACAATACCTGTGACAGAAAAAATATCTAAAGTTGTTTCTTTAGTTTGGGTGTAGTTCAACGTTTTCAAATAAATTTGGTTGATTGTTGCAGTTCTCTTAGTTTACAATGCAGAGATCTATTATTGGTTTTTGAGCATCAATGCCATTATCTGCTATGCATAAGGCTTGTTTTTTCTTGTTCTTTTCATTTTGCTACTCCCTTCTGTTTATTCAGTCTCTAGTAGTTCAAGTAAAGCTAGAAAAACTACATGCTGATGATCTGCTTGACTTTGGTCTAGTGCATCCAGCAATAGGATTTGTCTGCATGAATATACTTGTAATGGCATGAATCTCTTCGCCGTGAAAGAGAAGGAGTTTCATATTCTCATTTCTGATCTCTTTGGCACAAATGTGCTCAAATGGTGGATTTAACAGTTTAATCCTTCCTTGTCCTCTGTTTAAAAAGTAACTTTCTCTCATCCGTCAATTTTGGGAACAACAAAAGTATTAACCAATAGAATTCAGTAATATGATTGTTTTGGTTGTGCATCATGCAGGAGTAAATGAAGTATGTTATACCTTGCAAAAAACTTAATTTTTTGAGCATTGTCCTGATAGAGAAAACAGCCCTAGAACACAGAGAAACAAATATAGTCTTTACTCTTCAGATTTGTTGCGAATGTATCATTGATGAACTTGTTTGAAATTCTGATTCCTTAATGTAGAGCTTTAGTGTAAGCTATAATTGCTATGCTTTTGGACTAGTTGCTCAAGGGAAAATAGTTATCTATTTTTTCAGTAAGTAGTATAGGCTTAGTGGTAAATACATTATGTGTAGTGCCTGTCTTCCTGTTCTACTGACTGGAATGCTTTGTCCAGGAGAGAATGCAACTTGTGACAGTCAAATGCAATATGCATCCCCTCACAACTAGTGATATACAATGCAAAAACTTAAAATAAAGCTTCCCTACAGGTTTATCTTATGGATCTCCTGAGGAATTTCTGTGCATATAATAGTAAGGAAGACTTCTCTGCCTGGAAATAGCATTGTGACAGTTGTGATCTGCTTCCGACATCTTTATTTTTCATTAATGCAGCCAGAAAAAAAGATAAGAACTGATGCCCATTACTCAAGTAATATTTCCTTGAGAGTTTTCAAAATGTTGAAAGCAGAATTCTTTCATACAGGTTTGGAAGCTAATTTCAGGGAAAACAGAAAAAGTAAAACCTTGCTAGCAAAACAGGAGATTTCTTTATTGTATGGGGGTTTTTTATTCTTCTTTCCTGTTGTCGAAACGCTGAATGAAAGCATATAGATATGAAAGCAAGGCTACAAGTTACTACTACACATTCAAAGTTCAAACTAATACAATTCTGTACCCCAATCTGAATCGCCAAACATTACATCCCAATAGGAGTGGCAAGAAACAGCACAACTGTATTTGGTTTTGAGGAAAAAGTGGGTCACCAAGACATAAAGTGACATATAGTCTCTTCCTCCTTTTTGTGCTTTCTTTTCAATGTGTGCTTTTTCTTCACACTTTTCCCTTTTCATTCTGCGGTCATTTAAAAAAAAAGAAAAAGAAAAACAGATTTCAGTTCTTATTAATTAATTGCTTCTATTGCTACCGCAGTTTTCATCTACTTATTTTATATTTTGCTGTAGTCCCAGTAAGTCACATTCCGTATTAATTTACCTCGAAACCCTGAAGACTGTACTAAAGTCTTTAATCTCAGTTAGCACATTGAGGAGGGAAGCAACTGAGTTGGCAATCATTAATTAAACTTTTGTATAAAGTACAGTATTTTGCTCCCCTGCCCTTTCTACAATCCTTTGATATTACTAGCTTTTCTTATTTCTTTGGCAAAAGCTTGCCTTCCTGCTTTCCTTTACAGAGCTATTTGCACAAATACCACTGCAGATTAGTCAACTATGTTTTCAAATTATACTATTAAAGAATACATCAAA
The DNA here is from genome assembly GCF_016699485.2 of Gallus gallus. NCBI lineage: Eukaryota > Metazoa > Chordata > Aves > Galliformes > Phasianidae > Gallus > Gallus gallus. The sequence continues at coordinate 96,303,897 of NC_052532.1, forward strand.
ATTTAAATTCTGGTCAAATTGTGTCTGAACTGAGGTTTCATCTGAAATGATGTGGATGTATTTGTACAGTCAGTCTTAGATGTATACTTTTTGTTGTGGGAATTTTTAAACCATTATGCTTTTTCAGCATACTGTATGAAGATTTTACTATTGATGCTTGCTTGTTTGGCTTCAGCAGACATTTCCATATGGGCATTTACACTCTGTAGTAATATTCTTGTCCATAACTTTTGAAGTGAAGAGGTGAAATCTAAGAACTTTTTATGGAGTACCTTCAGTAAGTTATCTGTAATGTATTAATACAAGTTTTACCCATTCATCTTATGCCTATTCAAACATGAAGCTGGTAAATAAAATCTTGACAGCAAACTGCTGGGAAGGAGATGTTTTTTACTTTCAACCCCAAGTTGAGCTTAGCATGTGAAGTTTATAAGGAAACGACAAATAATAGTTTCTTTGTTCATAAGGACAAATAATAGCTCTGTCTTCTGAAATATCTTCAGGTGTTCTCTCCACAATTGCAAACACATTCACCATGTCTCTTTCCTCCCCTGATCACCTATTACAGCGCCTTTTCAAATTACCCTAACAAATGACTGAATGTCATGAAGAGATGCTCTTTCAAAACGGACTGTTTAGCTAAGGAAGCCTGCTTGTTGCTCTGCTACCTAAGTTGATACAGCATCAGAAGCATCAGAATCCTGCACTAAATGTGGAAGGATTGTTGTTTCCTTCTTCATGAAAAGCCATGAAGTCCTCAAAGGAGACCTTTCCTGCCTTCTTGGCTTTGGTCTTGTGAATACTAGTCTTCATCAGTGGAAGACTGCGTAGGATCTCCCATGAGAGCCTAGTACAACGGAAAGGTAGCCTTTAAATACTTGACCTTTCAAGCTGCACAGTCATAACTAGATAAACCAAAAAGGCTTCTAAATTTTGAGCAACATGAACTCCTTGGCAGTCATGTAATTGGACGTATTTCCTATCCCTTGTCTTTCTCTACATAAACTTTATTTTGACCTATTTCCCTCACACCCTATCACATAATAGTATTTCTTCTTTAACTAAACCCAACTCAGTAAATGTAACAAACTAATGCTTTGAATAATAACAAGGTAGGAATGGATAGCTCTTTCTTTAAATAGCCAAATATACAAGGCTGCATTTTCTACAGTGCTATTACACTGTATCTGTTTCAATGTAACAAGGTGGTAAATAGATCAGTGTATTCTGAACAAGTTTTATTTCTTTTAAATGCTGAGAGAACTGGTACTTTATTTACAAGTGGTGTTCATTTTTCATGTCATCGTTCCCATGGGAATTAACATAAATCAGAAGAGCTCAAACGTTCTAATTTCAGTGTGGGACCAGCAGCTGTTTCCCAGAAGTTCAGACATACAGAACTCAATAAGTCGCAAGTCAGACAGGCAGAGTCAGCTATATCCAGTTTCGTGCTAAGACACATTCACACTACATATGCCCACTGGAGATTGCGATAACAAAAGGATTGTGTAGGGCTTCCGAGAAAGTATGAGTTTAAGTAAACAGTTATGTAATTTTTCTCTTTCACACTCTGTAAATCACAGTGGTATAAAAATGCAGTCAGTTAGTGACAAGTTCTTTGGAGGCGCACAGTAGTGAACTGGCATAAAAACACAACATTAAGTAGCAAAACCTAAACCACTTTTTATAGAATCATAAGCATGCAAGTAGAAGCAGATGAATGTAACATTTGCTTTTTAGTCTATGGAATACCTATAAATAAATAATATATTAGAGCATCTGGCAAAAAAGTAAATAGCATCTACTTTATTCCTCTGATCTGTGATTGGACTGTTCTAGCATAATCCACAGAAAGAAAGAAAAGCCTTGATGGAAGTAGCTCAGGAAGGAGCTATAGATGAGAAGAAGCGTGAGAAAACAAAGGCAAGGGAAGGAGCTTTTATTACCTATTTTACTGGTCAAGGTATTGAGTTGAATATTTACTGTGTTTGTCACTTGGATGTGGTGTGCAGGATCATGGAAAACAATAAGTTTAGAAGTACCATCTGGGTATTGATTTGAACCTTTCAATTTAAGACCTGGTGCCCAGACCTAAGGATGAAATCTACATTCTTCTGAAGGAATTATGAAGTTTCTGATATCAGGAAATCTAGAGCTTCTCCTTACCTTTGTGTTATATGTATGAGAATGGAATAGATGAGATTGAGAAGTAAGTTTCACTGTCTTCACATTACACCTTCACTTCAATACAGCTGGGATCAAGTTCTAGATCTGCATGTACTTAAGTGTGCTCATGATAATAGTGATCAAAAATCTACGGCATCTTACTACTGTAATGTAGGTATAGATTTGTGTATAATTGTGGCATTTTAAAATATGCGTTATTAACAATTTTTAGATAAAAATCAGTATTTGATGCATATTTCACAAAAAATATTTTTGTAAAAATCACTTTGAGAATGCTTGGATTTACTCATATATAATTTCACAAAGAATTAGACCCATGCAGTTATTGATTTTTTTTTCTGATTTTTTTTCTCTGAAGTCTTTGTTTTACAACAGTGAAATGTCTGCTCTGATACAGAATGCATTCTGTCAGTGGAAGGAACGGTCAGCTCACTGCCATCAAATGGCACCACTAGTGAGAGGCAACTTTATGGTTCTGATTTAGGTATATTATATGTTCTCAAAACAGGCATCTTGAAAGCTGTGTGTCAGTTAATTATGCAGCACATATAACTGATGAATTTAGCATTCTAATGACCTGATCCTTGATGGCATCCAAGTTATTAGCATTTTCTTCTTTAAGTACACACATTACTTATAGGGAGGAAAGTATTTCCAGACTTTTTACTTCAGTACTAATTGGAATTTACTGGCGATTTACTACATTAAGCCTGAAGGTTCCATTTGGCTATTTCATTAATATGACTGATCTTTCTTTCACAGAAAGAAAGCATTATCTTACTGTTTTTTTCTTTAAATCTCTAGTTTCTTTTATTTCCTTTTCCAAAGGCAAGCTGAAGCAGAATGAGATTGATGAATGTAGAAATAAGGAGGTTAGGCAGACTGCACTTCTGTTGACTTTTGACTTTGGCCTAATAGAGATATATTGGGATATTTTAAACAGACAGGTTGGGTCTAATGATTTATTTCCTTATACTATTGCTTAGATCTCTTCACTGTCCTGGTCATGGAGCTTTAATGTAAAAACACTTGGTAAACAGATTTGAATTATTAATTCATCAATAGTGGAAATTTAATTCATCATTACATATATATATATATATATATATAGTATGCTTAAAAAACTTATACAGAGATATGCAGTGGTCATTTTTGCAAACAAAATTACAGTGTCATACTTAAGACAGCAGAAAATATTTGTAGTTCATAAATTGATTCTTAACAGTCAGTTTAAAATAAAAGCATAAGTGTTTGCAAGAATACTAAGATTATTCATGTCTTCCCCTCTATTATATTTAAATGATTGCTAATTATACTTGACATGTACTCAGTGGTGATAGCTTTGTGAAAATAATGATGACTTCATAATAGTCAAAAATGGAGCACAGGTAGTGCTGCGAGCCTCTTCAACTTTGTCAGGTAAAAGAAATCTATGCTGCCATGGAAAGTCTCTTATTTGAAACATGATTGGATATGGTATCTGTCCAAGTAGATCTTGAATCCTACCTGGACTATTTGGGACTACTAACTGCAGTATTCATTGATTCGTTCCAAATTCTATACCTGCATCAAACATGAAGCTTGTTCAAGGAGGGTAGAAAATATGCTCATTTCCTATGCATTTGTTATCCTTTAGGGGGAAAAAATGAACAAAAAATAATCCAGACATCTGTTCTTGGTATCCTATCATTAATTAAAAAACAAATATTAATAACTTACACCTCAAGCTAGGAAAAGGATCTGTTTCTATTTTAAAGATTTATTTTTATTTTGAATGGCACCTGACCCTTGGAAATGGGCTTCCTGTAATAACATAGCAGGTCATTCTCCCTACATTTAGTCTGATCAATGATATAAAATGTACTAAACATCTTGCATCAGTGCCCCTTTTTGTGATATATACATAAGTGATGCAACGATAATTTGTTGAGTAGTTATTAAAGTTTCACATTCCAGTATGTTCAACAGATGTGCTCTTGCTTGAAAGAGTAATTTAAAATGAAAAATAAAAGATAGTAGTTGCTGATATGCACTTAGAGGTATCGTGTTAGTACTGCTTGCAACACCACGTCAAGGAAGAGGTTGAAGGTCAGGCTCCAGGGGCAGCTGCAAAGTTCTGAGGGAGCCGATTCAATAAAGAAAACCACAGCGCTGGGGGCAGGGAGATTTATTGCCAGACTGGTGGATCTGCATCTGCTCTCTTTGGTTTCATATGGATCCAGAATCGGAGTTTTGGATTGCTTATCAGCACACGACTTAGGCTATTGAGAAACAATTCCCATCTGAGCTTGTTCCATTCTATTTTATGTAGGTCGATAAATTATCTTGTCATGAGGCACAGACACAGAAAACGCCATGAGGCTGTGATTTCATCAGTCCAGATAGAGTTTGTTTGCACATTGATATGTTAGTTTCTCTGCTAAGTTGCTGATAGTATATTGGGGAACAACTCATGATGCAGCTAAAGCTGGTTTGAAGGAATAAGCAAATGCAACAAAGAATTTTCCTGTATATATATAAACAGAAAGGGAATCATATACACTGTGTAATACAGGTAATCAGAATGTATCAATAATAAAGCAGATCTGCTCTGATTTAAAAATATTTGTGTATCTTTCAAGCATTAAAAACAAAGCACCATTTTTTTTCACTGTGGGTTTTTTTTTAATTGATTACATTTCAAATCAGCTTATAGTTGAGCAGTGCCATTGATGGAAGTGAAAGTAACTACAGTGAGCACATCCAATACTTGAAAACATGCTTTGAATTAACTTGGTTTGCTTGTTGCTGGGGGTTTTTGCTTCCTTTTCTTTTCAAAGGCACAGTGCTTCTTCAAGATTTCTAAAATTTCTGGGGAATGTGCTCTAAGGATTTTTTTTTTTATTTTATTTTTTGGTAAGCATTCCCAGAAGATTGTTTTAAAGATATTTCCCTCCAGGGCTGTCAGGTGCAAGGATGAAATATCCAAGCCTTTCTGCAATATCAGGTTTAGAATTTCTTAAGGGAATGAGAGCACTACCAAGATGGTTAATAGTTCAGTAAACCCTTTAAAGCTGGGAAGTTAGCAGGGAAAGCTGAGGAGTATCAGTATGCAATGAAGCTCATTCTGACATCACAGCGTGTCAGGGAGATTCAGTGTTTGGGGAAGGCTGTGCAATGAAGCATTCCAGTATTTGCTCTTCCATACACTGTGTATTTCCATGCAGCTGGCTGAAGTTGGTCACATCTGTCCCGCAGCCATTGCAGTGGCCTCTGATCATTTGGCTGCAAAGACAGCAGTGTGCAGTGGGTCCCACCAGCCTCTGGCCTTCTGTCTCACATGCTGTTGCAGCTACAGTTGCCTCTTGTCTCTTGGTGCTGTCAGCAGTCACTGTACTGTGAGGTGGACTGTCTCTCCAACAGGCAGCAGAAAACAGTATTGTTGATTGTGTTCCTAGCACAAATGAAGTGCAAATCTGACAGTTTGTGTTTGACCTAATGCTACTTTGTAAATTAAACCTGTCGTGTTTTGACTCTTCTCATTTATTACTACAAACATGAATACAGCACTCAAAAAGGATGCAACAGCCTGAATTCACATAGGTTAGAGTGATGTGATATCTATGTAGTACACTGAATTTCAATGATAGGATTACTTGACATGAACCCAGCAACGTTATGGGAAGCTCACTAAATTAAAAGAAAACTGTGCCATTGTTATTTTGGCTATTTAACCAAATATTTCAAGCAATTAACAGGCTTGCCCGTACAAACATCTAGCTTACAATTTTAGAAATATCATTTAACTGAAACATCTCAAAGTAGAATTCTAAATTATGCCTGGTTTTCAAAACAGAGAGCTATTTATGATTGTGTTTATCATCCCTGTAAACAAAATTCTTCTCTGTTACCCACAGAAAACTGTGGCTTTCCTTGGAAACTTCTTTACCTTTTCCTGAAGAGCTTATCTCTCTTTCTGGAGGATAGGGGAAACATTTTTCTTTTTTTCCCCCACTTCTGGTAACTCAGAGATGACAGTGTTGCCAGCTGCCACTACATGTGGGGATACTTTCTGTGATTTGGACACCTGTCAGCAAGAAACTGAAAACCATGCAGAACGCTAAACAGCTGCCATGCGTAATGATTTAATATTACCAAGCAATAAGGAGCTAGGATGTGTTTCTCTTTTTCTATTGCTCAATGAAATAAATGATGCAGCTGAATCCTTTTTGTGATCCTCCAGCATTTGCCACATATTGTCAAGCATTTCATAAATAAAATGAAGACTACTTTATTAACATTTTACTAGATTTTAATCTACTTTTATTATTTGGCATGCTACAGAATTTAGGTTTTCTTCTAGCCTCTAACTCGGTATACCTGAGTATACTCAAAACTAACTGCCTATTTTCCAGGACATGCTGTAATGCATATCCATGTTTGTCAGACTGCAATTGGGCAAGCATCTTATCCATCACCATTAAGAGCATGATGGGGAGCTGTTCTCTGTGTGTGTGTATATCTATAGACAGAATGTTACTGTGCAGTATTTCAGATCTACTTGGTTTTATACAATTCTGTTGCAAATTCTCCCGGACCAACTGAAGTCAGTATTTCTAGTCTGAAAGTAGAGCTTTACAAACCCTCTTTGCTTGTGTGTATTTCATACACAACTGTCAGGCTTTCTAAAGTTTTAAGTTGTGTTCTAGGAAAAAAAAAAAAAAAAAATGTTCTCACTTGTCTTGCTTACTTTTTAATAATCTTTTATATATATATATATATAGGATTTTCTTATATAATTGGAAAATGGAAGTTGAAAACATTGAATGATGCTCAGAAATACAACGTATGACATTGTAAACATCAATATTAACACACTTCAGATTATTCTAGGGTATTCCAGGTCTCATGTGCCACACTTTTTTCTATACAGAGGGCAGTGCTTTGCAAAAATGAGAGGGAAGAAACTGTATGACTTCCTTGTTCTCAGTGACACTGTGCATATATCTCCATCTTCTTGTCTAGTGATCTTTGTCCATATCCCAGCGGGTTAAGTCAAGGATAGAGCACAGGAAGCTAATTCACATCTTGTTTTAAAGCTAGCTCCAGAAATTTGGTTTTGGGAACCTTCTAAAATACATCTATTTGTACAGGTTGACACAGATAATTTAGTGGGTAGAGAGGGCTGTGCTCTATTTTGGTTTCTCTTTAATTTTTGTTTTTATGGCTTACAGTAAAAAAAAAAAAAAAAAAAAAACTAAGATACCTAGTTAAAGCTCTATTATTTTCTTCTTTACAAACACTGAATAAAACAATTTTAACAATAAATCTAGTGTTTAGACCTGACAAGATAAGCTGTGTATTTCTAAGCCCTTCACTAAGGAAAGGCTTAATGCTGCAATGAGAGGGTGGGAGAGAGGAAAGCAGCAGTGTTATATGAACTTGAAAGCAGACCAGCTTTGACCTCACAGGAATGTGAAGTCTGGTGAACTTGGTACTATCTTTCACTGACATCTGTAGCGTTTTCTGAAAATCAGTGGATAATATTTGTTCCAGTAGTTCACAGTTTTTTGTGGGTTTTTTTTTGTTTGTTTTTGTTGTTGTTGTTGTTGTTGTTTTTCCAATTCATTTGGACTTGAGTGAGGTGATCCTATAAAATACAGCCTACTACAGATTTCAGTACAGCCCTTTGTCAGGCACACCATCTAAAATCCAGTTGTTTATGGATCATTTGTATTTCTATATTTATTTGCTAGCTGGAAACAAACTATAGAAATTAAACAGTGAGGTTATATATTTATTGGAAAACTAGCTTTTATAAGCCTCAAGATGCTGATTTGTTTACTGCTGGGATGCTGGGAATTTAAAAAAGAGAACATGGCTATACAGTTTGATTAAAAAAAAATAGTAATTTCTGTGATTGCGTTGATCTGTGCAGACTTTTTCATAAAGTGAGTTTCTATTTATCTGGTTTTAGATTTTTTGCTTGTATTCCCAGGCATAGCTCCTTAGGGAAGCAAAAGCATTGACTCCTCAGTGGTGCCATTTTTCACATTGAAGGGTTACACGTTTTGAGGAAGATAATAAATGTGCCCTAAGTGACAGAGCTGACATCTAGAAATCTGGAAGTGTTTTTTGAATAAGCTGTTCACAGAGAACAGCTAGGTTTTCATTTGAATCTGTAAGAAGTTAGACTGAGTCAGTTCTAATTCATTTCTATACAGATTATACCTTCCTAAACTTAATTACTGTTCTTCCCCTAATATGTCCCTGAAGATCAGCTATTTTACTGCAATTACTGAAAATGAAAAGGAGAATAAAATTTAGTGACAGTAAACTAGGCTTCTCAACCTTACATGCTCATTTTGAGAGCCTGTTTTGCTGATTTTCTTTTTCTCCTTCTGAATGAAAAACAGCTCCCACTTCATTATGAATTTAACAATCAAGCTCTTAACAGCCGTGGAACTAAGTTCTTTCCTGTTAATATCACATTGACATAATTAGGCATAACTATAGATGAATTCAACTCATTTGTTTTTTGTTACAGTAGGTTTCAGATACTTTTTAAATACCCAACATTAAACAGTATTTTTGGTGTAGATTCAATTGTTGCTTTTTATCTCCTGAGTTTTCTAGGGCTTTTTTTTTCTTTTTTCTTTTTTTTTTTTTTTTGAGACAATATAGAGTGGAATTATTAGTGCATTCATTAAAGCAATTATTTTAAATATCTTCAATTAGTGGTAAGTACCTGTGTGGGATGTACATCTGGAATGTAATTAGTAAATGAAATTGGAGCTATACTGCATGACTACAAATTTAATTCATTTTATAGATGTGATATAATTAAAACTCCCAAGCAAAATCAAAGTGGTAAGATTTGAGCTCCTGACCACAGGTAATAAGAAAGCCGATGAAGTTCCAGCAGAGATAAGCTTTAAATTTCCAAGTGGAGGTTTGTAAGACTCAAGATGATGAAAGAATATAGGTTTTCCAATAGGTTGCAAAAAAAAAAAAAAAAAAAAAAAAACAAACTTTGTTTTTTAATTATTAAAATGTATATGTGTATATCATAGGATGGCCTGGGTTGAAAAGGACCTCAAAGATCATCTAGTTTCAACCCCCCTGCTACGTGCAGGGTCACCAACCACTAGACCAGGCTGCCCAGAGCCACATCTAGCCTGGCTTTAAATGCCTGCAGGGATGGGGCATCCACAACCTCCTTGGGCAACCTGTTGCAGTGCATCACCACCCTCTATGTGAAAAACTTTCTCCTAATATCTAACCTGCCCTGTCTCAGTTTAAAACCGTTCCCCCTTGTCCTATCACTATCCACCCTTGTAAATAGTCTTTCCCCCTCCTGTTTGTATGCTCCCTTCAAGTATTGGAAGTCCACAATGAGGTTTCCCCACAATCTTCTCTTCTCCAAGCTAAACAAGTCCAGTTCCCTCAACCTTTCTTCATAGGAGAGGTGCTTCAGCCCTCTGATCATCATAGTGGCCCTCCTCTAGACCTGGTCCAAGAGCTCCACATCCTTCCTGCACTGGGGGCCCCAGGCCTAGAAGTGATACTCCAGATGGGGCCTCACAAGAGCTGAGTAGAGGGGGATGATCACCTTCCTCTCCCTGCTGGCCATAGGGGAGAAAATAAAGAACAAAGTCTGATCTTCCTTTCTAGTATTTTTTTTTTTTTTCCCTACTGACACCAAACTTGAAAATAGTTGTTTTCCAATTCTCAGGAAAAATCACTTTATGTAATTTACTGTCTAAAGCAGACTTATAGTAAGAATATTGCTTTCATTCCAAAACTTTGTCTTCTGGAGTATCAGATACCTATCATTAATTTTCTGCGGAATTGTTAATTAAACTATATTAGGCTAGGTAATTTTGTAATTTCTTTAAGCATAGCTGTAAGGTCAATAAGTATACAGATATTAGGCTAGAGAGATTATCGCGTTAGAAAGTGATAATCTGAGATGAATGGAAAGCTTACTCATGTCCTTGGCTTACCAAAAAGACTCCAAGAGGAGCAATCTCCAGAGAGAGATCCTTCTTCAGTGGCAGTCAGCCCTTAAATGGGGTCTAGGAGAGGTGGAGCAAGGCTCCACCCCTTTCGGTCACACAGGTGAATTGCCTTCACCTACTCCTGTGGCTGACTCAGTGCTTGCCTCAGGTGGTTAATCAGAGGTTTAGGCTGTGATTCAACAGTTCCCATACAATAGCAATAGCTGAAATAAACTTTGTTAGGTAATATACAGTTTTTAAATGTCTGCTTTTCTTTCTTATGAGATTTTATTATTAGGCTTGAAATATTGATAATTCATTTGGAGTAAAATTGGGAATCTCGAGCCATCAAATTTAGGTAGTCATTCTAGGACACAGGTATTGTAGTGATTGGTCACGTCTTGAATAGTTGAGCCTTGATGGAAACTGAAAGGCTGGACTATGGTGGGCCTGAGTGGGGGCACAGGATTTTTACTTCTGTTGTCTAGAAACAAGGTTCATCTTCTGGAAAGGAGAGTGACTCAAGCCTGGCTTTGTAGAGCAATACCTGTGTATATCTTAGATGAATCGGAAAGACCTGCTCACCTAGGTCTTGTGCCCTTAAGATTCCAATTTGAGGTGGGTTCAGAAAGGAGAGAGAAGACATTCACAGATGCTCAAGAATCATACTCCATGTTCATTCTAAGTCAGATCAGATTTGAAAAACTGAAGGTAATTTTCTAGTTATTTCTGAAAGCTGCTACATAGCAGACAGAAAACTAATATATTTTGTTTAAGCTTGAGATATTATTTCTGTATTTATGAATGTTTATCTAGGTTCCCAAGTTCAATTTCTAAAAGATACAGAGATTGCTTATGCTAAGGATTAGAAATTGAAAGCTCTGAACACATACAGCAATTGAGAAGTGTGTTCAGAATCATAGCAGAGGAGCACACTGGATGAGAACTGGTTATTAACTGATGCCTTCTTCTCATTGCTGTATCCTCATGTAGAACCCTATAGGCAAGTTAACTTCTGAAAATCATTCTGCTTACCTTATTGCACTCAGAGAAAGCTCACAAGTTGGAATTTTTAGAATAATACGCTCTTTTTAATTTCTTGTCTCGTATAACTTTCAGTTTCTCTCTTATAAAGATAATACCATGTTGTTAAGGTGTTAAAGAGCTTAGTATCCAATAATTTGATGTGACTCAAGTGTAAAAGTTATGTCTTTTCAAAAATGTTGCAATATCTTGTGCTCGCCACAATGCAGGGTTGATGTTTATAGCAGAATTTGGGTCATGGTGCGTGTAAGGAGTAGAAATTGATCTTTGCGCTCTGAGGGGTTGTCTTTCACAGTGGTTGTAGGAGTGTGGGTTGATGCTTACCAAATTTTAGAATAGACAAGAGCCACATTTCTATATAATACATGCTGTGCAAAATGAGGCTGCCCAGACCGTAAGGGAGTCATTTTTCAGATGATAATGCTAGTAATTGGGGGAAACCAGGAGATACATTACTCCTTTAGTCAAATAAATTGTCTTTATTTGTAGAGCCCGTTCCTATCAAGCTTCATTTTCTTTAAATATTTGGTATTTAAATGTGGCTAATATCACCATTGTAGTTTTAGGTAACTGAATAGAACAGTAAAGTAGTAAGGAAAAAATGCAGTTTGAAACTATTAAAAACTGTATAAAGGTAGTTATTTCTTTCACTTAAATTGTTGTTCTATATAACCTAGATGCTGTTTGGAACAAATGTTTTACTATATTAGAAGGTTCATGTAATTTATTGTATTAGATTGCCTCCAGCTATGACAGATGATTTCATGTACCATAAAAAGGAAAATTTAAAAAAAAAAAGGTGAAAGCAATTGTATAGTTAATATGAATAAAAATCAATATATAATAAAGGAAGAGAGATGTAGTATGAAAAGTACAATGTCAGCACAAATCAAAAAAGATGCTAAAACTCTACAGATGGTATTAGTGTGTGGCATCAGCAGTTCTCTGACAGGTAAATATGGTTTTACAAATCATAGAAAGGATTAAAAAGGCACTTGTTTGTGAATGACTCTGAAAACCTGTAGTATGTTATTACTAAGTGCTAACATTAGAAAAAAAATCCAATGTGTCAGCAGAAATTCCTCTTTATAGTGTAAGAGAATTTAAACTGAGTTTCCTTTCAGGTAAACTGACATGAGACTGTTATGTCTGATGACACATGAGGCTCCTGACTTGCATGTGCTGATGAGACCAAGCTGGATGATGGAAACATCACTAGCTAATTGAAACACCTGTACACTATGTGGTGAGGCTGAGCAGAGGTGCGTGGAGGGCACCTCTGGTTCTGATTTAGAAAAGCACACATAACAAACAATAAATAATAATTTAAGGAAAAAAGCCTAGAAATACATGTCCTATGTCATGAACATATGAGATGACAGTTTTCTGTTGAATGGTATCCTCAGATGAAGCAGTCTAGGCTTTTCTGAGATGAACAAATGAAATGAACGAATTCCCACTAATAGACAAAGTACAATACTCTTAGTGAAGCTATCTTTGCTGAGCTGAACACTCCCATTTTAACCCATTAAAAAAGATGTTCTTTGTACACGGACCTTTAGATTTCAGAAATGGTAAAGGGATATACCATGGCATTGAAGCTTTAAGCACTGTGTTTCCCATGGCTTTGAGGATACAGTTTGTCCCAGAAGCTGAGAGGGGACCATGAGTTCTGTGGGGGTGGGAGGATATCTGTGCAGTTAAAGTCCTGTTCCACTTGCAACCCTTGACCAACCTCTTAAGAACTGAACAGGAAGCTACAGTTCTCAGGTAAGGTTTTTAATATTGTTTACAGCAAGGAAACCAGTGGTGGCATAGTTGTAGGAAAAGTTTTATGCAAACACCAGAGTTAGAAAGTAATCTTCACTCTGTGAGACCCTTCAACCACACAGTTTTTTGTTCTCTGTGTAGTCCACTGCCCAACATACACAGGTAGAAATCTAGGTAACACACAATGCCTTTAGCATTGCATTTTTAGGGCAGATTGTTTATTGTGAAACACTGTAACCAACAGTTGTCTGTTTAATTATGAAAATACAATGTAAAGGTGATTTCTTTATTCTACTTGTGACTGGATGATTTGCACACTTCCTTCTTTTTGGAGCACTTGTTCTTACTTCAAAGCAAACTGTGTATGTTTGTGCATGTACAAACTAAGGGCCAGAAGAGAAGGAAAAATGTATTACATTTGGATCAGGGTTCATTTTTTCATGTCAGTGTTCAGCAGTTAACACGGAAGCATTTAAGTATTGATGAAGCAGTTTTAAGAGCATGCACAGTGACATCCTTCAAAAGAGAGGAGCCTCGATAAAGAAAAAAATGAGGTCCTACAGGAAAATATTAATAAAGGCCCATAAATAAAAACTTTTAAATAGATAAAATTAATTACTCCATGGAAATGCTGTTTGAAATTTCCTTTTGGTATGCATGTCCAACTCAGGTTATTCCAAGGTTTTAATTTTTTTCTTTTTGTTTTTCTATCGGCTACCATTGCTTTTTTTTTTTTTCTTTTTTCTTTTTCTTTTTTTCTTTTTTCTTCTTTTGTGGTAAAAGCTTTGCAACTTGCAACTGTTTTATTTATGTATTTATTTATTTATTTATCTAAAGCATTTAAATTGAAAATTTAACAGTGTAATAATATCTTTTACTGGATTGTTAAAATATAAGGGAAGATTGATATTACAGTAAATGAAAAATAATACATAAGCAGTAGAACTTGTTCTAATACCAGATGATGAGTCTATTCTGTCCTGAAATTTTGAATATCGTTAAAGAAATGCTGAGCATGGAATTTCCAAAGTGTATTTGAAGTAATACAATATTTATGATGATAAAGTACATGCCATTGGCTTCCCACATAATCCCTTGAGGCTCGTTGGCTGCATAATTAACATAGGTATTAGATTTCAGAAAAATCAGATGACAATTTCACTTCTTAGTGAAGACAAAGGCTCTATGAAAAGACATGCATGAGAAGACTCGGTAGTGTATGACTGCCTTTTTAAAGTGTCTGTCAGTGGCACACAATCTTGTGTTAGAGGCAAAAATGGTGCTGGGCTAAACCAGATATAGCTGATGGCTAAAAGCAGGAGACTCCTGACTGGTGTGATAATGACTGCTGCAGTCACTGATGAAGGAACTTGAATACTGCACTGACTGATTGTTTGCTCTTGGTATGAATGTTTAGTCATCAAAGTCAAAAGTCACTAATTTGTATGGAATCTAACTTAAAAAGTAGACTTCTCAGCTAAAATAAATTGTACATTAGATGTTTGCACAGCCTATATCTAGACTTGAAAAATCCTTCCAGGACTGGAATTAGAGAAACCAAACCATCAAAGTGACAAACCTTTATGTATTGCCTTCTTATCTGCATGGCCTGTTATCATGAGGCCACCGTCCTCCTAAAGCACATGTTCAGTTCACTAGTGCTAGCCAGAACTGACACTGGTTAAGTAGAGAGTTTTAATAAGCAAAACTAAAATACTTCGAATTTAAATGCAATTATTAACTATTGACTACAGGCTTTTGTCTGCTTTTCCAAGCTTGTGGACAGTTATCTTCATATCCTTAGGGAAAGACCCTGGCTTGGTTGAAATCAATGGGAATTTTGACACTTCAGTATAGACAGAAATTGTCTTTTGATTCTTGAGTGAATGTAAGGGAATGAAAACTCAAATAAGTGTTTGGTCCAAAAATTAAGAATGGTGTTTACTTCTGAGGTCTGAGTCTGCAAAGTAGTTTCTCAATGAGAAACTGCTTGGTATATGCCGTTATGGAACAATCTCTTCGCAACATATCATGTATTAAATGAGGTGGTACTTTGTGGTTCATTAAGAAAAAATCTCAAATTTTTTGTGGTGTTCAAATCAACCATGGTTGCCTAGCACGTTTTAGCGGCTTTTACCTGGCTAAGCCTGAGACATGCTTGTATAAACTTCAGTGTTGTCTGATAGTAGCTTTGTGTGAAATTTAAAAATTTAAATAAATAAATTATAAATAAATAATTTAAATAAATAAATAGGTTAAGGTCATAGTTTTATTTTTCAGTGTAAGAAGCAATTATTGACTTCCCTGTCCCTGGCATAGTGTAAAGATTTATTAGCATTAGAAATGAATATTGATCAAAACTCAGATGGTGGGTCAATGAAAATTAAGTTGAGGAATTTTTATCTTCCTAAGGCTAAGCTAAGATTTTGCTCTTTGATTTCTGTCCTAGGCTTCTGGTTTCAGATATGCTGAAAATGTAATTGCAGATGCAGGATTCGAACTAATTCTAAATGTGCTTTGATATGTGACAGTATGTTCCAGGCAGTTTTAAGACAGATGGAAATGATTATCAAAATCAGGCAGGCTGTTTTTTTGCCTGTGTTCTTTGTTGGTTGTTGTTGTTTAAAAAAAAAAAAAAGAAGAAAGGGCTGGAGTCTTACTGTACATAAAAGGTTTGTCTACACTTCAGTATTAATTCCTAGACCTGACTGACATGCTGGCAGATGTGCTGATGGTAGGTTATCTAATCACGATATGCGTACAGAGATTGCTTTTATGTACAGACCTTATTGATCCTGTATCACCTTCAAGAGTCAGGGAAGATTTTTGCAGAATTGAGAAGCTGGAGGTTGCCGCTGTCCCCATAGGTCATATTTATTTTATTCTCTAGTTATACCCTATTTCCCTAAAAATAATCTTTACTGTAGATAAGCCCTTCTGAACTACATATGTTTCCTTCTATTTTGAAGTAAATTGTTTGATTTTTTTACTGTTTGATTTTTTTCACCTTCACTGGGATACACTCCAGGATCTGTTTGGCTTGATGTTTTTAAATGTTAGTTGTGCACTTTCAATGCTTTCAAGACTTATCTCATGTGATCCTTTGCTTACAGCTTCTCCTTCATTACTAAATTCTGTCAGCAAATAAAAGAATATAGCTTTTTTTTAATCAAAAATCTGCCACTTTAAATGGTGATTTAAATGAAAGTTAAACTTAGCACTTAAGTCTAAAGAATATCTTTAGATTCTCTTTGCAGAATAAATAACTATTTCAACATCTGATTCCTAAAAATCAGCTCCTGTAGCCTTATTAACTAGAGAGCCAGACAGTCAGAAATGTATAACCAGTCCATAGACCAAGACAGTAATTTAGATGTTTTCAATTGAACCTATGCTGGGACAAAATAAAATTATAAGGTTGATGAAGATATTAAGCTTGGAGAAGAACAAATAATGTGCTGGCACTTAAGACATAGGATTTGTCTCCCACTTCCACTGTCGAGGAAGGGAAAGGAAAAGATGTTTTTGCCTTCCTATGTCTGTTGTCATTGTATTTCTTTGTCTTAATAGCTTAGATTTAGAGATGGAACCTAGATTTAAAGATGGAACCATCTCCTGCAGACTCCCCAGTAAAGAAAAATGCATAATATTAAAAAAAAAAAAAAAAAAAAGTGTATATATTCACTTTAATATTTATTAGGACACATAGCTTCAGACTGGGGTCTGAGAGCCAAATTAAATGATTCTCAAAGGACAGTGAATTACACTTATATATCACTTGGCAGTGGGTGCTGGATACATGTAAAGTGTGAGGACCAGAGTCATCGTGAAATGTTCACATTGGGAATGGGAATAGGAAGTGAAGTATTAGGGAATGGACATGTAGCATAGAGAACTTAATTTAGAAGTAATTAGTAAATTAGAAGTAATTTATGATGGTAGTGCTGAGTCCAGTTTTAGTTTCTGTGGATCAAGTACAGCAGGTAAGTTCCAGCCTGGGGAAGAGCGGGACAAAGGACAGGAGGGTTAAGTAGCATTTGTTCTTGCTCTTCACCTTCTGTGCTGTTCCATCAGCCCTTCTCCAGACCTCCAGGACCACAGAGGCAGCAGCAGAAGTCCAGTGACCAGGAGGTTGCTCTTGTCTCTTTCTGGTTGTGTTATAAATTCTGCATTTTTACACACAGCCCTCTGATCTATGCCCAGGCTGTCTCCTTTGAGTAAGCGGCAAAATTACAGACCCTACAGAGATGTTCTTTTGTGGCCCCTTGCACCCCCTGCAAATAGCAGAGGGAGTGGGCTTTCCATGTCTGGCACTTGCTTAGTTTTTGCTGGTGCTCAGTAAACTAGTGAATACAAACAGGGTCCAATAAGCAATGCCTTTATTCTGCTCAATTGAAAGCGAAGGTTGTCTGAATTTCTGTGGTCCTACAAAACAAAATGCGCTGAAATAAATTATTTTTTCTTAAATAACTATCAGTAGTACCTTGGCCTGTGAACCATGCAGAAAATAGGAAGGGATTGTGAGACTGAGCCACCCTCCTGTTTTTGGACTGATTTTGAAGCCCAGCAATTACATGCTGTCCTATGTACTAAGTTGATTTGAAATGTAATTTTGCCCTTGTAACATGATTACTTAAGTGATTCTCCTAATTCTCTTAGAATTCTCAATTTCAATGTCATGTCTGAAGACTGAAGTACCAAAACTAAGTGCAAACACATGGGTTTGAGATGACAGATTTGGCTCTAATGCTCAGTTTTGTTCTGTCAAAAAAGACCCTGATTTGTATTCATTTCCTGCTTCTTTTCTTCTTTCTGCATTTGGGTAGAAGCTTGAGAAGTCCCTTATTCTCACTGACTTTATCTTAATTTCTCTTTGATCCTTTTTATTTTTAGTTCTTTTTTTCCATTTTAACCTTCCTGTAGTTGCACGTGTTTTCTAAAGCTGTTATTCTCCAAAAATCTCTTTCCTTTCCTCAAGATAATTTTTGTCCTTGAATAGAATTTTCAAAGCAGCTCAAGTCTCATATTCAGAAGATAGATAATTACTTAGAAATCCTTTCCCTTTGAGTATCATTGAACTAAATGTTAAGCTAATCACTTTCAAGTATTGAATTTATGTTTCAAACTTGTAATCTTCAACATTTTGCCTTGTCCTTTTTGTTTTGTCAGTTGTATGTAGTTCTTTCCCTCTCTGCTTTCCTAGTTTTCTCTTTGCTGTATATTCTTCTGTTTTTTTCCATGCCCACCTCTTTTTTGTGTATCCATATTGCATTTTTTCACCCATTGGATTTTATTTATTTACTTACTTTATTTACAGTCCCATCAAATCTCCTACATTACTTTTTTTTCTCCCTAACTTTCACCTGGTCTTTTCTTCGAAGTCTCTGCAAGAGCAAAGCAAGGAAAGAAAACAATGATGTACCAGCTGAATTCAGTCTTTTATTCAGCTTCTTATATTCTGCTGATAAGACAGGCATTTCATATCCATCTTTTGGCTCATTTTCTGAAATGCATGCTATACAAATGTCTCTTAAGGGAAGATTTGTGAACCTCAGCAAGGTAAGCTGACAGCCTCAGAAGAGAAAAAATTAATACTTTCATTAAGCATAGCTACGAGGCAAAGATACTCTTCTATCTCTAGTAAATTCCCCAAGCACTTTCTTTCCACAAAACGGTATGAAGTTATGAGTCCCTTTTTATGTATTCAGGGTAGCCTACTACACTGTAAATTACAGTCCAAGATTTTTAACCTCTCAGTTCTTTGTGCAGATTCTTTCTTTAACAACTTTTATAATTGAAAAACTTAGTAAGATTGATGCAGAGAAACCTGACACTCTCAGAAATTGCATTAGGCTAACAGTGTGCAGAAATCATACTGTGAGCATTTCCTACGGAAAGCAAATATTGTACCTTTCTAAAACAAAACGTTTCAGTACATTATGAGAGAGCTATAAATATGTGTGTGAGAGTATCACGTGAAATTGACTAATTCTTTTATTTTTGAAAATAAATGAAAATGAAGCCTAAACAATTTATGTTCATGACTATATAGAATGTTATACTAACATATGGCTGTATGAGATACTAATTCTCATTAAAAAAGAGTTTATACCTATCTGACAACAGGTTGCAAACTCTTTTTATAACTCATGCATAGTCACTGTATAGATCTAATAGTTTCAAATTGCCATTACTTGTGGGTATCCATATTTCTCAAATTAGGCCAAGACAGGGTCATGTCAAAAAAGTGTTAAAATTGACCTGGTTAAGTTGTGAATTGCAAAGTACCCGTGAATGCAAGATTAGAGTCTGAAAAGCTTCCTGGGAAGAGTTTGAACATAAATTTACACTATCTCAGTGAGATATCCTCCTCTGGAAGAAGTCCTTCAGATAAAGGTTTGGCTTAAATTTGGATGTCAGCTGTTAGTATTTGATTGCTGATCCTCACACCTGGTTAGCTGGATAAATTGAGAATGAAGCTTCTTAGAAATTAGCTGAGGTAGAGGTAGTTGTAAGGAGCATTTACATATCTGTCTATGCCTACTGTTAATTCTTGATCTTTTAATTATGATAAGTAAATTGTCTTGAGTGTCCAAGTGATCTTCAGGTTAGCTGGCAATCTAGATGTATGATCACAGAATCATAGAATGGCCTGGGTTGAAAAGGACCTCAAAGATCATCTAGTTTCAACCCCCTACCGCAGGCACGGTCGCCAATATAGTGATATAGTAAGCCTTAAGCCAGCCTGCTTCTCAATTGCTTTCCAGTGAGCTTTCGGCTTGTAATGCAAACTGCTGGTGTGGAAGAGGCCTTTTCTGGCTCACCAGCTAACTCTACAGCGTGTGGCTGCAGCAGCAGATACAAGATACTCTTTCAAGGGTATAGCACCCATCAAAAGTGGACATGGGCCTATTGTAAGAGCAATCCCTCTATTTACATGCAAGAGTAGATTTGGCCCTTCCTCTGATATATTCTGTTTATTGTAAATACCACATGAAAAATAAATCAATGCTGGAAGTCAAAGCCATGTTTTATATAAACTTTTCTGAGGAGTTACTATATTGGCATGCATTTCTGCTGAGTTACTTATTGAGACTTACTGATGATTTACTGACTTATCGACGAGATCTTAACTGATAAATTGCTAAATTGAAGGTGCATTGCTGTCAATGCTTTTTTTTTTTTTTTCCTAAAGTACTGCAGTCAGATAGGATTTTGGTAAGCCTCTTAATATAGAGCTTCATATACATAAACTTAAAAAATTAATTAACAGCACTCAATGCATTTGCAGCTGTTAGAAACCTACGTTTGTCACTATTCTGAATGTTTTTTGTTTCTTTTTCTTTGAATTAGAAGAAAATCTTATATTTCCCATTCAAAGGGAATGATGGTACAAATAGATTAAAATAATAAAAAAGATGAAACTGGAAAAATCTTAGATTTTTGAAATACTAGTTTAAGATTTTTTTATTTTTTTAAATTTCTTTATGTATTATTACATGGCAGTAGTGGTAATAGTACACTTTTTTGATATTCTGATATGATAGTATTAAAACGTTCTCTCCTATTTTTATTTTAGTACATTTTTGAAATCACTGTGGACAGCTGCTGCAAAGTAAAATATCTCATCTTTTATTTTTTCCCTTCAGAATGTCTCTTGCTCATAAAAACAGCTTGACAGAACTTTCATGTAGATACATCTATTTCAACTGCAGACAAAAACAGCACGGTCAGAAGTAAATAAATACAATACATACAACAGATCTTTCATTGTAAAAAAAAAAAAAAAAAAAAAAAAGTAAAATTCAGTACAGATTTGTGAAATCCTTAATTTCTTAAAGCAAAACTTTAAAGTAGAAGCACATTTTCCCATGAGAATTTTCTTCAAAGGCAAAATGTTTTCCTGCAGGTCTTCCTTTAAACAAAATAATTTCATCCCTCTTCCTTCCTCCCTCCTCTATCTCCCTTCAGTGAACCTTCTTAGTAGCTCAGCACATGAAAATACCTCTAAATCAGTGATCCCAGACAGTGATTAGAAACTAATCTCCTAATGAAAATGAAAGGACGTGGTGGAACCACATCAGCACAGTTACACAGTTACAGCTTTATGCATTAGGATATCATCGCTGTTCTGATTTAGAGGAGAGTGTTGATCATAGTTTATCTGTGACATGATGTTCTTTCACATTTTAGGTAGATATTTCAGGTTCAGCATAGAATTCAGAACCACTTCTCAGGTCTTATATATCACAGCAACAGCAATTTGGGCTATTGCATTTCTGTACATCACAGCCATTGTCCTGGGTTCTCAGTGTGCTGCAACTGTTCAGTAAATGCAAAACACTACAATAAAAAGTTTTAGTTCTCCTGTATTTAGGTTCTAGGGAAAAAAGATATCTATGCGCGGCTCTCCCTAGCTGCCTCACTGAATATGCGTGCTTTTCAAGCAGTACTTCTCACAACATCAGGATTTTCTTATGCCTTCTGTGTTTTGATGCTGCTGTATTCATGGCTGTTGAACATATACCTTTTATCTGCCTTATAGACTCTTTGGACTAATTCTAAATTAGAATATTTATTCATATGAACAGAAGGTCATTCACTTAATCTCATTCTTCTCTGTAAAATAAAAGTTATGGAGTGAAAATTATGAGTTATATTTTCTAGATGTATTCAGTATGCAGCTTTTATTTTTTATGAGAAGGAAGCAGACAGAAGATTTCTTTGATACACTGTTCTGGTTATTCCTCAGAGTATAAAATGCTCTCTGTAATCTGTGATTCATTTGAATGCTATGAATTACTTGGAGAAAAGATTTTTGTTTTGGCTTTAAGGAAAGAAACTGATAACAGAATCCAGAAATCTCAAATTCCAGGATGTAAAATTATGTTGATGCTCTTTTATACACACCTGCAAAGCTTTCCTTCTGCAGCAATGTTCAGCAAGAAATTCTTTGCCTGGATAATGAAAAGTATTAGCTGTTGCAAGCTGAACCTTAGGAGAAGAATCAGCCACATCATCACACAACATTAGCAATGAGTGTGATCATCTTCACCGACTATGAAAACAAAATACAAAATTTTGGGGAGTCTCCTAACTGCAGCCTTTTGCCAGAGATTTCCTTGGTCTCCTTGCATGGTAAATAGGTTCTTCTTTCAAGTGTTCTCAGTTTGCTGCATTTTATGCACTCTGAACGTTCTTTTGTTCCTGTATTGTGAGATATATAAATTGAAAAGCTTAGGATTTTTTTTTTCTTTAGTTTTTTGCTTCTATGTTGTACGAGTCCTTTTATTCGTCCCCTCTTGAGTGGAACATGGGAAGTTCCATCTGAATGTGAGGAAGAACTTCTTTCCTTTGGGGATGACAGAGCACTGGAATAGACTGCTCAGAGAGGTTGTGGAGTCTCCTTCTCTGGAGCTGTTCAAAACCTATCTGGGCACTTTCCTTTGCAACCTGCTGCTGGGAATCTGCTTTAGCAGGGGGCTGGGCTAGATGATCTCCAGAGGTCCTTTCCAACCCCTGTAATTCTGTGTTTCATCTTTGCATTTACTTATTTTAATTCTTGGATGGTTTTAGGTAAATCTTTCAGAAGTAAAGGATTTACCCGCACATTATACTTATCACAACTGACATCTTGGCAGTGAAGCCAGTTTCACTTTACTTAAAAGCTACAGTTGAAAAGCAACATATGCTGTAGCAGGATATGCCTTCTATTATTAAACTGTTGTTCCAGAGCACAGAACCAAATGCAACAGAGATTGCTATTCACTTACAGCACCAAGAGAACAAACTCATGTATACTGTACTGGTATAACTCCATTGGGTAGACCAACTTCTTCTACCATTCAGCTGAGGACTTCTTTATCTGGAGCCTTAAAAATTCAGCAACCGAATAAAGTGATTTCTATGTGGCTTGCATTTCTTTGTTTTTGGATGGAAAAATGACTTCACGTAACTTCCTAGGAAGAGTTGTTTTTCAAGCCACATCAACTTCATAAAGCACTTTGCAAAATGCATTTATTTTCAAAACTGACACTTGGAGATTCTAGTGACTTATTAGTAAAATTTCAGATTTTCAAGTTCTTGAAGAATGAAATGCCAACAAAAGAGATTTTTTTCTTTGTTTCTTTGTTTTGTTTTTGTTTTTTGTTTTATTGTTTTAATTCCTAATTTCTTTTATTTTTTGTTATTCCAAAGAGAGTATATGCATTATTTGTTTCTGACGCTACTAACACCCTAAGATCAAAATAACATCATAAATGTTTACCATTGGAAGAAAATCCATGGTCTTATTTCGTAAGTCCCACTGATGTAAAAAGGTCTGATCATTTACAGATTTCCAGCAGGGCAATGTGTTCCCAAGTTCAACATGTCTACGTAAGTCCCACATAAGTCTACGTATGTGTTGTTAAGATAAGCTTATTTATTTAGTGAACATAGCTTTCAAGTTAAAATACGGTCTTTATGCCCCCATTACTGTTTTTACTTGAATCTGTTGTACAAATTGTTTTTTGTTTACTGTTTCTGCACTTTCACCTTTTACTTGAGTCAGCAGCTTAGAGAAGATCCGGGGTGCCTTGTGAGCATCCATAGCACAAAGGACTGAGAGCTTTTTCTTTCTTTCCTTATGGAATTCAGTGTTGAAACTCAGACATTTAAGTACAGTTGTTGAAAAGCTTCTGTTGTGAGCAGAGCTTGAAAAGAAAACAATGCCATAGCGAGTCACTTGTTCTTTTATTGCTTCTCCCTGTGCAGCCTGCTTTTAGCTGTTTATTTTATGCTGATTAAACAGACTTCTTTCATTAACTGCACTTCCTTAGATATTGTTTCTTCTGCAAACATGGCAAGTGCCAAAAATAGTCATCTTTTGAGCGTGGTTCGACCTGAACTTTTGCTAATCTATTCGTATGTACTCTGTAAATAATAAATATAATTTGATTCCATTAACCTAATTAATCATCCTAGCACAGCAGGAGGATATTTGACTAAGTCAAAACCACATTTGATAATGCATTCTGGAGACAAATAAGCAGATGGTTGGTAAAAGAAATACTGAAAAATATAAGTAAACTTTTCAGACCATTTCTTTCTATTTGCCAGCCACATTACTGTCAATCTGTTTCTGAAATTTAGAAAATATTCCTAGGATTTCTTTGGTAGAAAGTGCTCTCCTTCAGGGTAATCTGAGTGTTTTTTTCCAGCCTTCAGGAAAACAGAATCCTGTGGCATGTGCTCTTTAGTGCTGTGCAGGTGCCCACTCACCCCCAGAGTGAGAGATTTCAGGTCTGACTGGGAAAGTTAATTAGCTAGTTGTGAGCTCTCTTGCAGAGCCACTTGGGTACTTCTGCACAACACTCCTCGCTATGTGAGGTGTATTCACCGTGGCAGGATGCCTTCCTGGCTCTGCTCTGATGCAGGACAGGACCATACTTTCAGCCTTTTGCCTTTCCCTCCTGTTCTGAGCCAGCCTTCCCTGCTGAATTTGGCCAAGTGGGTTGTGCCTGTCAGGGACCAAGATGACTCTTGAACTGGATCAGTGCTGGCTGTGGCATAGCTGGATAGGGACTAAATAAGAAAGAAGTGGAGCCAGCTTGGGTGTTTTTGAGTCCAGAGCATGGTTATGTAAGGACTGTGTAAGTCACCACTGGGTAGTAAAGAATCAACTGCCACTTTAATAAGAGGTAAATGTCCAAGCTATTAGGTATTTGTTCTTGTTGAATATTAGCTTGCCTTGTGTACTCCCACGATTGTGGCTATAGATTTCAGGACTTCCTGAAGATTATAATTTAAGAAGGAAAACAGAGTGTTATTTAGTATCTGAATTCCTTTCAGTCTTGGAAAACACTGAGCACTCTGACCTTGATCTGGTGTAAATATGTGCTGGTCCAGTGGTTCTCCTCGCCTTACGACTTGAGAGATTTCAAAGCTCAGAACTGAAGAAAACAATGCAGTTAGTTATTTCCTTATTGCTTGCCTCACCCCAACCATTGAATTTTTATCACTAGCAGAAAAGAAAAAAAAAGAAAAGAAAAAAAGAAAAAGAAAAAAAGAAAAGAGAAGAGAAGAAAAAAAGCTCTTTTACAGTCTTTTCTCATTACCAAGGACCGGACTTCACAAGGTCATCATCAGAGCTTTTTGAAACAAATCAAAGCATGGAAAGTTTTGTTCCATAGTGACTCTTGAATGTTTGTGCAAGAATAAGCATAATATTTGCATAATAATAATATAATATCAACATAAAAATAATATTGCTTCTTCATCTCTGTATTGGTGGGTCTCAATTTATATTTTCCTTTCTAATTCACACAGATTTTTATAGAAAAAGTTGAGCTTTATATTAGGACTTATCTAGTGGTTGAATTGACATTCTTTATTCTTAAAAACTAAGTAGTTGTATGTCTTGTTTATTTTAAGGCCCGTAAAAGCTAGGTATTTTGTTGTCCAGAAAAACAGCTGTAAGACATGTCACCAACCTTCAACTTTTTTTTCAGACCCAAATTTTTCTAAAATTCCTATATTCCAGTTTCTTCAGTGCTTAAGAAAACAAAATCAAACAAAGTGAAAGTTTCTTCTA
Source organism: Gallus gallus (assembly GCF_016699485.2). Taxonomy (NCBI): domain Eukaryota; kingdom Metazoa; phylum Chordata; class Aves; order Galliformes; family Phasianidae; genus Gallus; species Gallus gallus. The sequence goes on from NC_052532.1 coordinate 96,329,451, forward strand.
TAGCGATACACATATTGTAACAGAATTTTGGGGGTTGTGTTTGTTGAGCAAACACAAAACTACTGTCTATAGGTCGATGCATTCTTGAAGTCATACTGAAATATATCCAACAGAAACTCAAACACATCTAAGAAGCACTGAACCATTGTTTTATTTATTTTCCTGGCTCCACAAACAAGAGCTGCTCAACTGTTTTATATTTCAGGTAGTTTTCAGAGCAAGAAGCATTGCATCCTTTAAATTGTGTGCAAGAAACGTTGCAAGTAAAAGGTCTGTCAGTTGAGCTGGCTGGGGGGTGAGAAGAGAACATGGTGACGGGGTCTGGGATGTGAAATGCCATGGGTTTGAGGAGCAGCACAGTGAAGAGGAGAAGGTGTTTATGCCTCTCTTGCTCAGATTATTTTAGTCTATCTATTCAATCTATCTATTAAGTTGCTGTGGGTCCAGAGTAGAGAGGACTTTTGTTCCTAATCTGCAAGGTGGCAGCAAATGATAGCCTTTCTGCAATGAGTGAATATATCCCAGATAAAGAACACTCTGAAAGACATAAGTGATATTATTTTGTTTGGTGTTTTAGAAGGAAAGAAGGAACTTCTGGAACAAATCTGAGGAAGGTTAGTCCCTCCCCCCTTCAAAAATAAAGAGGTACCTCACTCATCTACTAACATCTTAGGCCTGTGATACTCGAAAAGTGTCCTAGTGTTCTCTGCAAGTTATTCTCCTACTATGGAATAAAGCTTTTGATGAGTGAAATGAAATTAATTGAGAACTCAGCTAATACTTCTAGAGCAAGATGAGCATTCTGCTGCCATTTTCAACAGAACTGGTTGGGAGATGCAATTTGTTTTAAATTTGTATACTGTAACAAAACTTTACAGGACACTGAAAAGCTAAAAGTAAATCTTTAGTTCTGTGAATTTGGTGGTTGCTTTTTGTTATTGTGTTTTTTGTGTTTTTTTTTTCCCTGTAAATATTGGAAATCACTTTTTAGTTTGCTCTTTAGTGTACATCAGTGTGTAGTATTTCCATTTTAACTACCACATTTTTCTAGCACTGTACAAAAGTATATAAACAGACATGCTCTTATTCTAAAAAGCTCTGAACAGACTGTTGAAGGTTTCCCTCCCATTTTCCTTGCCAGATTTATAGCTAGAGTTGGCAGCAATGCCTATAGCTAAAGTTTCTTAACACTTTCTGTTACTAGGTCTGTTTTCAATTGCTTGTAATTTTGCCAGCTCAACTGCTTCCTAGTGTTTTTAGACCTTTTGGCTTGGCCAGTGGTTTTGAGCTTTTATGATACTGGTGAGTTACTTCTGAAGTTTTATGGACCTCATCCTGAGCTGATCTAAATTTGTGTAACTCAAACACTAGGCTTAGCTACACTTTCCTGGATATAATGCTACAGAAAGAAGCCCAGCTGGTTTTATTTATTTGTTAGAGAGTTGTGATGTGAATGAGAATGAGACAGACAGTAAGGAAAATGGAAGGAAGTTGAGCTGGAAACTCCACAGTCATGACATGTAGTAACTTCTTTCTATTATTCTGCCTTTTCATGTTGTATAAGCATGTGGATTCCATTTGACTGTAGCCAACTCTGCCCTTCATCAGGCTCAAATTTCTTGCTATTGCAAAAGCAAGCTTGGGGGAGTGATCCTCAAAAAGAAAAACTTCAGTCAGTAACTGAGTACATTTTTCTTTTATACAAGAGATATAGAAGTTCCCTCCTTTATTCAAGCAGTCTAGCATTTGTGACCCCCCCTTAGACTGAGCTCCTCTGCCTGCTGTGGGAGTGGCTCCTCTGGGATGCCTGAATTTCTGCTGTTGATCTGAAATAGCACAGTTTATGTAGCAGGAGTTTCCCTTCAGTCTGAGTGTCAGATAATGGCAACAACGAATACTGGAGTCAGAACAAGACTGACCTAGCAAAGTGGGTTGCTCAACATCCAATGGCAGCAGTAAAGCTGAATGCACTGAGAGTTCACATGTACTGCCCTAAAGACTACTGCAGGATTTTCTTAATTTTATGCACATAAATAATATGAATGATAATTTAATCGGGAGGATCTGAGTCTTGCAATGGTGTTTTATTTTCATAAAAGGTACCTAATCACCATACACTTTGCTAATTCTGGAAATAAACATTCTAAAAATCTGATAGAAAGCAGATGAACCGTGTCAAGGAAAATAGAAACATTTAAAACCAGTCAATGTTTTCCAGCGAAGAAGTGAGAAAGACCTCACTGTATGCTTGCAAACTGATCAATATTTACCTCCTCAGGTTCTTAGGGCTCAGAGCAGATTTGAATTTCTGTGATTCAGTTTCACCACACTGAGATTTCTTGATAATTAACCTTGTATCTTACGGTAAGTATGTCTTTACCATTCCGTTTATTTTTTTTACCCTTTAATGCAAATCTGAGTGTTTGCATTTAATATTGTGCTCAACTTTATTTACTATATCATTCAGAAGTGATATGCATTTTTAAACGCCTTTAGTGCCTTTCTCCATTCATTTTCTCTGTGATTTCATCTTTTGGACTTTATTCTATTTTCTGGTCAGCTTTTCATTTTTACCTATCTGGAAGCAATAGTTCCTGTTATTCTGATTTTCTGCTCAGCCTATTTCAGGCATTTACGGGTTACAGCAGACAAAGTCTTTGTTGTAGTACAGTGTATTTATTTAATTTCCAGTACTTCACTGAAGGTGTCAGTATTTTCAAGGAGACTCCACTGTTGCTGAAAATGTGTCAATCTTATGCAGTTAGTAATATGGATAAAACACACTTGCAATAATTTAAAAGGGATACAATTAAATCCTTTAAGTTCTGTTTACATATCTGAGCTCTCAGTAGGGCGTAAGTAGTTAGTAATGAAGTAATGACATGCAACTGTTGCATTTTCCTTTACAAAAGTTAGGGGCTGGGAGAAGGACTGACGCAGCAGCTTTTTATTCGCATCAAAATCTGTTTTAGTTTGATCATGTAGAGACAGTATGTTGTGCTGCTTGAGGGAAGTTAGGGAGAAGATCGATACAAAGAAAGATAAAAAGACATGTACAAAAACCCCAACCAGATTAAATATAACCTGAGCCCATTCTTGAATACAGTTCCCTGTGTGATGTGAGGCATTGCTGTCCTGGCCCCACCAGGGATGTGTGGTGCTGCTTCAGTCAGCATTTCTGCTGCTAGCAGAGCTGAGGTTTGAGTGCTGCACAAAAGCAGTTTCAAGACAGTGGGTTTGTTTAGACCAACAAATCAATACTTTGATATTATCTGTGCGTACAGCTGTTCCCACTCTGCTCCCCAGGAGAGCCAGTGCCACAGTAATCTTTACAAGACATGCAACTTCGTAGAGGAAAAATGTTCAAATTACTTGAAAAAGCAGTGAGTTACTTCTCAGGAGACTCTCTTCTTATTCCATTTGTAATGATATGATGCATGAATCTAAGACCTCCTGAATGTATTCAGGTTTTTTACCTAATTGGATTTTTGAAGAAGGCCGCCATTTCTGTTTGGTCTTTCAAAGACTGCCATAACTTTCTCAAACACTTATCCTGCTTTGCTCCTCCTTCACCACTGAGAATTCTGATTCTTTATTTCCCCCTCTCTGCCCCCAGTCAACTCCTGGTACTGGTTAGTGAACACATCTTTTAGTGATACAATCCGTGTCTCTCATTGTGCTTGGGTGCAGAACTCACACCTTTGAGTTCAGACACGCTGACCTAGCAGGATGCAAGATGGGGCACCCCTATCCTATCATCCCTCAATCACTAGGTGTCAAGATCTGCTTTCAGATTTTATGTCAAAATGTTGAATGCTATTTTTCTTTTCCCCCTTCTGAATGTACTAAAAAGTAACTCCCTCTCTCTGTAACTCTGAATGTACTAAAAAGAACAGCAATGCTCCAGCAGCACCCAGTAGTATGCTCTTGATAGCTGAGCGGTATGCAGGTTCCTGTTACTGGCATATTCTATTTGCTTGTTGTCAGCTCTTGTAATCAGGTGCAAATATAAACTACTCCCCTCCCTCTGTTCTTTATGCTGTCCTCATGCTAAGTTGATCCCAAGGTAAACCAAAACAGCACAGAAAAGTAGTAAAGGGAGAAAGCTGAGGAGGGCAGATTTTTGCTTCTTAGTGAGCCACATCAGCTCACTTTTAAGTTATGTTAATACTGCAATCAGTGCCAGATAGGTGCAGGTATCTGGGAGCAACAGTACTGGGAAACAGCAAGTCATGGACTGCCTCTTTCATTAGCCTTTTAGGTCAGTTGAGCTGTCTTGCCTGCCATCGCTCTGAATTTTGTAGTCTTTTTATGCCAACACAGACATGCAAAGTGGATAGAGTGTGACCCACAGTCTGGCCCTTCATATTCTTGAGAAAAGTCTCCCAGGAGGAATACTATTTGAAGGAGAACACAAGATGACTCTTCTAATGTACCATGAAGTGCTGACAGGCTGCTTTTAAAACAAACAAAAGCCAAAACTACCGAAAATCTCCACTTGTTTTCATTTGCTTTTGGATTTTAACTCCTCCAATGTGTGTAGCTGTCGTACATAATATTACAATTTGAGAATGTTTTAGGTCATCAGTCTGTTACTTACAGGATTAAAAAATTGTCTGAAAAGATATTATGATCTGTCTGGAAGGCCAGTGAAAATGTATCCTTCTTGTAGTAGTTAATCTCCACATCTGCCCATATAGAATGCTTTCATGTGATCTGTCCATGTTGTTTTTTAGGCTTAGGTGACTGATGCTAGATGAAGATTATATAGATCAAATGGGAAAGAAGTGCGATTATTTTATATACAATATAAAATTCAAAAAGCATGCTTTCATCTACCCACTCATTTAATTAAAAAAAAAGAGTGGGGGGAGAAAGGTGTCAGACTTCCATAGTCAGGGGATAATTATCTTCTCCTGCACAGTGAGTTACATAAGAAACGTTGAACTCATCAATATGAGAATGTTGCCCCAAGTTATAAAGTGAAAAAAGTAGAGGGTTGAAACTAAGAACAAAGGCTTGTCAGACTAAAATGGATACAGCTGTGTCTACAATTTTAATACTGTTCTTAAGGAATTGTGCTAAGACTTCCAGGAAAAGTATTAGGTGATCTCTAAAGTGGACGTTTCTAGAATTCAGAAATACAGCCATAGAAGAGTGTTTTTTAAAGTGGATTTGAAGGTATCATTCTTGCTTAAGTATGTTATACTACTGCTTGTGTTTTAAACACTGGTACTTGTTTGGCCACAGCTTGCAATAAGCGCAACATCTGAGAGCTGCAGCAGCTGCTGGGATGCTAGAACACGTCGGTCACTCCGAGCACCCCTGCACTAAACCTCAGAGGAGTGTGGTAGCTAGCAATTGATGCAGCCAAGATTTTAAAAGAAAAACATCTTCATCAGCTGCTGTTTTTCATATCTTTTGAGAATATTAAGTGATTTCCTGAGCTACTTCCATGGTAGGAATAGTTGGTAACTCAACACATGCAAAGCATGGGAGGGATTCTGCTTGAGAAAATCACTTGCAAAATCCCAGTAATTTTGCATGCAAAATGGTATTGGTCTTTCTTAGTACAAGTCAATATGATTGATGACTTTCTTTCAGGGTAGTCGATTTGCTTTATTGAGGACTTCTAAACAGTGACTGATAGCTCTGTAATTCAAAAAAAAAAAAAAAAAAAAAAGTAGTAGTTTAAAGGACTGTGAGTAAAAGTATGTAATATAAAATAACATATTTTGAAATCAGAATGCTTACCAAAAAGTTTCATGAAAACAGTGCAGTGAATCACTGCACCTTTCTGAGGAAGAATGTATAGCTAGAAAGTTGTAAGTCTTCATGACAATACGCTGTTGTTTCTTTTGTTTGTTGGCTTGTTTCATGACTGCTAGGACATAGATTTCTTTTTTAATTCTCTATGTGCAGTATCGCCATTCAAAACAAAATGTTACCACTTAAAATACAGTGATACATTTATGTGTGAGAAAACGCGGCATATAAACTGCAGAGAATGTTTTCAAAAGTGTGTGTCTTATGCGAGGCAGAAGGTATTTTCAAAGGTGTAAGTGACAGGAGAAAGCAAACTGCTGTGACTGTGGGATGCAGATCCCCCACCACTATACTACCTTCTCCAGGTCTCTTTGTGTCCTGAACTTCACTGACAGCCACAGACTGGTGAAAGCTGGCAGACACCATTTGACATCTCTCACCTGGTCCACCTGCCTGCTCAGAGCAGGGTCAGCTATGGCAGGTTGCTCAGGCCATGTCCAGTTGGAGTTTAATCCTCTCCAAGGTTGGAGACTTTTTCTGCACTTCCTAATACTTAAAATGCACTCTGTTCATGCTACTGGTTCTCGTTAGGAGCTTATCTCTCCCCAGGTATTCAGGTAACAAAATGGAGCAGTTCTGCCTGGGAACTACACACAGATTCACAAGTTCTGTGTCCCTTTGTACCTTTTCTAAATTGTACCTGGCATTTGTAGGCATGCAGTTTCATAGGAAGAATGGACTGCTGCAGAGATCTTCTTTCGCTACACTTTGGCTGGCAAACTTGGTTCTTGTCATTTACCTAGTACCAGGCTTATTACTATGTGAATGCATCTTCAGCCAGGTATAGGATCTGATCTAGCTAAAAACGACATTCTGTGTTTCTGTTTTGTTTTCAAGGATGTGAGATTAGCTTTTAGTTGAATCTGTTTATGACTGAAGAGAAGCAGCAGAATTACTGAAGAGCAGAGGTAGGCTGAGGCTTCTCAAGAAAACGTAATCTACAAATGGAGACCGCTAGGCTTTTCATTCTTCCTTCCTGAGCTTTTTTTGATGACATCATTTTGCCCCTTTTATTTGCTAGTCTTGGTGTTCTTACAGTCATCTTCTCCCCTGTGAACTAAGTGTGTAGCTAAACAAACCTATTTGTTTACAGTTGAAATCCCTTTGGGTTTCATTTCATTTTGTTTTAATCCTAGTGTTAGTGTTTGCAAAGAACTACAACTAGGAATGCTGGGAAATGAGGTGCCTGCTTTTTCACAAATAAATTCTGCTTTAGTACAGACAATGGCGAGGAGACCATTTCATTAATGGATATCTACTAATGGATAGGTTGGTTGATCTTAGAAAAATCCTCTGCTATAATCTTCTGATTCAGATGTCTCTGGCAAACGTATTCATACTTTCTTCATGGTCCTCATGTAAATAAAACAGTTTTTCATTATTACTGTTCAACCTAAGGTAACATTAAAAAAGACTTGATAGTGTTCATAAATTTATTTTAATATCTTCACCACAGCTTAATTTATCATCATTTGTAATGTGCTATTGTGAAGTAATAGAAGTAGCTGTAGAATGTCAACAATAGTTTCTAACTATTAGTTAACTACTAGTTATTAGTTGTCAACAGTAGGCGGTTGAAAAACATCATGTAGCTTCTGTAACTGTGGTATTAAAAATTATAAATATGAGCCCATACCCTTCTATCCTCGTCCCTCCCTACTGTGTACTGTTAATGGTTAGGGAAACAAAAATGCAATGATACCAATATATACATAGGTCACCACAAAAATAATGCCTCCAATTTATTTTCATGGAAACCACAACAGATATAAAGAGCACCATAATACTATTTGTACAAATTAGAAAAAACTCTCAGCTAAAAAACACTATTTTTCAACATAGTCATCACCATTAATTATGCATTTTTGCCAGCAATGAACAAGAGCCTGCATGCCACACTCATAATAATCTGTACCTGTGGAGGTGACCTACTGTCATTGTCACCACTGCTGAAACACTCCACCCACCACCTCACTGTGCTCACATCCACTGGTTGGTCTCCATAAACGTTCAGCAAGTGTCAGTGAGTGTCAGTGGGGATTTTTTTTTCCATGTAAAGGAATTCAGTGACACAGTTTTGCATCATCCACAATGCCATGTCAGATATCACTCTGTCAGAGTGCACCTCTGCTGCTGTCTGTCACATGGCAACAAAATGTAATGAGAAATGGGCGGGAAGGTTCAACCTCTACTGCCATACAATGAACATCTGCCTTTGACATCATGAGCTAACATGAGATAGAAGGCATTACTTTCAGAGCAGCCCTCATATAACATGACAACTAGCATGCATTTGACAAATTATTTCCCTTCATTTTCTGGCTTTTGTATGAAACAATTAAGTTTTTGCTTTGAGACATGCTATCCTTCCCTGTGGCCCTTCTTGGCTTATGTTTTTATGTGGTTGGGATGGAACAGTGGTAAACTTGGTGAAAACTTTGCATCTGGTCATCTGCCTTAGAGAAAGTAAAAAAAAAAAAAAAACTATAGGAATAGTTGTGAGGTATTTCATATGTACGCAGACTTTCCAAATCATAAATGTAATTTGTGATCTTATTTGGACATGTATGAAACAAATGTGCAAACACAGTAGTGAACAGAATATCAGTGGTGTTGGCATTTGTACCTGCTAGCAGCATTTCCTAAGACAGGGAAGAATTTTCAAAGATAGGTAAGGAACCTCTGTGCCAGGAAAGATCATGGAGCAGATTCTTCTGGATCTATGCTAAGGCACATGGAAGGCAGGGAACTGATACAGGAGAACCTGCATGGTTTCACCAAGGGCAAATCCTACTTGACCAACCTAGTGGCCTTTTAAGATAGTGTCACTGCATCAGCAGACAGGGGAAGAGCCACTGGTGTCATCAATCTGGATTTCAGTAAGGCCTTTGACATGGTACCCCACAACATCCTTCTCTCCAAATTGAAAAGATGGATTTGATGGGTGGACTGTACAGTGGATGAAGAAATGGCTGCAGAATCGAGTCCAGAGAGTGTTTCTCAATGGCTCACGGTCTGCTTAGAGATCAGTGACCAGTGGCATCCCACAGAGATCAGTGCTAGGACCAATACTCTTTAGTATTTGCATCAGTGACATTGACAGTGGGGTCGAGTGTGCCCTCAGTAATTTTTCTGATGACACCAAGCTGTGGGATGCGGTTGACACACCAGAGAGGCAGGATGGCATCCAGAGGGACCTAAAGGGGCTTGAGCAGTGCGCCCACATGAACCTCATGATGTTCAACAAATCCAAGTGCAAGGTACTGTACCTGGATTGAGGCAACCCCCACTACCAATACAAGCTGGGGGATGAAAGGATTGAGCGCAGCCCTGCCAAAAGAGATCTGAGAGTACTGGTGGATGGGAGGCTGGACATGAATGAGCAGAGTGAGCTTGCAGCCAAGAAAGCCAACTGTATTCTCTGAGGATTCTAGGAAAAGAAGTTACTTGGATAGGTAGGCATTAGGCAATGTTATTATACTCTCGTTTACAATTTAGCAGAATTTATGGCTCATTTGTCAGAGTTCCAACTTGTCCTTCTCTGTGTGACTTTGCATTGCTAGAAGAGCTGATCAGTGAACTGTACAGATCAATGGGCTGACTTTCCAATATTTAACAGATAGGTATGAATGAGCTTTACATAGTCATTACGTCTGCACTACTAATAGATATTTGTGACCACAAGACACAAAAGAGCAGAGAAGAGAAGGGCTGCTCTTCTGACTTGCAGCTGGCTGCCTCAGCTCCATCAGACTTGCTTGCCAAAGGGAAAGGGAGTGGTAGTCTGATGATTTCTAATCTTCTCCAACATCAGTAGGTTCTGTGGTCAAGCATACATGATCAAAGTGAGACGGAAAAGAAAAACATTTGGACTTACCAAGCAAATGGAGGGTGCTTTGTGGTTGGAGATACCACTTCTTCTATGTCCTTCAAACATAATTACAGAAAAATCTGCTTTATCAGTATGGTAAAGGCACCTATACAGGAACCTTCTGGGTGGTTGTTGTTGTTGTTGTTTCCCCTGTGTTATTTACACATTCTTGATCTAGTTCTCTCAAGTCTCAATTTCCGTGTCAAGTTTCCATGAAAATTTCACTATGGAAGGGTTGTTTTTCTGGATAATTAAATTACTTTCAAAGCATCAGAGCATATGAAGGGCTCCACTTTCAAAAATTACATATACTTATAAATCACTTGGAATTGGGTGAGAGTTTTGGCTCAAGGGACAAAGCTTATTGGGGATTCTTACATTCTTTATTAGACTAGGTGACACAGTTGGAAAGTACAGATTCCTTGGCTCTCAGGCACCAAGGTCAGAAACAGCAAACTTCAAGCTAATCACAGAACAGAAGAGTTGCTTCAAGCTTAACTTAATTATATTAGGGAATTAAAGAGAGAACTCTTGTTGGTACTTTTCAGAGCAGAGGTGAGTGTGAGCAAGTGGAGACTTGATAAGGTCATAGAAAGTCTTTAACACTCTGTAAATGAAAAGTATTGAGAAGTGTAAAATGCTTTTAATAGCAAATCTCTTGCTGTCAGGAAGAATAGTTCTGAGACCAAAACAGATGCAAAGACTGCCTTCCTTCATCTCTGAAGGCTAAAACACTCCCATTCATCCCTCTAGCTATAACTCCCTGCCCAATTTCTACTATATTTCTGTTTAAATTAATGTTACTTGCCCTAGTCTCAAATATATTACTTAGTTAATTCTTAAGTCATTCTGAAAATGTGTTACACTGTTAAAAGCAAGAGTACTTGCAACACATTGAAGATTATTGATTAAAGAGAAAACATTTAGACAAAAATTTAGAAAAAAATATTACTAGATCCTTCATATGAATATTCTGTTACTTATACTGTTCTATAAATGTACACATTTTTGCAAAGAAAGGGAGACATCTATTTCATCAGTTACCATCCAAATTATGCAAAGGTGTGGCTATTTTAAGGGGGGGGGGAGGGAGGGGGGGAATGGAGGGGAAAAAAAAAGAGAGAGAGAGAAGCTATAGCCTGTTCTAAGTGACTAAATCAAACAAAGTGCAGCTGGGTCTTTGCTTTCTCTCTTGGGATAATTAGGGAAGGGAACATCAAGCAGCCATAAATTTTGTATGCTTACCTTGGCCATGTAAAGACATTAGTTTTCCTAATTGTTTAAATACTACTTCAGTTATGTTTTATTTATAGTGGTCTTGAAATAGGTGGTGGCATGTACTAATAATTTTATAAGTTTTTTGAAGAACAGCAGTACAACAGTATAGTCCAGGAATGATTAAAAGCTGCAGATGAAAAAGCAGCCACTTCTGATTCCATGGCCTTTGTTAAATGAGGTGGATGAATCAGATAAAAAAAGAAAAAAATAAAACTACATAAAATAATGTGAAACCTCATGATTAGTTAATACGTATAATGTATATAATACAGAGATGCCTAGAACTTTTGACATAACATTAACATAGAGACCCTCTAGTTACAATTTGTTTATTAAAAACTTTAGCTTCTTCTTATTAATATTAGCAAAGAATCTTAGATCTTAATAAAACATCAGAATTTTTAGGATCATTCTCCTTAAGGTCTCACGAATTCACAAATACACTGATATAACATACATGAGCTTGGCTGTTGAAATGAAAGTTTTTTTGTGAACACACTGCATGAAGGAACAGCTACAGACAAGACACTATCATCTTCTATAAGCATTTGATGCATCAAAGCATGGAGAAGACAAGTTTTTCTTTTGTTCCATGACCATTATTTTTTAAAAGCTACTATTTACAATTGTTAAAGCATATGTGCTTCCATGTGTATACTGTACATTAGTGAATAGATACGCAAATGCATCTTCTATCCACCAACCTGGAAAAGACATATTTTACTTTAAAGCAGATAACAACTTCAGAGGACTGTTAGACATTTCTGTATGTAACTACAGAAAAATATCCCAGTATCTAATGGCATGGGGAGAAAGAGAATTGATTTTTGTTCCAGCTTGAAGGCCAAATTTGCACAGGTGTTATCATAGACTGTATTTGATGTTATCCAAAAGTAAAAGGAACTATTTTTACTCTACATTATTATTAGGTTTTCCATATCTTGCTGTATAAATAATTTTTAAATCTCTTTATTTTTCATTTTTTCTACCCATGTTATCAGGGAGACAAAGCAATATAGAACCTCTATAAGAAATAGAAATACTATTTTTTCCATCTTTGCAGCAATATTAAGTTTTTAGTTCACATACACATACATTCGTATGGATATCACATTAGCAGAGCTAATGGAAGAGATTGAGGGCATCATGAAATACAGTCCTGATTCATCACCAAGCAACTTAATGTATAATTTCCTTGATTATCTCCATAAAAACTGGTGGCAGTACATTATCACATACTTATGAGAAAAATGAACAGTATGGCTTAAAAAAGCAGGACAATTAATTAAATAATATGCTTGCTCATCTTGCAGGTCAAGCAGTTAATTGCACCAAGAATTGCTTTGAAATCGTGCATGCCTCAACTTAGACCTTTTGCCTCCCGAGAGAATCCCTCAGGTCTAACCAAGTATCACGCTTCCCGTGGATGCCAGTCTAATGCTAGCTAATCCTGTTAGCAAGTATAATAGATACACTGATATCTGGAAATCTGAATCTATATTGAGTAGTACTACATACCGGTGTAGGAGGAAAATGAAATCTTTGTGGCTTCCTGAACATGAGAGCAAAATATGATTCATGGTTAAAATTAGTGCCATTTGCTATAATAATTCATACTTCACAGAGTAGAGAAATAACTGCAAGCTGGGATTAAAGACTTTTCAATTACTTTGTACATTTTTGATGTGCAGTGAAATTTGTTTTTGAATAAGTTTCATGCTTTTAACTCCCTGTGTTCCTGTACGTATGGGAGTCTAATGTTCCAATACAGGTTTCCTTTTGGACATGGCATTTTCTGTATAAATCTCTATCAGAATGGGATAATGATAAGCACTGGTCTGATTTTTTTCCTCTGTTTTAAAAGGTAGAAATAAATTCCTTCTGATTCTGAATCTTGAAACTTCAGAAAATGCTCCAACAATGGAAAACTCTACAGTTGACCAGCTGACCCCTTGTAGGCTTTAGCCCTTCCTTGAAATAGACAGTCCCATCCTACTACAATGTCAGTAGGGTAATGCAAAGACCAGGTCCAGTTGAGTTGTAAGGTTTGTTTTGGAGAAGTTCATAGGTTTGAGATAGTTCAGATGGAACTGTAATATAAACACTCTGTTGTAAATGTGGTAATATTGTTTGCTGCTTACACTCTACCGTACTGCACTTCACGCATATATTTTATTAATTTCTATGTGTGCTTTCCCTGAAGAAGTTGGTTGACACACATAATTTTAAGTTACTAAATATTGCTGTTAAACAAGGTTGTCTTTCAAAATGCATTTTTATAGAAGTACTCATCAGAAGTTTGAACTGATAAAATAAAATAAAAATCCTGAGAGGATTGCTCAAAATCAGTATTTACAGTTTTGGAAATATTGGTAAGATGTCAGAGTTTCCTCAGCTCTGAGTAAGCCAGTTTTTAACTGTACAAGCCATTAAGAGTCCTCAAAGCGTTGGTAAGTGGACTTGTGCCTGTCACAACAAAATGACTATGTATTAGATGAAGAATATACAAGTCAGTGTATATTCTTGTCTACATCCCAGCTGTTGCAAAGAGTTTTTTACTCTCTCTTCAATACAAGAAAAGTGTTTTTCAATTTCCTGTTAACATTCCTTTTAGAAACTGAAATCCTCCCTTTTTTACAGGATTCATATCTTTTCAGAGGGTATTATGATGCACAAAGATCCAGTAGGATCGGTTGATCTGCTACAACCTCATACAATACAGTGCAATATACTAATAAAATATATACACCAAATTTGAAGGAAAATACAGAAGGCATACTGCTGCTAATGAAAAAAAAGTCTATGCTTTTAAACAAAGCTAACTTTGCTTAAATGGAATCAACTTTGTCCATGAAGAAGGAGGAACATGTTGTGTTGTTAATGCAGTGGTCTTTAAATGGTGTAAATCCTTCTGAATAGTACATGTAGATACTTGTGGGACTTACATTTCTGAAGTGTTGCATACAGTTTATTTTGCCATCTCTGGAAAAGTGAAAATAATTTTCTGTCTTCATAATTCTTTTCAACCTCTGTGTTCAACAGACAGGGAAAGCAGATTGGTTTTCCAAGGATATTCTGTTGATAGCCATTCTTTCCTGGCTATTCTTTTCATGACTCAAGAATTATTCCTTGAATAACACAACCATCTCTGTGCCTTTGCAGGCCCTGTAGTATAGGTTGTACATGCAGTAACCATTTCTGTACAAAGCTCCCACATTGTAAATGCATTTAAAAAAAAAAATAATGAATAAATGGAACAGAAAGCAACTTAAGAGGCCAGAAATTTCCCATTGTATATCAGTGACATTTCCTGACAAAGTTATTTGTTGAAAGTCTTCTATAATAATATTTTAATGACAGAATTTATTTTTTTCAAAGCTAGGCTAAATCTTTTTTGATTTTTTCATTTACTGAGATGCCATTTTATACCTTCTGCAAAGGGCCATGTATTCATTCAAAAGATCACTGCTTTTCTACTGTTTCTGTCCTTCTTGTTTTACTCTGTTATTTTGGAGGGCATAAGTTGATATCTTCAAATACATGAATAGTGCTGAGATCACCTGATATTTTTGTTAAAAGTGATGCATATGTATTCCTCAGGAAAAACTGTTGTATCCTTCATAAAAGAATGGTTTTATTGCATCAGTATTACTTATTCTTTGTGCTTGGTATTTTCAGTGGGATTGATTGTTGAAAAGATAGAAAGATTGATTAAAAAGTGATTTACTCATCCACATCTTCAGGTATTGCAGACTGTGTTTCTGCAGCATGCCATGGGAATAAAGTTCCCCTTTTGACTCACTCATTTCATGCTGGTTCGATGACTTCATGTTGCTTGTAAGTCACATCCCTTTAACCTACATGCTTCTAGCCATTTGCTAGGAAGAATTTTAAAATTGGACCATGAAGAAGATATTCATAATAGTTGTGATTGTTAGTGGTTTATTTTGTTCTCTATTAATATCTCTCTTATCTGTAATGAAGGAATTTTTGTTTAAGGGGAAGAGAGGAATCCCAGGTTTGAGATCAAGAAAGCATTTTAAAGTATATATCAAGTTTTATTGAATTCACCGCTACCTAGAGGGAAAATAAGTATACGCCTAAAAAGTTAGTTTTACAGGGGTGCTTTCCTGGGTTGGGACCTCTATTGAATCACAGTCCTATTTAGTCTACATTTTTAAATTCTTGCTCATTTCTCTTGTGAATACCTTGCTGTCTTAGTTATTATGAATAGAGCTCTTTGTTTTCTGTATCTGGAGTTTAGTCTAAATAATGACCTCCAATGAAGTACTTCTGTAAGGTCACAAATGCCTCTCATAGCCAAGCTAAAGTAAACACCCTAAATAATGATATTTTATTTTTTATGGACTTAATATATCACTGACATATATTGAAAGTTCCCCAGTAAGGGAATGGCAACTCACCACCTCCATTTCATTGATCTGCAGACTGCTTTTTCTTCTGAAGAGGTTTTTATTTGCAAAGAACTGAACTTGCATACATCACGTATGGCTAATTTAAAGCCAGCAAGTCTCCTCAGAAGATGGTTAAAACAGGCTGAATCAATACTGGTGACAATCCCTCTGCAAGGCACTGTAGATACTACTTATTTTGGAGCACTTGCTTCTGATTCAGAGTATCATGGTCTGTGTATATTCTCGCATGAGATGTCTAAGCAGAAGATCTGCATTTTCCATTAAGGAAAAATGATAAACTGAAATCCTGCACACTGTGTTATCTGATACCATTATTAGGGAAGCCTGCAGCTGTCCATATTTTCTTTCCACAGCACGTGTCACTGTGGCAAATGGAAAATATTTTCATCCTCTAGGATTACAGAGCTGCTGAAAAGCCATAAACAAAATATAACTAGAATTGTGTATATAAGTGACAGTTAATGTGATCTCAGAAGAAAGCAAGCTAGGATGGAAAAAAGAAAAAAAAAACACAAAGCAAAATCCATGCTTTCTTTTGAGATAATGTGTTTCAGAGGGAATCTCTAAGGAGATTATTACAGAGATCAGTGGAAATGTTTTGCTTCCATTTCTCTCAAACTAAATGCAAACACACAAACCTGTGAAAAAATACTTTAGAAAGAGGTTGATGTGCGTGCATGTCTGTGTAAAAGTAAAGTGCCAGTGGGTGAAGTGGGGTTCACTTACAGTCATCCATACCAGAAAACAGATGTGTCTATGTTAATGCACTTTAATGGTTTTTCTACCTATAGCATTTGACAAACATGCATGCCTTATTGGTAAAAAGGAGAAAGTGTCAATACTCACACTTGAAGATCTGATTTAGAAGCAAAGTACTTCTTCAAGGTGAAACAGAAAAACTGGGTCTTTATTCTTGATGTCAACATGCTAATCCCCAGTCATGGTGGCCTTACTGTTTACTGGGGAGGAGAAGGTGGCCTTAGAGAATTTCTCACTGTTAGCTCATTCTAACTATATTCTATGCCTTACTTATCTCAGCTGTAGAGATGTGCTCAATGAAAAGAATGGTTATTAGGAAAATAATTTAGAAACTTTTGGGTTGAAATGTATTGAAATGTGTTTTTTCCTGGAGTAGAGTGGTGCTTCTTATTCATATGCTGAGGAGAAGATACAGCACATCCTCTGCTTTTCGTAATAAAGATGCTTGAAGTGATTACTGAATTTTAACTAAATCACCTCATGTATCTTACTTCCCTCCCCAAAGTTGTGGCATTTATCAAAGTGATGTGGCAAAGCATAAGCATGTTGCCTGTCCTCCTGCTTTCCATTGAGCCCCTGCAGAGCAGGGCTACTGAGGGATACCAGTAGTACAGGCTTCCTTTTGTGGGGCATCATTTTGGGACTGTTGCATAATAGTGATGTGGTTATTCCTGAATGAATGCTTGACAAGTTAATAGGGAAGTGGTAGTCATTGTGTGTGCGTAAGAAGGGTGAGTTCACTGAGGTGACATCCTAAATGTAAAAAAGGTATATAGCAGCGTCAGAAACCACTCATGCAGCTAATTAGAGGTGACTTGGTAATCTTTTTTTCTTCCATCCAGTTTTTGAGCTAAAACAAACAAACAAACAAAACAACAACAAAACAAACAAACAACAACAACAAAACAAACAACAACAAAAACAACAACAACAACAAAAAACAACCAAAGGCATTAAACTAATAAAGATGGTGAATGGGAGAGGGCTTTGGAAGACTATTTTAGTCTTGGAATCTGAAGGTACTTGAGTCCAACAGAAAGCAGTGCAGCAGGGCTGTGTTGGCAACAGGCCACTCCCAAAGCAAGTGAACCAATCTCCTCATGGCATGGCCCTGGGTATTGTTAGGCAAAAGGCTGTTGCCTGGAAGCAGGCTCAAAAATGCGATATCTTTACTTGAAGGCCTTACCTTTGTCACTAAAGAAGGTTTTCTAATTCACTTCCATTGCATTTTTAAGTATTAAAACAAGTGTCTAGAAATAAATTCATCGAAATGTCTAGGCACTGAGAAAAGAACAGTATCTTAGGGGTAAAAAATTAATACTGAAGATATATACTACCTACTGTTTAATAAAAAAGTAATAGTGACATTGTTACTACTTAAAAAATTATCTGATGGATGTGATTTGGTAACCAGCTGGGACTGAATGTTCACCTCCTTATTCAGAGCACACAATAGAAATAGCAAAAGCTGAAAAAGATTAAAACTACTCTTTTCCGTAAGAGGTGACAGGAAGGCCACAGTCAGCAGGGTTGAAAACACATATTTCACATCACAGACATCAAACACACATGATGTATTTCTAGCATCAAATCTATTCATTGCATTAAATTACACTTTCAAAGATGCACTACTGAATTCATAGCTTTGATTTACTATCTGTGTTTTGGTGATTAAAAGGTACAATTTTTTTTTTTTTTCCTTTCTATCTTTTTTGAGTTCTGCCCCTTGGAAGGCAATGTCACATGAGCAGAAAATAGCTGAGCATTCTTCATGAAGAGATATTTCCTCAATTACTTTATCTTTTGCTTGGGGTTAACTCCTAGGAAAAAAGCGCTGAGGTAAAAAGCGAGTTTACAATGTTAACAGAAGGGCATAGGGGGACTATATGTGTTTAGAAACAGTACAAAATGGACATCCATTTACTGGATTTGGCTATCATGCAATTTTGAATTTTACATTCATTTGGCTTGTGACACAAAATCCTGATCTCTCTTCCTACATTGGTGTTGAAGTATTTTTGGCACACGTGCAGTGAAGTGAGTGAGTGCCAATAGTTGGCACTTAGACCCAGCCACATTTCCAGCTCCTGTGGTGCATTTGGGACTGGTAGGAAGTGCTGGGTTTCACTTCTGGTCCACAGTCCCAGCAGGATTCTACAGCAGACAAGGATTACCTTGTAGACTACACCTCTTCCTGCTAGTTTACTCTTTGTACTTTTTCCTAATGTAACATAGATGTATACCACATGCTGTCTGTTTGTAGTATGTGGTCAGAATATTCCATATTATTTTAATTTGTAATTACCTGATTTATCAATTACATATCCAGAAGGAAACAATTCATTGTATGAGATATACAATAAAGCGCTTTCAAGTTTGTTTTTCTTATCTGCTTTGGAATATGACCTCATGAAATGCGGCCCTATGAGAGGAGCCATAGCAATTCAGCATGGCAACAGCTGAAGTCTGGATCCATGGAGTCATCACAGTGTCCGATGGAAGTGACTAGTTATGTCTCCAAGTGGTACAATGATGTCATTCCCTTGGGGGAAAAAGAATAAAAAATACACAGCTAAGCTCTGGCTTTGGGTATGTTGATCAGACTGGTATAATAGCGTGAAGTATGAAAGTTCCTGACCGTCATGGCTGCTAAGACAATGTATAGTTCAAAAGAATGTGGAAAATTTAAAAAATCTGTCTTTATAATTCCATTCTCTTGCATTCATCTGCCTTGCAGTCTGAGTATTTTAATTGTATCGGTTTGGAGGGATGGCATCTGAATGACACGCTATCACTTATTATTTTGAAATACAGCAAGATACGTAATTAACACAATGGAGTGACTGCATGAATAGCTGGCTAGTGTAATGAATTTCTCATTCAGAAGCTTAGATAGAGCTAACGTCTATTTTACAAAGGAACAAATGGCTTATAGGAGCAGGTGGCTGTTCACAGGAATTACTCCAGCAGGTCTGAGTTTAAAAGGGAATAATATCTTGTGCTCCATTTTAGTTATGCCTATACAGTTTCACTACAGATGGCAGTAGCAGTTTCTCCAGCAAGGCCTTCTAAAGACTTCAGTGATTAACCATAAAGCAATTGTTTTCTATCTTCTCCAAGGCACAAAAATCAGAACTGTACCTAAGGAATTCTAGAATTCCTTTGTAGTCACAAGAATGTGGAGGTTGCCCTGTAAGGTGTCTGAAACTCTGCTTTGCTCAAGCTTAATTGAGAATTATCATCTGATAAGACACATAGTACATTTTTGTGTGTGTGCTGTATCTTCTAAGATGTAATCTTTAAACTTCATTGCAATTTTAATGACTTTGATTTTCTGTGACCATTATACTTATGGTTCAGTTTGGAAAGCTATTGTACCCCTTGTACAAGAATTTAAAAATATATATTCTGTTTTTGTAGTTGGGAGGAAATTTTAAAAGAATTAGCATCTTAGAAGGGAGCTGCCCACTAAAATGCAGAATTCCTAGCAAGTTTTTGAAACACACATTTGTTACTTGACATTGTTAATATTAATTCTCTTCTTACATATTTAACATTTCTTTCAGAAGTTAAAATTTTGTTATTTTTCAAACCAATGGCTATGTATTTTTGTAAATCATATAGCCATTGGCTTGAAAACCATGAATTGGTTTTGTAAATCATAAATGCTTTGGTTCAGTTTTGTGCTATGGGTAAAGTAAGGAGAATCTGAGCAATAAAGTGATTTAGAAATCTCTCTAGAAAGAGAAGTAAAGGGAAGTGAAAGCCAGCTAGGATTTTTTATTATTATTATTATTTTTATGTTTAGTACTTGGTGGAACCTCACTGCCTCTGTGTTGTTTTTCTGTGTTCCTTCATTTCATACTGCCCAGTGAGATAGCTGTTGCTGGAACAATTTGTATAGGGCAGACTGTGACTATTTAATGGAAACACATGTATATATAATTCTTCAGATAATTAATCACATCTATTCTGTGTCGTATTTGGCACACTTACAAAACCAAGTCAGATCTGGCCAGATTTTGGCTCTCCCTTTGGGAAAATACAACTACTGTATGTCAAATCTTGCCAAATTACTGCATTTGAAATCCCTATGCTTGCTAGGGTGGTAATAAGTCACATTCAGATACTTTTTTTGCTACCATTTTATTATAAATATTTACTTAATAAATTAGTTGCTTCACTATTGTAAATTTGACGGTACCTGCAATTATTAATGGAAGAATGCTAATTTGTATGTGATTATACTGCAGATCTGTATTTGTAATGAATAAAAGTTATATAGAGGGAGTAACAGAATAGATCACAGTTATTTGAAGCCAAGTGTTTTGTTTTGTATGTACACTGTGGACAAGCGGATGTGTCTGTATAGGTCCTGAGGGATGATACAACATTCATTCATGAAGAAGTTCATTTCTTCAGTCTGTGGTGGCCTAAGTCCCCACTGAGGTCTGAGCAATGAGTCAGCAAAAGGAAAAAAAAAAAAGAGTAAACTGATTATTTTCTTTAAAACTCAATTTTATATTATTCATGTGACATGCAAAGAAAAAAAAAAAATTGTGGTTCAGTGGTATCCTTATTGTTTGTGAACTAAAGCTCATCATCCATTGTAGCTCCATCTTTTGAAGATAAATACCTGTATGTGGGAAAGGATCCATTGTCTTGCATCGCTCTGATACTTTCCAGAACTGAAACCTATAGCCAACATTAAAGGCATTCTGTGGTGATTTTCTTGTGAATTTGACACCAGTGATGAAGAACAGCCCCACATCACCTACAGTTAACTGCTAACTTTGAGGCGCCAGTGACGTGCTGCCGTTCTGTGTCCATGAAATTACCCATTGCACATATTCCCCCTTCTGGAAATCCCTATGTTCGAGGTAGCTGCAGGAAAGTGGCCCCATGTCAATGTCTTGGGGGGGGGGGGGGGGGGGGGGGGGGGGAGATAAAAAAGGTTTTGAAGGTGGATGCAATGGCTAAGAAAAATATGTCCTATAAGAGTAATGTACCATCCAGAAAATTGATATCCTTACAGCAAAATGGAGAAAAAAAAATCCAGTATAAAAACCATTAGAGAAGAGAGCTGATGGGTTTAAACTGAAGCATGTGGAAGACTTTATGTTCAGAGTCCTTTACTGGAACCCTTATTCTGAAATTACATATGTAGGCAGTGTGTCATTTCCCTCTATATCCACCACCTCATTAATACAGGCTGGCAGTAGAAAATTAAATAAAAAAAAAAAAAAAAAAAAAAAAAAGGATTGTATGAACAAAATTTGCTACATACATTAAAATAATCTTTTTGCATATTGTAAAAGTAGGTTTCCTTTGGATTTCTATCCTTTGCTATCTTTCCTGTCCCACTGATGGGTGAGAATAGTGTTTCCTTTAATAGATGTCACTATCTAATGGTGGATTCAAGCTGCCATAAGACCTACCAACCAACATATGGAGGCCTGGGACTTTATGTAAATGCTCATTCTAGATTCACAATGCTAGTAAAGTTGAAACAAAAAGGTTTTTTCTCTGTTTTGGGTGTAAGTATGTAGTTTATTTGCAAACACATGAATTTCATGTACGAGTGTAGAATTTGGATTGAGGATATAACAAAACATGATTATTGAGGGGAATATTTAATAATAGTGTGCTCACACCTAATATTTTCATGCTTGCAGCTGTGGAACAAAGTTGTGCTGATTCAGGCTTCATCCCCATGAGAGGTGCGGAGACTTTTTTTCTGAGGACTGGGAGTTGTCAGACGATGGCTGTGGGGAATACATGTGCACAGACTCCCCAACTTGTGGCTGGAGACCTGGGAATTTTAGTGCGTCAGGACATCTGCAGAGGGTTTACTTTTCATCTGCAAAGTAGCTGAACTAGTTCACAGCCAAGGTCAGGAGTCTCTGAGGGGCTGCAAGGCTCACAGGGCCACAAAGGTTGTTAAGATTTTTTTTCTTTTTTGCTTTGCCATTGTCATTGACTTGGAGCTGTCTCTCACTTCTATCTCTGGATGAATTTTGCTGAATTCATGGCAGGACTGAACTTACTATCCATCTGCTTCTCTGGTAATGGCCCTGTATTTATCCCATATGAGTCAAAATCAGAGTGGTCAGAAGTCAGTAAATCATGGCACTTTTTGTGCAAAGTGGTGGGAAGATGACTCAAGAAGGTTACAGGAATATTATAGTGTCATGTAGGAAAGGGAGTGCCTCACTTACAA
This sequence comes from Gallus gallus, assembly GCF_016699485.2. Taxonomy (NCBI): domain Eukaryota; kingdom Metazoa; phylum Chordata; class Aves; order Galliformes; family Phasianidae; genus Gallus; species Gallus gallus. The sequence goes on from NC_052532.1 coordinate 96,351,841, forward strand.
CTTCTCATTAATTATTTTTATGCGGCAGTCATAACTATCCTCCCCACTTGATTTGTAATGTGTACGCCAATGGAATGTAGCTTCTCAGTTTTTAATTAGTCTCTTTTTGCAGCTTCATAATACTCCCTATTTAACTGAAGGCGTTGAAATTATCTGGCATCTTCCATTTGTATACCGTGTCCTCTGTATTTTTAGCACATTAGAATGACTTAACTTCTGGTAAGTTTAATTTCAGGAGTTTAGAGAGAAGGAAAAGTGTTACAGATTCTATTTCTTTCAGGTCTTTTATGACCTAAACTGTTTTTCATCATGGAATCTATTGCTAAAACAGTGTTCTGAAAAGAAAATACTGTTTACAAAGTAAACATTTTTTCTGGCTGAAAGACTGTTTGCTGTCCAGGAAGCAAACACATTCTACTTCATTACATATATTTTGAGTATATGAAAGGAAAATAAGTTTATACATTTTAAACATGCAGCTCACAGACTTTCCGGCTGGAACCCACTTGGGAGCCATAACACATTTCCAGGACCTCCCCTAGCGAGACTCCTCAGATATCAGAGTCGTAGTGACTCATCGACCGCAGGAGAGGCAATTGAATTAAAACTTAAATATTTATGTGTCTGACTCACTCAAATTGCAAAACAAATACAGCCTGATTTCTGGGTGAGATATCTGTGTTTCTCAAGAAAAGTTGGAGCTGGTATTCCAAGAGCAGCAATGGCCCAAATTTGGCTGTTTGTCCTTGTTTTCAGACCTTGGATTTTTTTTCTTCAGAAGTTTTCACAGCTTTAGAACTATAAGGCTAGTATAACTTAGTTATTAAATATTTCTGGAGTATTTCAGAGCAGTGTCAAAGCTGAAATTTCTGTTAGGTCATTCAGTGTGTTCCTCTACATTCCAAACTATTGGTTTTGGATGAACTGAGAGTCTAAGGTCAAAGTGACCACGTGCATTGCTGCATTAGAATGGTGTCATCATGCCTGAAATGTAAATGTAAATGACTGTCTTAGGTGAAGTACAATGAAAAACTAATACACAGAAGAGGTAACTACTGCTGCCAAACTGTGTTTTGCCAAGTCCAGAGATTGACAGTAACAGCCACCAGGGAAAATGTCTTCTTGTCTCCAGCCCATCACGATCTCTGCAAAAAAAATTGAGCTTGATCCTCTGAATATTTGTTTTGAAGCTGGCCTTGCCAACCCAGTACAACACAGTCTCCTGCTGCCCTTCCCCCTGCTGTCAGGTACTGTGGCTGGTGCTGCTTTGTTCTTCCAGGTCAGTCTTTTTGGAGAAGGCTATTGTATATATGTAATTAGCTTATGGCTAAGAAGGCCTTAGTGGATCCTACATACTGAAAACTGAGCATGTGCTTGCCACAAACATAATTTGTACTCTGTTTTATTGCATAATTTCTGGTCCAAAATCTTGATTTCCAGCTTGCCTTTCAACAAGAAGCACAGACACTTATGTGTCAACAAGATATGAAATATTTCACGAGACCGCACATAAAGCTGTTGTTCTTCAATTGCGAGTACAGCAAGTGCTTGCTTTTCTCAAGACAGCTTTCTAAACAACTCAAAAGTGTGATCTGAAAATATAACTATGTGTTCTATTCACCGTTCTTTACTTAATGAATTTCTTTTGTGCTACTGCCATTAATTCTCAGCTCTTCATGGTCCATGGAAAAAAAAAATACACAATTTCTAGTTATTTTTTTTTTTATGTTTACTTAGCATTGCATCAGAAATATCTTCTACCATTTTTAGATTTTAAATATATATACAGATTTGGCTAGAGAGATGGCATCACACACATTCAAGTTCAAATTCTGCACACATATGGATGGATTATCAAGATTTAATCAATGATATTTCATTAGGCTTTTTTTCTGATGCTGTTATGCAGTGTGTGTAGTTCATTTTTTTTCTTCCTGGAAGCAGCTGGGGTGAATTCCAAAAATTAGATAAAATCAAATTAAACTGGATTTGTGGCTCATTGTATGTTCTTTGATCAGCTTCACAAATGCTTTCAGCTAAATTTTGATGACTGGTCCAATTCGTAGTTGTAGTGATAACTGGCTTGGCATGGCCCAATTGTCTAACACAGAATAAAATTCAAATTTCTGTATGATTCTGTGATTCAGGTGTGTGTTCACAATCTGAAAGAAATTCTAGGATAGTGAGATATTAGACTTTTTCAGCTAACAGAACATTTTGGCTAACTTTAAGACTGCTCTTGTCTAATACATTAGGTACATTGTTTTCTTAAAATCCATTGTGCTTGTTGCTGGGAGTATAAGCAAGTATAATAAGTCTCTGGCTATAATAAAAGCTAGGAAGTGTTCATCCAGTGTAAAACAAAATAAATATAGCTTGCTGCCGCTATCTCTGAAGGTCATAAAAATATTACGGATTTGAGAGAGCTTGATCAGTTTACTTAAGGGATTGCAAAATGTGGTTGCCCATAATACCAAGAGACCATACTTGATGGCCTAAGAATTTTCTTCCAGTTTTTCATTATTAAAATCCAGTCATAGGAGAGGAAACAAAACCGTGATACTGCTGATGGTATGATATTAGATGTTCAGTATGTTCAGTATGTAGTTTGCTTAGACAATAAATGCTGTGTTGCTGAAGTTCACCAGCTGGACTGAATGAATGGCACAGCTGAGCATCAGATGCTGCCCAAGATGAGAATTGTACAGACCATTTCACATATTTCCATTAGCATATTTGCACATTGTAAACAGTATATAACATGTTACACTGGGAGGACCTAAACTCTAATACATGTGAGAAGGTGAACAAATGCCAGATCTTCCTCTGGGGCCTCTGTCATGAGTAAATTAAAAGAGCATTCTGTCTGGTCTGCTAAATGCACAGTCAAATCAACAGCACTTTTTGGTCATAGTATCAGAAGCTTCTTATAAAAAATCACTTGAGGGCAGCCTTCCATGGGCCATTATGATGATGAGGCTTTCATTCCATTTCCACATAATTTCAGAATAATTACCAAATATTAAGCAATCCAGTTGTTCCTGGAGTTTGCTCATTACAATTTTCATAATAACTCTTTACAGTCTGGCAGCTCTTTATTTAGGTTAACAATAATGACAAATTTTACTGTTTTCAGAAAAAAAAAAAAAAGATACCCCAAATTTGTTGTAACTATACTCTTGTTGGAACATGTTGCTGAGACCTTGATGTTTTTATGTCAGTATTATATTTCTATCTGTTCCAGATATATCTGATGAAAGGTACATGTTATGAAATCAAAATAAAATAGCAGAAATGGCCTTTTTAGAGGTTTTCTTAAAAAGAAAAAAAAATATTAAAATAGTACATTTTAGTATGCTTTTCAGGTACATAATCATGCCTTGAGTGCCTGCAGAGTAATTTAGTGAAGCTTCTAAAGATCACCTAAAAGGTTTAATTATGTTATTTTATAGACATTTTAATCACATCATTATTATTTTTGGGAGATTTGAAAGCCTAAGGAATGTGCAATGAATTACTACATTCACAATTAATCTGCAGCTATGTCTGAATAAAGGATACATTTAATGCTTCACATATTAAAAGTAGCATAACTTATACATGGTCAGTGAAAAGAAAGGTAATCCGTAAGCCTTGTATTTTTTAGGATGTCTTGCCACTCTGCTGACTTTTATCCTTTTTGCAAACTTGCTACTTTGAAACAGTAAGAACTCACTAATTGCTGAAACTTGTCAGACGTGTTAAGTCAAATCTTTGTACATGCCCTACTGATTTTTCTTAGTGAAAAATACCACAAGAATCCTCGCTTTGCCTGTGTAAAGCTCTGGGACAGTAACCTCAGTTTTAGATTTATTAGTGCAATGGGATTCAAGTGTTCTCTAAAACTGTATCAAAAATTTATAATACAAAACAAAATATGTGCTACTGGTATTATACATACAAATGTGTGTTACCCGTAATCCACTTTTGGCAAAATTAATGGTTGTGGAGTACTACTTAATATGATAATTTAACTGTCTTTCATTCCTTGGTTCATCTTATTTTGGGGGTTATTTTTTAACACACCTGATGTGAAACCTCTGCTGAGATTTCAAATCATGCAAGGGTTTTCACTGATGATATTTCTTGTTTCAGGAATTTGATGAACAATAATTAGCTTACTTGCTGTTGTTCACAAGGTGTTATTATTTGAATGAAAAGAATGTTTTACAAATGATGGGTGGCAGAAAAAGGATAAGCAGAAAAAAGAATCAATTACAGCCAATTGTGGAGATAGAAGCTCCCAGAGATCACCGCAGGCCAGGCAGAATAGCTTTACTAAAAAAGTCACTGAGTGCATGAAACAAAGGTCTAAGGCATGTACGCAAAGAGGGTAAGGGGAATCGTCAGTTATTTTTTACGTTGCTTTTCTGTCTTTTCAATACATGAAGTTTTCTCTGGTTTAGAAGTTAAGAGATGAAGCTTTTCTTTCAGTAAAACCTGGTGTTTGATGCACTTGATCCACTTTGGATACTCAACGTAAGAGAAAAGTCTAGGCTCTACATTACTGGCCTATTCAGTGACCCAACTCACTGTGCAAGAAGTAGAAAAAAAGCCCAAGTAATGTTACATCGCAACTTCAATTTTGTTGGTTTTTCATCATGCCACAAAATACCGTTGTTTGAGTTTCTCTAACAAGTCTCGACAGGTCTACTCAGCAGAAATATTAAAGCAGTTGTCCAGTATTGTTTCACATACAGAAGTCAGCTGACTTGTTTAAGTTGCAATTTGGTTTGGGTTGTTAGGGAATTGCAGTGAATTGTAAGAATGCTCAATGACATTAGCATGTCAGAGTTGACAATATAGACAGCCCCAAGTGCTTCTTTGGCTAAGGAATGTTTTTAGCTTTGTTAGCCACTTTTCTTTTTCCGTTGGTCAGTACAGATGTTAGTATTGTTTCAAGAGAGAGGAAGGTGCCGGAAAGCAGCTGTGAGCAGTGGAAGCCTCTTCCCTAACAAAGAGGCTCTGTATTTGACGCTGGATTTCAGTATTACATCAGCTCCCAAGTTCATGTAGCATGCTACAGGAAACAAGCTAATGTTTATACACCCAGGTGAAACAGCTGAAGAGTTTCTGAATAGAAGGGAGCTTATTTAGAGTGCAAAGATCCAGCACATCACCAGCTTTTTGTCAAGCAGGGTTGTTAAGCACTGGAACAGGCTCCCAACGGAGGTGGTTGAGTTGCCATCCCTGAATGTGTTTAAAAACCATCTGGATGTGATGCTCAGGGACATGATTTAGCAGAGTTGTTAGAGTTAGGGTATATGGTTAGGTTGCAGTTGGACTTGATGATCTTTAAGGTCTTTTCCAACCTGAGCAATTCTGTGATTCTATGAAAGGAATCAGGGCAGCAGTCAGGCTGTGGCAATGCTGCCTTATGCTGTCTTCAATTATTTCTTGCACTGCCATCTTGATACAATGCATGGCATTTAGGATGTTAAAGAAATGAGATTTTAAAATTTAAGACAATTGTCAAATTTATATCCATTATAACCTTTCTGTAACAGGAAAGGCCAAATATCTTTCCAAGTGTTGCGAGCAGTGTTCTCTGATTTTCCAGAGAAGGCCTCTCCAAAGCACTTGGTTTCTCAGATGTTAGTCCAGAAATTAAACCAAGAGTTATTATTGCCTGACAGTGTAGAGCAATATCTTGTGAGCAGTCATCCTATGAAGGTGGCATTCTCTTTCTGAGTATTCAGTAACTAAAATGCCACTTTTAGTCTCTACATTCCCTCAGAAGTCATCATTAGGAAGAGCATTCTCAGTGCATGTGGCATGCAAACATCATCCAATCTTTTACTCTCTATGGCTAAGGGTCTAGAGCTTCACTGTTACAGAAAACTGTTAACTTGATGTTAGAGAACCATTGTTTCTACTTCTTTTTGAAGAAAAATAAAAATGTCATCTCAGATTTCACCTAAATGAATGAAAGATGGCAACAGAGAAGGTTTATTATTGAAACATCCTCTTTACAGAAATATCTGTCTGTAAAGTACAAAGTTATACATCTATAAATGGGTGCTGCTGTTCCTGCTCTGTGCAATGGGTTCCGTGCTAGGGTGCCATGCTAGGATGCAGGCCTCATGGATGCCAATGACTGTATGCCTGATGTGGATCTGCTGTCAGCAGACTCTTCTCTGGCCCAGCAGCTGTTCCCTCCATGGGCTGGGCATCTGGGCTGCTCCTTGGGGAGCCCTCATTCAGCTCTTCCTGTGGGTTGGGGGCAGCCACAGCTCTTCTCTTTTGGGCAACTCTGTGCTTGCAGAGTTCCAGCAGCTCTGGGTGATCTTTCCTGAAGTATGGGTTGTGGTAGCAAAGTAACTGAAAATACAGGGGAGATCAGTAGCGATCAATTTGGGACTGAAAGACAGCGAGGTACAGAAACTTTTTAACTGCTAAAGACAAACATGGATATTAAAATGTCTATTGCTCAGTTTAAGTTTACAACTTAGAGTGACTAAAGCAAGATATGTTGAAATAAATAGACTCGACATATCCTCATTTATTTATCCTTTCGTTTCGTGGGTTCAGACTCACTGGATAAGACCCAAATATATATGTTTCCCACATTTCTAGTACTCAGCAATGGTTCCTCTAAAATTCCTGCTAACAGCCAGAGGAAGACATTAGGATCAGAATGTTTACTGCCATCCTCATCTCCTCTATTACGAAGGCTTATTTTACTGGACCCCCCATCTCTTCCACCAGAATATTATGAGAGTTGGTTCGTGTGTGGAGCAACTGATGTACCTTCCTGTGAGCAGCAATTGCCTCTTCCTCTGCCAGAAACTCGGGAAGTGAGGCAGATCTTTTGGAGTCACGCTGCATTTTTGTGAATCCGTACACATGAAGTTGACGAATAAAGCTTTTCATGCTTTCTGTCCCAAACACTCTCAAAGATCCTTTCTTTCCCAGTACTTCGATCTGAAACATTTCTTGGTCAATTACAATGCAGCTTCCATTCTGACCCCACCAAATGCTCTTAAATTGGTAACTTTCGACCAGTACCCAGAGTTTCTCAGGAAAAGTGAGGGCTGCAGAGATAACAGTGTCTCTACATGTGCTCTCCTCATAAGAAGCATGAGGTATACATTTGATGACTACTCAGAATGAGTTAGGGCATCCTTTTCATCCATTTTTGGTGCCCAGGCTGTTCCTTTATCCTGACCCAGAAGATCAGGAGGAGAGCCTGGGGATACAGCTGGACCCTCTGGATCAGAAGCTCCTACTGCAGACAGCTTGCTTTCAATGTCTACTGTCTCAGTAGACTGTGGTTTGTGCTCGCAGCCAGTTCAGCAGGGAGCTACCCTTTGCCCTGCCAGCTGGTGAGTGAAATCCCACAGAACTGTTGAGGGGTTCCAGGGGGAGAGGCTCAAACGTCACCATGGTGCCCATGTGTCATCACGGTGACATCACTATGCAGTGCCTATGGCCTGTCTAGTGCAGCAGCCAGAGCAGGTGTTGTTGGCCCACCCTTGTTGCTGGTCCTGCACGTAGCCATGGGTATTTTCACTTGCGCGTACTGAATTTTCTCAGCAGGTAAAGTAACCCTAACTGATAGAGATAGCATAGCCTTGAGTCCATGAACATTCATGGTTATTAGTGCAGCTAAACACTGAAGTGTTTCTATCATTAATTATCTCAGACATGAATGTTGTTTCTTCTGACCCTGGGAGTCAGTGACCAACTCCTATGGAAGTCAGATGTAGGTTGTGCATGCATGTAAGCATGCAGGGACTTAAACAGCATGTGGAAGTGAATGTTAAAATGTCAGCTGTATTCTGAACACTTGAGAGCAATACAAGAACATGCAGTGGTGAATATACTTACATTCAGTACCATCGCAGAATGTGCCCAGCTCCAGCAATTCCTTCTGCTTACAGAGCAAGTGCTGAGAATGTAAGAAAATCAGTAATCTGGACTGACCTCATACTGGGATAGCTTTCCTTGATTACTATCACTGAACATCCTCTAGAATAACCTCTCTCAAAGCTGAATCTATCACTCCCTTACACCTGTGCTCCAGGTAAACAATTTGCTTCTTCTTCTGCTATAGATTTTTTTTTGCCTATTGCCTGAGCCCACCTGAATTCAAAGCCATAACTTTTTTCATTGTCAGTGATTATACTCAGTCCATCTTGCTTAGTGATGCTTGCTCCATTTTGCAGAAGCACAATCCTAAGAAATGGAAAGATCTGAGAATCAGTTAAGGAAATTAGTAAATAGGTTTTACTCTGTGCTGGGGAATTACTTCAGTTGAAAAGTGCCATGTAGATATTTTATCTTGGAAATCAATATTTTATGGACTAGCTTCTCACTGTCAAGATTTGCTTTGTTAATGACATACAAACCTATTCTTATAAATGTAACATTCATTTAAATATTACAGGAAATAGGCTTTTAAAGGACTTCAGAAGGTCTCCCAAGATGCTGGAACAGTCTCCCCTATGAACTGGTCCAATGTATAATACCTAATCTTGCTATCAAAGCATTCCTATAACAGAAAGAGTAACCCAAGCATAATTACCTCCTGATTAATCAGCTCATTTGCATGTTTGCCACTCCAGTGCCCGTGGCGATATTATGCTAAACACAGATGGGTCCTCTGATTCTTCTCGCATTTAGGTTTTGGTGCAGCTGCGTGTGAAACTGGTGATGGGAATAGCAACACAGATGTGGCTACAGTCAGTCCAGAGAAACCTGAGCAGAGCAGTTTCACCTTTATTGTGTGGAGCTGGAATTCTTTAGGGGTTATCTCCTTCTCTGCACATATTTGGAATTTTTGCACTAATCTTGCCCTTCTGCATCACATCCTAAATACATTTAACATGTGGCAGTGATTTCCACTCCAAGTGCATTGTCTGGGACTCCTCTAGTTGTTGGAGTTAGCAGCAGTTACTGAAATGTTTGATGCATCTCTCTGACAAGGAGTATATCTTATTTCTATATAACTTGTTTTACTCTTTTCTCCTTAAAAAGTAAGCTAACTTATTATTCTAGCCATAAATGAATTACAAATGGTCTTCCTCCATCTAGCATGGACAGAAATCTGGGCTTGATAGAACCAGTTATCAGATTTACTATGGCTGGTCCTGTATTTCATCAGTCTCTAGCCACATTATAAAAAAGATGCCAGGAAATAACATTGTGCTCCATGATTTATCACTTGCTTACATATAAGCAGACATTTGTATCCTTTTTAACTCTTTCCATCTCCCCTAACTCACCCAAGATTAACTTGGTTTGTAATTTGGTGGTTTAGTTCCAGTCCTTGTCTGTCAAAAGCTGCCATAGTCATCCAGTAGGCTGTAAAAGCAGGTGTTTAATATTATTGTCCAATATTGGAGAGACAGCGTCCATTGATACAGATGTCCAAAGCTTGGGGTGATTTGACAAGATGTTTTGCTAAGAATGCACGCGTGGAATTCAGAAGGTATAAGAAATTAGCTTGCTCTTTTGCACATGTGCACACACACACACACAAATAGTACTGGGGGGATGGGTGGAGGTATGAGTATGTAGGGTATCTTTCATTTTTTAAATGTGTTACAAGTACTCCTCAGCTCCAACTTGCTGAAAGTTTTAGGAATAAAAACAGCTCAGCCACAGCAAAATCAGTTGTGTCTGACCAAAAAGTAAAGCAATGATTTATTTGTAGATTGTCTTCAAGCTATAAGAAAATAAAGATTGCTGAATAGCTAGGTGCTTTAGTTAGAAGAAGTAGATCGATTAAAAATGAGTTGAATAACTACAAGTAAATATCTAAGGGTTTTCACTTGGTAGATGTCTGATGCTTTTAAAAATACACAGAATGTTACCTTAAGTAAAGTTTGTGGAAGGCTGTGTTATATGAGCTATGATTGAGGTTCTGAAACAAAAATCTGAAAGCAGTTTAAAGTGAAAATAAGAAATGGACAGTAATACATACAGTATGAACAAAAGCATTGATATTGTCACTGCATTGTTTTTTATCCTCTAACTTATTAATTTTATTTAATTTGGGAACTACTTATATCTGTTCCAGAAACATATCATTTATATTCTGATGACTTAAATTATTTAACTTTTTAACTATGCTGCCAGATGGTATTAGCAGAATCCTTCACGTTATCTACAGTGTAGGTGGTAGAGTTGGCTTTTCTATTTTCTCAAAAAGTCTGGCCCATGTGGGAAATTAAATTTAGAAAGTGGTGTGATTTACTGCAACAGCAAATTTGTTTCCTGGACATTTTCCCTGCAGCTCTGTCAACACTAACACCTAAAAGTTGCACACTGGGGTTCCTGGGAGTTAAAATAACTTGTAAGTAATCACTCATTGAAGTATACTGGAAACAAACTTTTAGAATGAAAAATTTTAATACGAAATTGAAAAATGGCTGCTAAGTAATAATCAGCTCTTTTTAAAAAAGAAAGTCAGAAAGCCTACCAGCATTTACCTGCTTTTTCTTTATTCCTTTTTCCAAGCTTCTTTAAATAATCCTGAAAAAGTCTTAGCTTCTTGAAGATTTTAAATATTTAAAAATCTTAGCAAAAACATAGCATCAACAACAAAAAAACCCTTTAATTATACCATCCTTATAGTGGTGAAGTGATATTACAATATTCTGTCTTCTAATAGCAACATAGGGTTTTTTTAAGTGTGGGGTTTTTTTGTTTTTTTTTAGTTTATTGCCTTTTTTCTTTTTAAGAATAATAATTGGAGAATAGCATTTATTAAAGCACATATTTTTGTGATGTGAATGTATTTCCCTGGACAGAGAAAGGGATTTCTGCAGAGGACTTCCTGTAGAGTTCTGGAATATGGTGCATGATGACATTGATTTTGTCTATGTATGCCTGTATAAAGAACATTTAAAGGCAAAAAGCCTTTTTGAATCTACTGTGCAAATAATGCCTAGTGTGTGCTTTTGAATTCATACTTTCATAATAAGAGTCTTTAAGAGAGGAGGGTTGTTGTCCATATTTGGCTCTTTTGTGCTACAGCCCAAGCTGTTCCTCATCAGGAACATACCACATTCTGCTCTTGGATTCCTTACCTGGTCATATGTAGTTCACAAAACTGTCATTGGCTTGCATTGATTTTCTGTCACTCTTCATATGACAGAGTTTGAACCAGTAACCTACAGGTGAGAGGCTGTATATTCCTTAATTCTCTGAGAATTTGTATCCTGCCACCATTTTGTCCATATTTCAAGATTTACAATAAATTAAATTTCCTTAATTTATAGTCCATGTTTCATTATAAAGAAATATTATCTTCCAAAATACAGATCAGCCTAGTGGTATTTCCCAAATTTCTCCCTCTGAATGTCATTATAGGCATCTTGCAGACCATGTCTACATAATTTCATACTGAAGGATCAAGGTGGTTTGGCTGAGCTGGATACTTTTTTTTTTTCCTATTCTCTATCTGGAAATACTTTAAAAATAATAATAAAAAAAAGATTATTAATACCCCTGTGTATATACTCTAGTATGTTGACAGATTAATGTCCAAGCATGCAGTTCCGTTGTCTATTTCTCAGAAGACTTATGGAGTCTCATCAGCATCAGCTGATAAGATTACAGTTCTCCTCTTAGAGAACGAGAATTTTTATCAAAGGCATCTTTAGAGTCTTTTAGATGTCTCATATGTCAGGAATTGGTTCTTCAGCTTCTGTATTTCTAAATACAAAGAAAAGTTTGAAGATTTTTAGCCCACTGCTGTCACAAAATGGGAATATATATAAAGAAAATGTAAGAAAATTGAGTGATTTTACAATTAACAGACATTTAAAAGATAATAATATGTATTCAAGGAGGTAATATATCAATTTCTAGATATATTTAATATTTTGTTAAGCTGATGGAACATAAATGACTTAAGATTCAACATTTTTTCACTTTGTAGTTTCAAAAAAAACCACTTACAGATAACTTTATTTTCTTTCTAGTGAGGTCATATATAGAACAATCATTGGATTTAGTTGCTTTAATTTTGTAGTCTTAATAATACACAGCTCTCATACTAATTTTGAATATTTTAAATATATTTATTTCATGCTGATAATAAATGATAGGGCTGTAGTTTTTTATTCCTCTGCCTCTTCTCCAAACTTTTAGGTGGGATTGAAGTATTTTAAATAGTTTTGTTAATTTGTTTAAACAAGAAACCAAAACCAAACAGTCTGTATTTAATCTTGAATTATTAAATGAACATCTATGGAGAGGAGAACAAAGAGTAAGAAATAAAAAATCAAAAAAATCAAAACTCAAATATTTGTAGTTCATCTTTCCTTTCCTTTTCTGAGGGAGAAATAATAGGGATTACCAAGAGTAGGTCATCTTATATTGCATGGATACCTAAAAAATATGCTTGTTCTATGCTTAACATCTTGATTATAATACTTATATACTTGCTGGAATTGTTGCAAACATCCAGTAATAAGTGTTTTAAGAGGTTGTTTACAGAACTATGGATAAAAAGATCTTTTATTTGGCCTTAAAGCCAGTTGAAATCTTCTGCAAAAGCACAGAGATTGTTCCATTGAGTTGTATGTTGTCTGTATAAAATTTATTCTAGCCCCAAACGCAGGTGAAGCATGGACATCCTAAGTGCTAGCTTATTTCACTCAAGGTGTTGAACTGCGAATGGCAATTTTGAGTTCAGTCAGACAGTGTCTTACCACAGGAATAACAAAATAGTAGATGTCTTTAGATGGCACTTACCTTTTATTCCACTGTGGATAAGACTGTCATGACACTTGAACACTTAATAGTAGTGCTTTGATATCACAGTGGTTTGCCTGCCACATACTGCCTATGTGGTTTCTGTCCACAGAGCTTTCCATTGGGTGCTGGACTGCTAAGAAAAAGTGGAAATTGGAGTCTATGATAGCAATTGATACACAGAGTCTGACACAATTGCACTAGGACAGTTTATAGTGCAGCTTATTCTATTGCTGTTCCATCCATTAATGGCTGCAGAAGATTAGAGATGTTTGCAGACAGAATATTTTCACAAAAAGATAAGTAAAGATGTGTAAAAGAAGTTAAAAAGAAAGAATGAATCTAACTTTCCTTATATTTGTGAATATATTTGTGAGTTTCCCTTTTTTAATGATAAGCATAAAAAAAAGTGAAAATGATTTAAGTCCAGGATTTTCTTCTCCCTTTACTGTGTCTGATAGGCTTCCAGTTTATATAAAGAGACTGATATATTTCCACACAGAAAATTAATAACAGATGAAACTGGTCAAATGTATGTATCTTCCACATAATCACTTACAGATTACATTCCTATAAATTAATTTGTCATGACTACAGGATCCCCATAATACATATTTCTTTCTTTTGCCTCCACAGAATGTAACATAAGCTTAATTTTGAGTATATGAAGTGAATGCCTTCTTATTATTCAGAATGCAGAATGCTTTTTTTTTCTGACAGGATGGTTAGTTTGCATAGTGTGAAATTTCAGCTGATGGCTCTCTTAGAGTTGGTTGAATTATCAGTCATGTCATAGAGGGAAAGGCATGGTATATATTGATGGAAGATTTTTGTAAAAGTACCCGCGATCAGATCTTTGCAAACATTTTCTATAGATTTTTTAAGGAGTAACTGCAGCAGTACTTTTTGCATCTTAGTAGTTATATGACATTAGCATCGCATTGAGACAGATGCATATGATTTGTATAAACGAGTAATATCAAATTAAAAATTTGAATCATTCTTGCTGGAAGCAAATACTGGGTTGGAATTAGCTGGTGGTTTCTTCTCTTACATACTCATGGATGGATATGTTCTGTTCTAGTGGTCCCATAATTTTTCCAGTATTAAAGATGAATAATTCTTTATTTGAACATGAAAATCTCTATATTTTTGCCTATTTTTTTTCTTATATATGCTTTTTTCACATTTATTTTTACAAGTATTTACAGCGTACCCAGCATGATAAATCTACTACAATGAGCCTGAATTCTACAGTGAAAGAAATGAGGACACAGTAATTTGCTTTGTTCTGATTTGTTTGTTTATTTAGGCTTTGGTTTTGAACTTTTTCATTTTCTGTAAAGAAATTTTATAAGGGCGCATAGTGACAGGATGAGGGGAAATGGCTTTGAACTGGAAGAGAGTAGATTTAGATACTAGGAAGAAATTCTTTACTGTGAAGGTGGTGAGACACTGGAACAGATTGCCCAGTGAGGTTATGGATGCCCGCTCCCTGGAAGGATTCAAGGGCAGGCTGTATGGGGCCTTGAGCAACCTGGTCTAGAGGGAGGTGTCCCTGCCTATAGCAAGGGGTTGGAACTAAATGATCTTAAAGGTCCCTTCCAACCCAAACCAGTCCATGATTCTACAATAAGTCTATCCATATATTTTTTAGGACCATTTTACTCAGTGGACCTGGTAAAGATGCCTGAAAAAGTGTAGACATCCTCCTTATCCTGGGATCAGAAAATATAGATGCAAACAAAATTAATATAACTAATGGGTGAAAATTCAGTAACATTACACATGGGAGGGTTAACACTTCCCCAGTATCTCTCAGTTCTCATAATCATGATGCCTATGGATGCTTGTATAATCTCATACACATGTGACTTAAAACCCAAGGTATGCTTAAGGAAGACTTCATATTATATTTTCTTCCTAAACAGGAATAGGAAAGGAAGTACACTAAGAGATTTTTTCCATATCCCATAATTAAATTTTCAAAGCTGTGCTTTTCTAGTTAGTGACTAAGCATTCCTGAAGGACAAGATCTAAATCTCAGTGAGATTATTAGAAGTCTTTGGATCCAGCTCAAAGTCATGGAATGTTACGTTAAAATGTGGTAGCTGCTGTTTGATCCCGTAAGATAACTTCTCTGCATTGGCAAGATGGCATACAACAAACACCAGGAGCAGCAGAAGAGTCCAGTGGATCAACTACTGTCATCTCCAGGAAACTGATGAAGCGCAGTTATGGGAATTACATTTGGCTTCAGGTTATAAAACACATATGGATTTGGCTAACCTCCTGGTGCAGGCTTTCAGTTTGAAAAAACTATAAGATTTCTTTTTTCACTGCACCACTTTGTGCAGGGGTATTTACTACAGGTCCCCAAATCAGATCCTTAAGTTACACATTTTTTTCTGATTTTCGAGCAAATGTATTTGTAGGCTGTCATTCTGGTTATTTTTTCAATACTGCTTTTGAAACACCAACTGAGGGGCAAAAAAAAAAAAAAAAAAAAAAAAAAAGGGCTAAAACATCTGATGTACTTTGCCTTCTTTGTTGAAGTTCCACTGAGTCATTCTGAGATAAATGGAATTTTCTTCTTCAATCCAAGGCTTAATTATGGTAATTAGCCTGTGCAATTTGTAAAGTTTGGCAGTCAATTCAGCTCCTAATATGCATAAGCCTCTTTCTGTTACAAATTGAGTAGGTTTAATCAGTTTTAAAAGGACAGTGTCTCACTATGTCTGCGTGGCACACTCTTAGATTTTCAGATTGGATGTTATTCCAAACTCTGCTACATCATTAGCAGTTTTGATATTTTTAATATTCATGAACCTTTCATTTTAGCATTAATCCCCAG
The DNA here is from genome assembly GCF_016699485.2 of Gallus gallus. Lineage (NCBI taxonomy): Eukaryota > Metazoa > Chordata > Aves > Galliformes > Phasianidae > Gallus > Gallus gallus. Next base: position 96,367,442 of record NC_052532.1, read on the forward strand.
CATCTGTGATTATGACGGGTACTTTTGGGATCTGTCTATTGTGTGTCTACTGAGAATGAAAACCCCAGCAGTTCCTGGCAGTAAATTAACCCTCACAATTCCAGTTGGTGCTACGCTCCTTTTGAAAAGTTGCCTTCTGCTATGTTCCTTTCTATTCAGATTTCACACTAACGTCTGATTCCCTCAGCAGACACAGGCTTCATTTCATCCTGACAGCCATCTGTGACACTAAGAATTTTTCTTTTCTTCATTCAAAGAATGTATCTTTCACCATGTGCTTTCTCCCCCACCTAGATTCAGTATGGTAATCACATGAGGGAAAAATAGAGCTCAGAATGCAAATTTTTATCTTAAGTGAAAAGCTGAAGGCATTCAATAATTTCATTTTTTTCTGAATTCAAGAAAAGGGACTTTTCTTTTTTTAGTGTCTATTGCAAGATTTCTTTTAGTGGAAGATTTTTTGCTTGACTTCTGAATGTGGTCATATAAGGGTCTTTGACTGTGCAAATGAAGTCTAGTGAACAGAGAGCAGACCTTGAGACCTTGAAATCTTGGTAACTATTTCCCTCTCTGCTAGCTTGTGGCATATAACAAACTAAGCCTGTCTGTTTTCCTTATTTTCTTATTTAGAGCTGTTAGTATTTAGAGGTGGAACTCCTTCTGCATTATGAGCAGTTGTGGTATCAGATCACCTATTTTAGGCATACAGTTTTAGCTGCTTATCTTCTGCTGACAAGTATATAATGAATGAAGACTGACTCTTCAAGACAGTTTAGGTGCTCTGAGTCACTGCGGAGGAGGTCCTCACTGTGGAAGAAGCCTCAGAGGTAAATGGCAACCAGATTAGTACGGCAAGTATAGATAGTGTAAAGTATGCACTCTTCCTGCTGTGCAAAGCAGGAAGATGTCAGCAGCATCAGGGTGAAAAAGTACAAAGCAAAAAAGATAATAGTATATAAATACTTTGGCCGCTGGCATGACTGTAGTAAGAGATCTTTGCAGGTTGTCATTTACACTAAATATGGTGCACACTTTATGTTCTGGAGAAGTTCTGAGTAGTTGAGGCACCTTTGGATTTCTGTGTGGGCTCTGCTTAAGTCCCTTCAACACAAGATTCTCAAGATTCAAGTCTCTCTTGACAAGAATCACCTACCCCTAATTGCCTTATCAGACTACCTCCTGGGCTCTGCTGCCTGATCACAAATGTGGGTTGTCATGGTTTGTTACCTCATCTCTTGTTCCAAATCTTCCTTATCTTATACTGCTTAAAGACTTTGCCTACTAGGATTAAAAAAGATTTTTATTTTTGTCTTAGAATGCATATATAAACACATCAGCACATTCTAAATAAAGGTGGAGGACTCTATTGCATTTTTTTATTGAGCCTTTTCTCCAAGATCACTTTACTATTTACTTAAGCCATATGGGTTTGATTATATAATTTTGGAGAAGTACAGCTGTGGGTAAGTTGCTGCTCTCAAAGCTAATTGGCCTGTCATTATGAGCCCTGTACTGCCTTAGCTGCTTGAGGATATGGTGGGATGGGGTTAGTGAGAGAGAACTAACAGCAATATGGAGAGCACAGAGGGACCCTCAGCAACTGTTAAAGGCAGTGAGAAAGCTAGTTATGTAGCACAGAAGTATGTAATGTGATGGACCAGAAACAAGTTGCAGAGAAAGAAGGAGGCTGTGATGCCGATGAGCTTTTCCAGTAGCCTAATGGGACAATCCCAAACACTGTTCATGGTGCCTGGAGTATTTTAGAGACTGAGGCTGGGCACAGCGATACGCCAAGTGGCAGGATGAGTGGCACAGCTCAGAGCAAGCCTAGACAGCATAAAATAAAGATAGTGTCGCCAACCTTTCTTCCTTGTGTGCTGCTGGCAATCTTGACAGCAGTTAGCATGCTGGGATTTTAGTGGGAAACATCAGCAAGCGTGCAGTAAATGATATGTATGTAGCCACGTCCATGTGACACAGGTATTAGATTCCATCTTCCTGTCCCCTTGTCACATTTATGAGGTGAGGAGGGCAGAGCTTTCCTTATCATTTTCTTTCCAGCTGTGCCGCCTTTTCAGAAAAATGATCCGAACACAGATCCCCTCAGTTTTTTTAAACTTGCCATCTTTATCCATGTTTCTTAGTTGTGATGTTTTTGCGATACCTTGGGAAGACAATTTGTAGGCAGATACAAGCAAAAGTAAGCCCAAAACCTTGACTTCATCTCTCTAGTTGCATGATGTTGTGTGTACGCTATTTCTCTAACATATGGGAAATACTAGATATTCTTCTCATGTCAGTAGGCATGCCCTGGCTCCCTGGTGCTTGGGAATACAGAGCAAGTATACAAAATCTTCCTTGTTGATCTAGACAGAATTTTGAGAAAGAAGTGAACATGCTGGGTTCAGAGGTATTTCTTGAGCCCTATTTGCCCAGCAAAGTGCCTTAATCTGAAAGCATTCTGCATGTTAGCATTATCAGTCAGGTCAACAAGAGCTGAATTGGCTTCTTCCCTGTTATTCCTTGTCTCTCAGCTTGTGTGCACCATTCTGCCTCGCTAGCACCAACTCTGCATCCCCTGCTGTGATCTGCATGGGGAACAGCTTGTAGCTAGGTTGGTAAAGGTGAAAACACTCCACTACCTCTTTACAAATTCTGTGGAATCTTTCCATTCCTTTGGTAGGACATCTATTAGGAACTGTATTCTCTCTGTTTAAACTCAGATTTTGTAGTTACCTGATCCTAAGCATAGTAATCATGAATGACTTCAAGCACTAAAGATGGAATGTAGAGGAGGTTCGGTTTTTATTACGAAAGGAACAAGAGCTTTGCAGTCTAATAAATGAAAGAAAGGTGACAGGGCTGGAATTTGATTTAAGGAAGCAGGGCTCTAAAACATAATTCCTTCTGTGTAATTTAATAGCCATTGAGGAAGTACTGGAATCTACAGTATGTGGTCTGTTAATCTAATTAATCTACCCTAAAGGTTAAGTCACACAACCAACAAGTATAAGTGGATTTTGATCAAGCTTTACTGGGACTATAAAACATAGAATATATGGGGACATCCAGATTTACTTGTGTTTGCACTGGAAATAGTTCAACTTTGTAAAGTTGCATACTGATATAGGCACACACACAGGAGCATTTTTATTTTCCTTTCTATTTCCAAACACAACATGCTGTGGATTTCAGAATCAGTTTTTATGATGCTGAATGTCATTGAAAAAGTACAGCAATATAGGAATGAGAAAACTGCTGTTCTCTCCCAGTAAAGGTGGGAGTTAAAATGAGCACTGAATTAAACAGCCCTCGTCTAGTTCTGTGCCACACAGATCAGCGTCCTTCATTTGAGCGCACCCTGTCATCCTGGGAAGCACGGAAGACAGAAGCTGAGTCTCTCTGCTCTTAGCTTCTCTTTATCTGCCAGCAGACTCTTGTGACACTGACTCTTTATGAGAAAGAGAGTGCTGAATGAGCCGTTCCCCAGGAATTCAGATGAGACTATCTCTGTCTTGCTCCTATCTAAGCCCTGATCTGGGCTAAGCGAAAGCTAGTCAGGATCTTAACAACTGCAGCTCCAGCTATTAGCGTGAACCCAACTTTATGCAAATCGATGGAGAAGTTTGGTTGACAGTGTCTTTCCCATCTGTTTACTTTCCATCTATATTTCCAGTTCTGTCAAAATACAAGATTAGCTTATTTCTCCATGGCTTTCAATAGGTCTGCTGCCTTCCTGCAAACAGCTCTGTATGATATATAATGCATATATCAATATACTTCTCATTGGAGGTTCTCATTCATTTGACAGTATGGCAGCCATAGCTCTGGTGACAACCCTCAAAGACACCTATGTATAAATGTGAAGTTCAAAAAGAGAAAGGAGAGACTACTGCATGCTTTTGGGATCTCCAGGAGTTTTTGTTGCCTTCTCCTTCCCCAGAGGTTTTCTGTATTTAATCCAGGAAGCTGTTTCCAGTTGCATTCAGTCTTTGCTGCATCAGAACACCTTGTCACAGGTGTGCAAGGCCAGGCCTCTGGCTGCAGCACCAAGGAAGCAGGAGCTCATGGTGAGGCCAGTGCTTGGCACTGCTGTGTTGGTGAGTTGAGGCGGGGTACTTGAGCAGATGCTCTCCAGGAGACTCTCGTATGTATCATCATAGTTGTGTTCATTTCGAGATGCAAATTAATTGCTTACCATAGGAGAAAATTATGTAACAAGGCTCCAGAGAACATAAATATTTAAGCATGTTTTTAAATACTTTCAAGTGTCTGTGTATGGAGAGAGGAGGGGTTAGTGGACAGAATATATTCAAATAAACATGTTTTATATTCTATTGTATAACATATCAACCCTGCAAATTCATACTAATTAGTATTTTGAGCTCTCATGGTGCTGCTAAATCTTTGGCACCAGATGAATAAAATGTTTAGAAAACTTTTCATGATCTTATTGGTGCATTCACCCATATCAATGACAGAAATTTATCTTGCTTTAGCAAATCGACAAATTTCTTTCTTCTACTAAATGTTTTTGGCAACACAGATGGAGAGCACAGCAGTCAGGGCCTTGCTCAAAGGCGCCAGATAACTGAACGGGTTACTTCCTACATTAAAACCAGCTTGTTGACTTGGCAAAGAGCCCTGGTCAAGTAATACAACCAGTGCTGCTGCCATTTGTTAATTCTGTATAATTAAACATCAATTATACATAGTATTGTTTTGTAGGAGGCTTCTCAGCTGGCTTTTCTTTATTATGATTCTGTGCCAGTTTTCTTCCTTATTACTGAAAAGGACTTTTTATTTGTTATTGTAATTAGAAGGTTTCGGAGATACCATTTTTTTCTCTACAGAGAGAATAGCAAATAATTATGGAAGTAGGCATATCATTGTACGTGAAAGACCTCACATCTAATAAGTATTTTGATTTTTTTGTAAAGTATGAGGAAGATGCACTGTAATATTATAGGACTCCCCAGCACTAGTCTATTAGTGAATATACGAAATGAGTGAACACATTTACAAACCACTTTCAAAGTCTGTCTTAAAAGATGCTGCAAAATTCAAATATAGAACTTAACATTCGTAGTTTTTATCTTTTTTATGAAAGAGATATAACTGCTGATAACCACATACTTCAATCCTATTGAAATGGATATAGCTTAAACTTGCTTAAATGAAATGTATACTTAACCTCTGTTTAAGGGATAAAATTAACTATGTGCTCAATGTTTTGCTGAACTAGAAGCATTTTATGAATTGTGTTGTACTACCACGTGTTTGGAGACCATGTCACAAAGGAGTGCATACATCATCTTGGTGCTTAAAATTTTGTTGTTGTCAATGATGCAACTCTATTAATAAACAGCAGTGGAAAAATTTAGAGAGAGGTTTTGCCTCTGTTGCTGTCTTAAAATATCAACTGTGGAGGAAGATGAGCAGAAAATTGAAAGCAGATTTTATTCTTATTTAGGGTTTATGTCTTTCCCTCAGTACTCATGCTATATAGACTAAATATTTTTTAACTACTTAAATTTATGAAAATAGCCTGGAAAATGTTGTTTTTTTTTTCCTATTTCTTCATGACTGATTATGTAATGATATCACCAAAGGGTACCATTCAGCTAAAACAGGCACAGAAACTGTCTGGAGTCTCTGAATGCATACTATGCAACTCATAAACTTTATTGAAGGTAAAAAGAGAAACTTTCAGGCTTGATAGTCATTAGAATTTAAAATCTTGAGAGGGATGTTAATTCTGTCTGTGGGTCTTAATCCATGACTATTCAGCAGTCACGCATGCCAAATCCATATGCTGAATATCCTCATGAACTTCATTGAGAAATGTTTCCATTAGTCAGCAGCTACAGCTTATTTCTCAACAAAACTTTTTTCTTCCCTCTTCTGTCCTCCTGACTCTACTCTTGTTCTCCATCCTTCCCTTCCTTTCAGTCAAGATAATTGCCCCCTGAACAAAAATGCTCAGTTTCAGGCTTGACAGTTCTTTCTTTGGTTTGCTAGACCACAAGTCAACTAAACTGTTAAGAGAAGACATGGTAGCCTGCTTAACCTTATAAGCCATGAGGTCAATTGGACTTCTCACAGCACACAATAGAAAGCACAAAAGTATTGGCAAGATAAGGCTTTTGGTTCATGTTACAGTTATGTCAGTGGAGCCACTTTAAGTTGTAACTGTCAAGAAAGTAAGTCATTTATTAACTCTTTATAAGGAAACATCAGTTGTTCTGAATCATATTGTGTTGTGCATGAACGATATATATTTTGAATTCCATAAATTCAGTAAAACAATGATACTTTGTCTTACTTGCATTAAGACATTATTTTATCATTTCCTTTGGTCCATCTATTATTGTATCCCAAATTCTTCCTCTCTCAGGCATACACTTTCATTTCAGTTATGACATAAATGGAAAAATGGATGACTTGAAGACTGTTTACAGATATCATAATTAGATATGTTACTATTGCAGGTACACCATCATTTTACAACCAGATCAAACACAGCAGAGTTTAACTAGTGATGCATTTTCAATATAGAAAACTTCCTTTTTGCCTCTTACCTCAAAATAAACATTCTAGAGAGAAGAGCAATTAGAAGTGAAACAGAGAAATTTAAGTAGAAGGGAAAAATATAACCAGTGGAAATTATAGTGATGGAGAGGGAGGAATTATTATTATTCCTCAGTGGCAATTGTTCTAAACAACTCCAACCTTTGGAATGCTTTGGAATTATTGATGCTACGATAATGCTCTAAACACAGCAGGTTTTGAACTGTTGGAAATTGCTACAGCCAAACCTGTCCCAGCTTTTGAGATGTTAATATGTAGTCTGAAGAGTAGGGAATTTTGTCAAATTAGCCTCAGTTTGACAAAAGCTGCTGAAACACACAAGTGATTTCTCTAGTAGCTTGTGTCATTGATTTGCAAAGCACTATTTAAAGACCTTTCCTCAGTCATGACATTAAGATTTTTCTTGAAGCAAAGTACCTGTGTAAATCTTATTTTGGATCAGAGTAACTGGGAAATAGACACATAAAAGAAGGTCACAGCAGTAATATGGATGCACCTTGGCTTATCCCTACTAAAATGTCAATTTTTATTATATGCATATATGCATACACATATACACATTCTAAGTGTATCACGATATCCCACTGATTAATTGTAGAATGATGTGATAAGTTGCATTTATAATACATCTGGGAATGTTCTCCTACAGCCGTGCTATTGAAGCAAATCTCCTGGAGTCACTGCTAATAGTCTTTCCAGGATCAAAGGTTGAAGGTCACCTGGCTAACAAACCATGAAGGTTAGAAATAGGAGCTTCAAACCATGAGAAAGGATGGATCCTCAGCTTTGCCTGGGGAGAGCATTTGCCTTAAGCCATGGAAAGTCCCAAAACACCTTAATAATGTGTAGTTTTATGCCTGGAAAAGCCATTTCAGATCATAGCTAGAGTTTTTTTTTTTAAGCTAATTATTTTTCTCAGCTTCTGAACTCAAAAATAATTTAACTCTCTTCCTCCCAGATTTAGAAGACAAAGAACAGGGTTGGGGGGGGGGAGGGGGGGAGTCAATATATTATATTGGGAAAAAAATGGGAGATAATTTTTTCATACAATGACACTTAGAAACTCCATATGGCAGTTGTAGATGTTAAGATTTTTTTTATCTGAATTTCTTTCTCTTGAGAATAAGCTGGGTGTGCTGCCTCTTTCCCAGCTTTCACAAAGAAAAATATTTAGACCACATCACCATTTACTTTTTCCAAACTATATTTTTCAATATATTTTAAAGGTCACTAATTCCTTGTACTATTAAATAGCAAGTGATTGTGTCTTCTTCACCAGATATAATCTCAGAAATTTGTTTGGTTATAAGGGGTGTTTCTATGTAATAAGAGAATTAAAAGCAACAACAACAAACTCAGTTTGAATTTCCTTTCCTAGTACAAATTAGCAGAACCTGAGCCAACAGTTGTAGGGGCCACTAAATAAACTTTTCAAATGGATTGCTTTTAGTGAGACTGTGGGAAGAAGAGAAGTATTTCTTTCTTGTATTGCACTGAATGGTATTGCAAACTGTCATGTTTCAATGCTGCTGGGAGATTCTGTAGTACCATGGGAATACCAACAGCAATTTTAACACTAGTTTATAGTAATGACAATAAACTAGTCTTTTAAAAACTAATCCCGTGAAATGTAATGGTCGTATCTGGTAGACATAGTCTATTAGTTTAGGAATCTCATACTAAGTTGAGTTTGTAAGATGAAATTGAAGATTATTGAAGAGACTTGCATTTTAACATGCAATATATTGGTATCAGTATTTCCCTATGTAGAAGAAAACCCTTGTCATTGCCTCTGAAACACAGATTGTGTTATGAGCAATGAACTACTATTTCACAAAACACTGAATACTTATACACACTCATCAAAGTGCTTGCAGTCATGAGCAGAGGTGAAGTTAGACTTAATATAAGTATTTCTTTAAGAAGGTGCAGCAGCCAATGTTTCTCGAGATGTAATTGCAATGCAAATACAATGTTCTCTTCAAAGTACAGGATTAGTACAACAGGAGTTGTACTTACACAATTGTTAAACTATCAGTGGTTAAGAAGGTTAAGTGGTTAAGGAATATCTTAGACAAATTTATGCACCTTGTAACTTGTTAAAAGGCCTTTGGAGATTATTACAGAAATATTTTTGATACTGTAGTTTACAGTAATAACAAATACATTAGATACATTTCAGTCCTATATGGGCATGTATATTTTATGATTCAAGAGCTTTTTATTTCAGCATGAACATAACAGATTAAGATATTTATATTCAAAAGTTAGTAGCTGAGATAGTTTCCAGGTGAGCAAACTTTCTTTCCAAATGTCTCTCTCTTCTAAAGAATTCCTTTTCTGTAATCTATCCTAATTCAAAGAGCCAAAACATTCTCTAGAGTAAGCTATCCTTTGTTTTCCTTCCCTTCAAAAATCAGTCATAAACCATTCCCTTATCTAATATCAACTTTTATCAACATGCAGCACATAAAAAATTTGCCTCAGCAATCAATTATCTTATAGATACATAGTTGGCAATAGGTCTGACATTTTTGCTTTGTTGAGAGAGGGACCAAGAAGAAGAAAGACAGAGGAAAGCAGTCAGAGTTTGTATTTGATTTATTATTAGCTGTACAAACATAAATACATATTTTTTAGGTCATATATAACATAATTTGAATGTATTTTGCAAAAGTAGACATTAAATATGGGTCTTATTCACTATTTTATAGATAAACTATTACAGCATTTAAGCACATCCGGTGAAAGAGAATAAAGAATGTCATATTTAGTAATTCTTTCCTAGGAATTGGAAATGCTCCTTTGTAAATTAATCAACTAATTATTTATTGGCCTAATAAGGTTCATGAAGGTAGAAGGTGTCCCCATTTGGGGCAGAGTTCCTTGCTTGGTTTCTTGGGCCAGTTTGGCTAGAACTATAGAACTAGTACACCTTGTGCTATCAGACAGCTGACTAATAGCTCCAAAATATGGAGATCAACAGTGATTTCAAACATCCCTGGTGTTCTCTTCTCCCTGTTGTACTATCTACAGACTTACTGGCTTTTAAGATGGAGCTGGAAGCCTCAATGGTGAATGCTGAAGAGAGTAGCATTTTTCAGAGAACCTGACTTGAACCACAGTGGTGTTTCAGATCTCAGTATTTAAAAGTGGGATGATAGTATTGCCAGATCAGCTCACAGGGCTCTGGAGAAAATGTAGCAGCATCTGCAAGTTTGTTGGTTTTGAAGAATTCCAATTCCTGATCAGCATTTGTACTTCAATTGATATAAGGCCAGGCCACTTAAATGAAATTATCATTAGAGCAGTGTTTGGAATTTGTATGAACAATAACAAGAGATCAAATATTTTGTGGTTGCTTATTGATTGAGCATCATCTGCTCTCTGCACTGGAAGAATACTTCGGCACTGTCATGAAAATAATGACTGAAACATAGCTGGGGAAGCTGCTGTGCCTCTTCACTTCCACAGTTTCCCAAGTTTCAAGTCTGTGTCCTCCTGACTGCACAGGAGTCTTTATCAGGGGTGAGGAAGCTGTCTTGTAACTGCTTATTATTTGATGCTGTTGGCTATGATAACTGGTGACAAAGTTAAAGGAAAGTGTATTTGGTTGTGCTTACTTCTCTGGGACTCAGGCAGCAGATTGCACTGTTTTAAATACTTGGTCATTATCATTTTATTTCTATTCTCTGTGGATGCCTGCAAAGCATAAAGACAGAAGAATGAGGCTTTCAAGTGATGCCTTTCATCTCCCCAGAGTGATTTCTGAGAATATGGAAGGGATGAAAGCAAAGCTGTGGTGTTACCATCCCTTTAGACATCCTGGGTTTTCCCCCTCCCCACTGTGATTTCATCTCCTCCCTCACAGCATCAGCAGCTGGAGCTGAGCTCTGGGGCCCTGCTGAGCTGTCCCTGAGGCACTGCTGCACCTCCCTGACCTCCACAGGGCTCACAGCCCAGCTGCAGTCATCAGGGCCTCATCCCAAGCCCAGGTTTTCCCCATGGTTCAGCACTAGACAGAGAACCAGACGGATTTTACTAAGTGTCTTTGCAATGGGAGATCTGGTTCTGTTTTCCTCTGATATCTGTTTTCAGTTTTTCATGTAATAAAAATACAAAAGAAATCAATTATTTCCTTAAAAGGAGCCACAGACTAAACCGATTGTGTTCCCTTTCTCTCTCCCCTTCTCTCTCTCTCTCTCTTTTTCTTTTCTCCAAAGATATTAAAGAAATCATAAGATACATTCACCCATCACCTTGCAGCTTCTCCTAGTATTGAGACCTTTCAGCATCTAATGGAAGCCAGTGTGAATGCAGTTTTCACACAGATATGCCTTCAATTTTACTTTTTGCATCAACCATTGTGAAACATGTGAAAAAGGCCAGAAGGATTGAGACTTGACTGAGGAAAAGTTTGCTCTGTAGAAAGAGGTTTATAAGTGAAAAAGAGACTGAAAATATCCTTGCAAAGATCACACTTTCTGACCGTGAATAATAGAATAAGAACAGCTTGAATTCCTCTAGAAATCAAGGATTCATCGTCAGGTGTGCTGTTTACTTGGAAATCCAAAACCGAATAAACAAGGAAGGTAGAATACTTGTTACATATTGTGAAAAGGAAATAAAATTTAAGAAAGAACCAAAATAATGGTGTTTCTAGGATTTTTAAAAAGACATACTGTGTTGATCTGTAGTATTAGATATGTTGTGCTGTGTTTTAGTTGCATACTAGCCCAGTCTGCTTTATGCCTCTCTTGACAGATTGAAGTCAATTGCACAAAGTGTGGAGCATCCTTTCCTCTCTGGAAGACAGATAATTTCCATTTCTCTCATTTCTCCAAAACAGGCAGACATTAGGCTGTAAGTCATGTGCTGTGCTTTTTACAATTCAGTGAAAGTGGAAAATAATGAACTCCATAAGATGCCTGTGAAATCAGATGCGCATAGAAATAGCATGTCTTTTCCCTCTTCTTGTCTTCGGATACTGGTAGGCTGGAGTAACTGATCTCAGATACCTATTTCGTCATTAGTCTCTGAATAATCAAAGGTTTTCAAGCAACATAGTACTCCTGAATTTATTATAAAAGTAACAATTTACATGAATGTGATCTTTAACTGACTGTTGGAACTAGATGATCTTAAAGTGTTCCTTCCAACTTAAACCATTCTATCATTCTATAATGCTGTTGAAGTCTGTTATAATTATTAGTAATACTCTACTTACAGGGTTCACCTAGTGCATATTATGCATTATTTCCCTCTGCAATTAAATAGATATGCCCTATAACTTCAGTACAGGAAATCTACTATATAATGATTATTCTTAACTGCACCGTTGAGTATTTACCATCAAAATATTTTCCTCTGAAATTAATATCTTATGGTTACATTCAGCACGGCTGTATATCAAAATGAACACAGTAGAGAATCAATATAGTCATTAACTGACTCACTCACTGGATATGATAAATGAGGGGTCAGATTAAATTCAACAAAATTTTATTTGATACTCTACTGTCAGAAAAATCTTCATGGGATTTTTTTCTTCTTCCAAATTGCCTTTTTTTTTTTTTTTTGGTTGTAAGAATCCTTATAACTGTTCACATTGCAGAACTGGAGCCACATCACTCACTGAGATTTGTGAAATAGGTAATTCATATTCAAAGTAGTCATTCAAATTATCAATATAAAATGATCATCTGATTTGTGATGCAAAAGGGCTTGATACTATCTTATTTTCATCTGACTTTCTAAAGAACAGGTTTCTGTTATCACACTGTCTGCATCTCTTGCATATCCTTCTCTAGATTCTTCTGACTTCACTTGATAATCTTAACCAAAATCTTGAGTAAAGATGGAAGCACTCTTAAAACTATATCTGTAATGTTGCATTTGGTCCCCACGCTAGCTCTATGCACCACCTTCTCTCTGACCTTTTGGTTTCCTTGAGAAAGGTACCAATGGCTGGAGGCTGTGAGGAAATCAGAAAGTTTTGTCTAGTACTTTAGTTTGGGTGACTGGGGGGCCAGGACCCTGAGACACACTTAGCCTGAGTCTCATCAAACATAGTTATGTTCAAGTTTCAAGCTGATGAGAAGAGCTTGGGCAGGACCTCAGGAGACTTTTTAGGCATGAGTGTCAATCGGTATAAAGCCAGTTAACATTCAGTCAGTGCTCATGAGAATATTTTTTTTTCTTCTTTGTTTAGTGTCATTTTTTTCACCCAGTTTATCTTTTATCACCAAACATGAATTACATACGTTTTATGTACCAGTGCATTCTCATCTAAGAGTAAATGTGTTTTCAGAAACAGCTATGAAATAGATAGCAATGAAATGGCCATTTACCATTCAGTTATTAAGAAAACTAAAACCTGGATGGAAAACATTCTGGATTATTTTTATTTTAATTATATTATTTCCAGTGACAAATATTTCTGTTTTACTTCCTTGGTGTAGTTAAGAAAAGAATTTATAAGATGCTTCACAGTTTTAGAAGATTCTGCTGAAGTGTGCCTGAAATGCTTGTTCTCTTGGATGGGAATTCTTTCACTGACTTGTTTAATGCTTCAGTTATATTCAGCTTTGAGCACTTACATTCACTTGCAGCTTCTTTATGTCTAGCATCTTGCCCCCAAGACAATATCACATCTCCCTGGTCACTCTCCAGTCAGGAAACAACAGCACAAGTTTCAGTAGAGTTAGATAAACTATAAATCTTGTGCAATAGGAATAATGTGGTAAAATCAGCACTGTTGCTTTTGTTATGAAGTTTAAATTTCTTCACCATCTTCTGAGGCAAGCTTTTCTATTTGAGACGCTGAACTGGTGAAATAAAATAATACCATCTTACTTATTCTCATTTTACTTTCTAAGTAGTGTTCAGTGTCAGATCAGTTTGTAGCTGGATTTGTTATTTGATCCAGTGTGTTAGTCTTGTTTTTTTTCTCATCTAGCACCTTCTGAAATTACAACATTTCTCCAGGAATTATCTGTAGTCTGGCCTCCTAACATGAAACTGAAAAATGATTAATTGTTTTTAATATGCTTAATATGTTTAGGTTCTTGTATGTTTATTTTGTTCTCTTACATTTACTTTTTCAATAATCTTTCATGCCTGTCAATGAAATAAATTTAAAGTGTATCTTAAATGTTTGACCATTTCAGTCTATTCTATGGTAGAAATTTAGTATGCTAATTAAAATAATCTTGGAAATAACTTGAGCTGTTTAATATTGTAATGTGATGAAGATCCAAAGTAACAAGCCTGTTGCCTTAAATTTAGCAGCAAGAATCATATATCACTGAATTGTGAGCCGCCATTTGTTTGTAATTGATAGGTTATGTGCACAGATCTGGTTCTACAGCTCCATGTTTATCAGTGGCTCAATCTTCTGGTACCTTCTGCTTTATGGTACATTTGTATTGTGCTCCATCTCTTTAGTTTTAAAGGTAAATATTAACTGTTCATTTCAATGAACTGACATTTTCAGCTGAAGACCTAAGCTGATCACAGGTTTCTTTAATGGCTACACAGGAAAAAAGGTTGCCAAAGGGCATTTGATCAGAATGTTGACACATCTGCTATTCTCTGAGAGACAGCTGCCCATGTGTGGCATCCAGCAAGGGCTGGGGTCTGCCAACTCCATTACCACGCAAGCTCAGGAACCACTGAGTTGCGGTCTGGGATACCCATGTTGAGGTCTCACCCATGAGCATGTGGAGAGGGTCTCTGAGAGCACCAGGACATAAGGGAGTTTGGAGGGGACTGCTGGCAGCCATCTCAGGGCTCTGCCTACTTCCCTTCATCAGGAGCCCATGGTGAGCTCCCACTTGGTGCTCAGGTTGAAGCCAGAACATCATCTTCCCTGTTGGAGTTTCTGTGCTGGATCCTTAGCCCTTAAGGATAAAGCTTCTACTTCTGACTTTTATGCAGTTTGACATATTAAAATTTGCTGATGAACAATGCTAGAGGTGCCTTGGGCCCCAGCAATATGGAACCAATCATGCTTGAAACATATGATACGTATAATATTGCTTCAGAAGTATTTTTTATTTCCTGCTCAAAGCAGCTGCACCAACACATGTAATGAAGTTAGGACAAACAAACAATTGGAGTTTGCTAAAGTATTTTTTCTTTCTTCAAACTCTCACTCTTACTTCCTATATAGTGTTATACTTTAGTTAAGTGACATTAAAGCTGTGTCCTGGCCAGCAATGATATACTCTGGAAACACTTCTAAGTAAATCAGACACAAGATATTCTTTGTCATCTGTGGTTCCATTTTCAGTTCATTGCTGTGATGATGAATGAGTCCCTTACTGTGAGAAGTCTAATTTCCTGATCTCCAGCACTATAGGTTTACTGGTTTTGCTTTTTAAAGGTGACGTATGGTTTCCTTCCATTTGTTCATTAGGTATTGTTCTGTCTCTACCAACACATAAAGTGAAGTTTCTGATAAGGTTATGCCTTACTGGGCAGTTTATCTGAAAAGTAGAGTAAGTTTTTCAACATGGATGTGGGATTTAGTCTGTCTTTGCCATCTTCATGCTCTTATTCATAATTTTGATGTGAGTGCTTTTGTTATTTACACTGGCATTGTTCTCATCATATCTGTGTAGCTTAAAGCATATCATTTTTCAGTGTTCATTCGTTACTACTTTGGGGTCTCTGCTTTCAGTTAAAGTTCTAATTATTTCAGGGGTTCCCATGGATATATTGAAGGTCTTATTTGGTTTCAAAAGTACTGCCCCTGTACTTCCCATGTTCAACGTATACGATATTACAAATTGACATTATCTAGAGATACCTGTAGATACCTGTAGATCCTTGTAAACCTGAGTACCTCTTGCTGTGTTGTGTGATTTCTTGTCAGAATTCAGTTCTGCAAAATTAATACCAAATAAGATAGAAAAAATATTAATATCCTTGTCAAATATTTCATTTCATTGTAGTACTATTTTGTCTGGAGTTTGAGTTTATAAACTTAGAGTAATTATTGACTCTGTGCTTTCTTTTGAGGCTGACATTAATCACCTTGAGAAATAAGATTTCCAGCTGGAAGATGCTAACAAACTACTGTAAACTGTTAAATTAACATACTACCATTCTACAAAGCTTTCCTGGTTTAGATGCAGAAATTTTAAGTTGATTGAGACGTGTATGTTCCATTATGACCTAGATAATAATTGCTAATTCTCTATTTGTGGCTCTTTCTCCTGTTTCCCTGAAGTATTCACAGCTGTGCTAACAGAACCCTGAATACAGTCAATGGGAGCATTTTGCTGCTTTAACAAGAAAGGACTTCAGCCTAATATCAAATTTTCCAGGCAAATGCTTACATGCTTGGTCATTTGTTTTCTTAAGGATATGGTTTTTACTAGCTAGTATTCAGCTCAGGTAAACAAAGAGAGGAGGGACACCTGTTGTATGGCTACTCTTCTCTCCAAGGAATGAAGTTAAATAATCTTCCATTGTAGGAAGGCACATTTCATTATGTGGCACAAAAGCGGTAGCTCTTATGAAGAGATTTTCAGAGAGAATGCCTGTGATCTAATAATAGAAGACAAAACCTTCCCAGAAGTACTTACTTTCATTTAGTATGAAAAAAAGAAAGCATTCTTTGGGCTAAGAAAAAAAGTTAGATTGCAAGTGAGAATCACTTGATATCTCCAGCTAATTTGCTGTTGTGGAAGATTAATAGGAAAGAGAATTCTGGACACTCATCTTAATACTACTTTGTGTGCATATGTATAAGTGATTTGATGACATTTGTAGCTTACTGTAAATTTATTCATATAGAGCTGTACTGATTGACATGATATATTTTTCCACTTCATGACATTTGTTTACATTGTAATTTGCCTTTTAGTTTGCAGTGTTCACTTCAAAATCACCAACATACAATGCTAACTCTAAATGAAATTCTTCTTAGACCACAGGGGTTTTAACCGTAAACTATGACAGGGTCAAAACCTCCTTTGTTTAATCATCAGATCACCCTATAGGATATGGTAATCACTGATCTTGCTTTACACAGAAGATAGGCTAAAGGTCGTTCTGAAAGTAATGTCTGCTATTTATTTCCAATGGAAACTACAACAGATACAAAGAGCACAGTAACACTGTTTGATAGAGCAAACTCTTAGCTACGAATCACTGTTTTTCAACAAAGTCAACACCATTATGTATTTTTGGCAGTGATGAACAGGAGCCTGCATGCTCTGCTCATAAAAATCTGCTTCAGTGGAGGTGATACAATTTTGCTGTTCCCACTGCTGAAATGCACCACCCACCACTTCAGAGTACTCACATCCACTGTTTGGTCTCCATAAACATTCAACAAGCATTGGTGAATATCAGTGAGTTCTGTTTTTCATCATGACAGAATATGGTTCCACATCTTTGCCTCATCTGCACTACCAAGTCAGGTGCCATTTTGTCAGACTGCCCCTCTGCTGCCATCTGTCATACAGAAGCAAGATGTAACAGGAAATTGGCAGGAAGGTTAAACCTCTACTGCCACACCACCAACATCCACATCTGATGTTGTGGGCCAACATAATAAAATAGGAGGCATTACTTTCAAAGCAGCCCTTGTAAATGCAAGGAAATTGCTTACTGGCCACATGCTTTTGCATAATTGCAAGTACTCCCTTATTTTTTTTTTATTTTTTATTTTTCTGATTTAAAGGCCTTTATTGAATGCAGCATGGAAATGAAGGGAAGACGAGCTGTTTAATAGCTTCTGTTACTGTCAGAATTTCAGTCGTATGTATTGTTCTTCGAAGACGATTGAAGTAAAGGTGCTCAAACTGTTAAATAGAAGTTGTATTTTTCCTTGTTGTAGAATCTGACCCTAAGGGTTATTTTACACCACAAAGTATGTCTGTTCTCATCAGAAAATTGTTTCTTCTGCTTAGTGAATAACATTTCTGTACCTGTGTGAAAATGTATGTTTTATTTTTAGGAATGTATATTAAGTTGCTAGACCATAATAATATAAGTTATTAATAAAGAGCATCCTTATGGATTTATTTGTAATATACTAGTGCCAAATCCTCAGATTAAAGCCATTATATGAGAGCAAATTCTTCCCATTTTCCCCTAGCTTAAACCTTTCTTAACTTTTAAGATGAGGCAGGCAAGCAATGTCAACTTTTAATGAAGAACTTGTTAATTACTTCTGGATAACCTCTGCTGGTGAAAATGGTCATAACTCCCTAAAGTTATCTACTTTAAAGAAGTTAGAGCATTGGCTGAACGTGATTATGTCTCTAGAAAGTTGTGCTATTAAGTCGTATTAAAAATAATAGCATATTTCCCTCCAGCTAATACAAAATATTGGAAAAGATAGTTTCCAAACTGATCAGCCATATACAACATAGGTTTCTAATGTAGAATGTAGTGTAGTTGTGATGGTATAAGGATGGCCTAATTACTCCCAATTCTTCATATAACTTGAAGTTTTTTTTCCTTTTCATCCAGATCTGAAGAATAAGTTTACATGCTTGAAAGCTTGTCTGTGTTTTTGTTGTTGTTTTTTTTTTTTAATTTATTTTTCTGAGTAAATACATAATTTTATATTTCCTTTCACAAGTTAGTTCTCACAGATATAGTCATTTAGTCGAAGCAGTAGTTCTCACTTAGGTACTACCGTTACGTAACTATATACTGATAGAATAAACTATTTTATCATTATAAATAACCAAATAATAGAATTAAATATCCCTTAAGACATGTTATAAGGTATTTCTAATATAAAATGAAAGTGAAAGCCAGAATAAATCAAAATAGTAAAGAAACAGGCTGCTAATTTTTTACCTCAACTTAATATGTGGTGGCCTGGCCTGTGCTGCTTTTCTTTTTCTTTTTTTTTTTTTTTTTTCTGATGCCTCTTCCTGAATTCATCTGGATCAGTAGAAGGGAATCAATGGAAATTGATTCAATTTGTAGAACACAATTCTAATATTGATAGTAGTTTATATTCATTTGCTTCACCTTAATCTTTTATTAGTGGTCATTTGCAAATGCTATTCATGACATTTCTTCCAAATTTTGTAACCTCAAGGTGGTGATAGTGAAAGTTAGAGAAACAAAGAAAAAATAATGGAGTAGTATGTTTTTTTTTTTTTTAATAAAATAATGCAGCAATTGCTGTTTTTGTAGTCAGGCATTGTTCAGTAGGTCGCTTTAATTTCAGATAAAGTATGATCAGTGTAGTATTTCATATATGAGATTCCCACAGTAGTAAGAAGTAGTGCCTGCTCAGATCTTTTCAGCGTTATTTGTGTCATCTGGGAAGATGGGCTGGGGAATCAATACTGAATCATTTGGGGACTTTTAAGAATGCATCTTCAATAAGTCTTGTCATATAGACATATCTCACTGGTACAGAAGAAGCAATAACTGATGGCTTAACTTTCTGTTACTGTAAAAACATCGGTAGTGACCATCACATAGAGAGCTGAGCTGTGGTGAAAATAATGTTTAAAACAATATTTGAGGCTAGGGTTGCGCCAGCCATATGAAAGTAGGTGTGAAAGTGAACGTGAATGATTAGTTTTAGGTGTTGTAGGTGAGGCAATGAAAAGCAAGTATTTAGTATTTGGATTTTCTGACCATTTCAGAGATAATTAAAGACATGTAAATGAAAGCATAAACTGTGTCTAGTGGCTACTGCTGCAGTCCAATGAAATGGATTAAATTAAAGATTTTTAGTGGAAATTTCAGTAAACAAGATTCCACACGTTCATGAAGATTTTGACACTCTCCAATTTCAATTGGGCAACCTAGAGTTGTTCATAACTTATATGATTAAGCCAAGTCCTCTTGCTACTTTGCAGGTGGCATCTGAGTTGGGCTGCACTGACTAAGACTGAAATCCTTCCACTAAAAATCTAGACCATTCACTGTTAGGAAATGTAGCACTTTCCTGTCAAGTCAAAATATATGATTTTTTTCTAATGCCATGAGGTACTTGCTTAATTTAATGAATGGTGGCTCTGGAGATGGCTGTGGAAAGAATAAATTAGACTTTTTTTTTCATCACGGTGAGGGAGTTTTGCTTCTGTAATGAGGTGTATCACAAATGCTCCTGTGAAAGAAAAGTGTCATAGCAACTGATAACTGATCTCCTTTTTCTCTATTGGGTAGTCAAGGCATCACGTTTTGTTGTCCTCTTCCAAGGCATACCCTTTTGAAACAAACTGGTTTATTGGGGAACAAAAAAGTAAATGAAAAAAATATATATATTCTTTTACCTTATTTCCGCAGTTTTACATGCTTAAAAGTAAAAAATAATTAATTTTAAATGAAATGTTGAGATTTTTGCTTAATTTTTATTTTAGTTTTTAATGAATCATCCAGTTACTGCTTAAGCATCTTTTAAAGTTTTATTTCGCTGAAAAGAGACTTTTCTGAGCAGCTGGGATATCAGAAACTGTGGCTTAAATCCTTTCTGATTTTGAGATTCTGAAGTTCAACGAAGACATACATCTTTACTGGAGGGATGTTTTGATGGACATTTCTGTCATTTCCATGAAGCCTCTACCCTGTTATATTATTTTGAAATAAACAAGAGCCTTGCTGTAAAGTGATTGTGGCATTTCCCTGAGTTCAGTACCTTCTTTGACTTGGAACAAACTAAATTTTTCATACAGCATTTGAATTTTCCAGATTATCACATTCATTTCCTTCTGTCTATTTGTTGTTTGTTTGTTTGTTTTGCATGGCAACTAGTTCAAATAGTGTAGTGAGCTGAAATTATTCATTATGTTTAGCATAGCCAAGTGGAAATTTCCTGATCCTACAGCAAGTCAAGGGAAATACATCATATCGCAACTCTCAGGTCCTTCACCACGCATTCAATGGGATGCCTTCATAGCAGTTTTATGATGAAATGTACCATTTAAGTCAATTGTGTGAAGCTAGATCTTGTGATAGGGCTACAGTTAAATGCAGCCCAGTGCAAGAAGCTAAATCCCTAAATACAGGAGTTGTGTGCAGAGTTGTTCTTCAGTGAAATGTGGAGAATTCACCCACAGCAAGAACTGAACTTCGGTGATTGTCTTTAGCAAAAGCAGTTTTCACATGTAATTTAACACTGGATGAATATCGTATTTATGACCAAGTTGAAAAGTTGAATTTCTCAAAGAAGGTGTGAGTGAAAAACCTGTATATAATATGTAGTGTAATGAATGTATTGTCGTTAGCAGATATCATGTAAATATCAGTGGGGTTAAAAATAGACTAACCCCCTCATTTCAATCATTGAAGGGACTAAAGGCAAGATTTTCATGCCTAAATGGCTCCAAACAGTTGTAGCCTCATTTTAGAGCTGCTATTGGCTGGAGCAAATGCACAGAATTCTTGAAATGGAGACTGCTTCTGTTTAACCCCACAATGTAGGCCTTGCTAAAGGGTGTGAGCAGTGGCTGCTCTTTGAGATGTCTTCCATGAGGATGTTGGCCCTCTCTTGGGAACGCTTTGTCCTAAGCAGTATCTTGGATAGAATAGACCAATTCATTTTGCAATCATATTTTGCGCATGACAGTACACCTTAGGCTCACATGAGAACATGCCAGGAGTTTTCTGCACATCTTCCTTCTTAATCATTTTGAGTAGTGTATGGTTAAATCTCCTAGAAGGCAATTAATCTTTCAACATGACGATCAGCAGGTTCATTGCTTGAAATTCAGTCTCAGCTTTCTGTCGTTGGTTATAAACATTTTCCCAAAAGAAGGTAGGCACAGGCTCTGCATCTTATTTTAATAACGAAGTCCCGTCCTTCTTTTCTTTACTGCTGTAATTTAAAACCTCTGACCCAATCAGCCCCTGAATGCAAATAAGTGAGCAATCTAGAGAACCAGAATGTTGAACCATTCACTCAACAGCCATTTCCAGACTAGGCTTTAAAGATGTGTGCGACATTGGCCATTAGTGAGTCAGCAAAGATGAATGGATCAGTAAATGAACATATTTCACTTTTTTCATCTGCCAGGATGAAACGCCATCTTAGTCTTGTGTATAGTTTTGTGTTGTTTTGTTTGTTTGTTTAAATTTTTTACAACAGTAATTTCAAAGGCATGCTGTCAATTCTTTTAATTGACTTTTTTTAAGAAATATCTTTTTTTCCAGTATGTCTAATCCTTTAACCTGATTGGTCTTGAGGATTTTTTGTTTGTTTGTTTGTTTTTGTTTTCATTTTTGTTTGTTTGTTTGTTTTCCGAGAATTCCTTAGAAAATATCTGGATTTATGATTTTTTGTACACAAATGGAGAAAACATCACATGGAGAAGACAACGTTCAACATCACATTTTAAACATCATATTAACAGACCTAGTAAAACTTTGCATCCAGGAAAAAAAGAAAAAAACTACCTATGTTTTTTGTTTAATTTCATGTATTTTTCCTTTAGGAGTTTTGTGAAACCAGCATGCTTTTTAGCAGCATATACAATTTATTGAAATAGAACAATTACTTTCAGTCATCATGGAAGTGCAGACTATGTCTCTGTGTGTGTGTGTGCATAAAACATATATTTTCTATCCGGGTCTTTAAAATTATTCATAAATTGTCTGACACACATCAAGAAGAAAAAAAGAAGTGCAGCCTATTGTGTTATTGGTATTCTTGGGAACAGATTTGCTTCTTCCAGCTTTTTAACCAAAGCATGAATGTTTCATTTTAGATATTATCTGCTGAACATTGTGATATCAAAAGCAAATTAAAAAAAAAATAGAATTAAAGTTTAATTTTAAGCTTTACATTTACAGATGAGGGTAAAAAGGTATTTTGATACTGACAGCAAATTCCTTCGGGTTGTGCTGTTTTGTTTTAAGAGCCACTAGCGTTCTTACTTTATTTTTTGCTTTGAATTATTTACTTCATTATTATGGGTTACGTTCGCAGTGCTTTATGGTGTTTTGATCAGCAATTTATCTTGGAGTCTTAAAACGTGTCCATTTATGTGTTTAGCTGACCAGCTGCCTTCCTTTCCTTATTTTTTTTTTTTTAATGCAACATGAAAATTGAGTGTTTCTTTGCGAGCATCTTTCAGCTCAGA
Source organism: Gallus gallus (assembly GCF_016699485.2). Lineage (NCBI taxonomy): Eukaryota > Metazoa > Chordata > Aves > Galliformes > Phasianidae > Gallus > Gallus gallus. Next base: position 96,390,103 of record NC_052532.1, read on the forward strand.
AAACACATCTTGCTTCCTCTGCTGCTAAACTATTGCCCTCTGAGAGGGGAGCCCTGCCCCATCTTGCAGAAGAGGCAGAGCAGCCCCCCTTGCTCGCCAAGACACATTCACCCCCTCCCAGCCCCTCCCCACAAAGAGGTGAAGTCCCCTGGGTCCGTAATTGCCAGGAGATGAAGCGATGATGGCGAGTGATCACAGTCAATAGCTTTGATTAACAATAAGGTGGAAAATTAGCAATGCTAGCATTCAGCTCCCCTGCCTCCCCATCCCCATATGCTCACGGCAGCCTGCACAGGCTGGTGGGCCGGGTGCTGCACGGCACAGGCTGCAGAGAGGGAGCCGAGGGGCAGGAGAGCTGGGAGGGCAGCAAGGGGCAGTGGGCAGTATTTGGGGGGCCTGGGGCAATGCCGGCTACCTTCCATCGGGCACTGCCTCGCAGGTGGGAGGATACCGTGTGCCGTGCACTGGCCCTTTGGCTCCTGCTGTCATGTGTGGATTTAATTGTGTCTGGACGTGTTTTGATCGAAATGGCAACTCCTGTTACTCCTGTGACCCCATCAGCAGCTCTGGTGTTGTTTCCGACAGACTCTGACGACCTAGAGAGGGGGAACGACAGCGGGACGCCACTCCCCACCTCTGATAATGGTGACAATTCGCTGGGCTACACAGGTAGAGTGCATCTTTCCAAAATACTCCTGACTGCCTCCTTATGACACTTTCCACCCACATCTATCATTAACACCTGTACACATTTTTTAACCATCATTGCTGGCTGGTTTTCTTTCCCCATCACCCTTGAAGCTCAATGCTGTTGGGAATTATTCTGCTTTTTAACTCACCAAGATGACTGTCTTTTATTGTATGTTACAGTGTATTTCAATTATTTAAGTGTTTAAAATCCATTTCTACTAGTGAACACAATGCACCAATTATTTTCCTTTGAATTGTGTATGTTAGTACATGAGGTAACATCATCTCATATCAACAGAACTAAAATGTATGGCAGCAGGGAAAAAAAGACCAAATGAAGCTAAGATGCAATTGAAGAAGAGTCATAGAACTGGAGAAGAGCTTTTTTAGGCCAAATAAAAGTGGCCCCAGATAAGCAGCATCATGCTGTGTGGTGCAGCAGGGACCCTTAGGGGGCTAGTTCTGCAGCTCCTGAAGTGACACACAGCTTCAGGAGCTGTGCTGCCCACTGTGTCTGGGCTCAGCTATGGAACCACTGAGTGTTGCTCTCTTGAAAGATGTCTGCTCCAGATCAGTGGCAAGATCTAGACCTCAGTGATTTTCAGATTGAGAAGGTATGTATTAACTGTTCTAGTGGTAGCAACTTTTGGAAAGAAAAAGAAAGCAACGAAGGGTGAGTTGGATATTTAACTGAAAGGTGTTCTGTAAATACTTTATCAGTGGGCTACTAGTGCGATTACTGCTCACACTGTACAAAATTGTATACAGTCAAGTGATTAATGAAAGTGTTGTATTCAAATATTCATAAATAAGACAATCTTACTGAATATAAAAAGAGAATAGCAGGTATAAAAGAGGGAGTAATGTCTTACCCATTCAGAATAGTTCAGATCTGTTATACACCACTTAGATGATTACAGTTTTCTTTACCTACTCTCTGCAATCATCCCTGCATGTGGTTTAAAACCTTGACACATAATTGTATTCCAGTTTAAAGTACATTTTTATAAAAGGGTAAGAAGGCAAAGCAATACAAATCCACCCTGAGTCAAGAAAATTGGTGCCTTCTTAGAAACACATAGGAACTGTGGTGTATGTGAATTACTTGGACTTTGCTACCATTTGAATATTCTTTTTCTTTTTTTCTAAGTTTACTTCCTTTACTTCCTCTCTCTCAGTTTGGAACATCTATCCTCCCTGATGTATTTGGGCTCATCTTATTCAAAAAATGCATCTTCTTTTACTGTACTGCAATATTTTTTTCTTCAGAAAACTGAGCTGAGAATGGTACTCCTTGTGTCCTGTGTTTCAACAGCCTTTTTTGGGACCATGAGCCTGCCTGTATTGTTAATGTAGTTCCCTCAGTTTTAGCTGGGGGCCCCTCCCTCTCGTGGGCATGGCTGAAGCCCCACAGCACACTGCACAAAATGGGCACAAGTGGCTGCCCCAGGCCCACAGCCCACAGAGCCAGGAGAGGGACTCCCACAGGTCCCCCATTGGCAGATATCATAGATTCATAGAATCATTAACATTGGAAAGGTCCTCTAAGGTTAACAAGTCCAGTCATCAACCTATCACCATCATGCCCACTAAACTGTGTCCCTCAGTACCACATCTACATGTATGTGTACACATCTGCAGGATGCCCACCAGATCATTTCTGAGGAGGGGTAGAGACTTCCCTCCTTCCCTGGGATGGGACTCATCCTTGTGAGCACAGCCAGGTGGATGACAGCAGGCAAATACCACTCAGTCCTCCTGAACAGGGGCTGTGTACATAAGGTGTATAAGGCAATGTTTTAGGCAATAGCTCCCTTCAGACCATAGGGATGTGGAAGGATTGCCTGAGCAGATCACGGACTCTTCTGTGTCCCTCCAGGATGAGCCTTCAGTGATGCCCATTTGGACATGAGTATCACATCCAAGGTCAGCCTCTGTATTGACGCTGCTGAACCTGCCTCCAAGAGACCAACAGGGGTCATTGGAGAAGGCTGAAAAAATCAGATCTAGTCACTCCCTGGAGGCTCTCAGTATGTTAACTCAGAGGCCATGTTTTAATAGGTGTTTTTCAAGAAAACACAAAGGTCAGGATCAAGTTAGAAGCAAACACAAGCTGAAGAAAAAGGAGAGCTGAGAGGACAGCTCTGTTTAATTGGAGTCTTTGTGCCTCTATTTGAATGAACACTGAATGAAGACCAATTTTTTTTCATGTTTAAAGATTTAATTATCAACTGTTGTTTCTCCTCTATGTAATAATAATCACTTGCACAATGTGTGTATGCTTTAGCTTATATAGAAAAGCCCTGGGGTATTTATTAAAATTAAACTAACAGGTTTCTATAGCAATCAGTAAGGATTTATAAAAATAACATTAGCTGTAATACAATCTCATAGGTGAAGTTCTTTTTTAAATTTTTCCTAATTCACGGGCCCAGTTGATGTTGTAATATGGAATTCCTGGATTTTACAGATGTATTTTTTGTTCTCTCTTGCCTATAGAATTCCATTCCCCAAAAGAAAAAACATTCCAGCAGTTATTTGTGCTGAAAACTACCTGATCCTTTCCCAAACAAAGTTTGTAGCTAGAGCATGGCTAGACCTATTGGCAAAAAAAAAAAAAAAAAAAAAAAAAAAGGAGTTTTGTTTGAATTCTGTATTTATCTTGTCTGAATGTACACAAACCAAACATAAGCTAATGAATAATGTCATACTATAGGAACATAATTTTGGGGGGACATAGTAAGAGCCATGATACATCTGTAGGAGGCTTGTGCTTTCTAGCTCTCCATAACTTTGGTTGTTGAGACAAATGAGGAAAACACCTGCTTTTGTGGGAACTTCCAGAGTTAAAAAGTATTTTTTCTGTGTATTTTTCTTTTTCATATATGTCTTTCAGGATGAACACATGAAACTGTTTCATACGATTTTTAGGTGGATCTATGTGACTGCTACAAAGTGTTTCAGTGTGATCTCCTGAAGTCCAGTTAAAGTCAGGAGAAATTTTTTGTCTACCTTGCAAGGTGCTAATTGTATCCATTCTGGATCTGCTTACTTGCCTTTAGAATTAACTACATAACCAATAGAAAATACATCACTTTAAGGAAGAGTAGTGGAGTGGCCCGCTCAAGCTATTTCAAATAAATGTTGAAATTACTGATAAAATTTAAATCAGTTGTTATGGGAAAATGATCAGTTTGTATTTGAATTTTCATAATTTTTAGTATGTTATAGCACCCAACTCTAGACTTTTTTTTCCCCTAGTCAGTATGGTAACGTGGTATCCAGTACACTGTGGCCCATTTGTATATTATCAGGTTATTATCACAACAATTACAACTGGACTCAAATAGAGAAACTATTATACACATGTATGTTAATCACTATTGAAAAGTATAATTTAAGTAACTAGAGGGTGAAGAAAGTCTAGAAAAGAAGAGGTGTGACTGCACCCATGTATTCACTGACACTTGCACCATACTCACGGCACTGCTGTTAGACAAAAGGAGATTTCAAGGTTTTCTATCACATATTTGATACAAGAGTAATGCTTAGAATGTAAAACATTTAAAAGCTGGTGTGATCTCCTGGATAACATATTAGAGGTTCTATATATATCTGGATTGATTCAGCAAAGGAATTAGGGTTTAAAACCAAAATCTTTTAACTATAAATATGTCATTTAAAGAAATGGACCAGGAAGATTTCCTTGCTGGCATCTTCACAAAAGACCAATTCTATTCTATCATGGCCAGATTGGAAAGAAATTGTATTAAGATGGGTAATAAGAAAAATCTGAACGACTATTTGAACTATGTGCATAAGGAACAGTCCAGTATAGAGTGATATTCAATAGCATGAAAACATATTATTTAAATATTCCATGTTGTGTTTAATTTACTCTAATGAGGATTCCTAAAGTAGTTTTCTAAAATGCTCTCTAAATGTACCTGTTCTTCTACACAGAGTAAGGAAATCTTAGGTGATTAGCATGTTGTAGAGATCTAAAAATGATGGTAATAAATCTTACCAGTTCCATGACTTTGGATCTAGATTCTGAAAGGAGATCCAGGTGGTAGAAGAGTGCACTGGAGAAAATGATGACCAGAGGAAGGCAGAGGGATGGAAGTAATAGTTCAGTTCTTTGTCAGAGTTAGGCCGCAGAGATGTCAGACAGACTAAGACTATTGTTTGGACAGTTGTTAGAGCGGAAAGAAATCCCTAAGTTACCCATCATTACTTCTTTTTATCATTAAAATCCCTTAGATACATACAGAGACAAACAGAAAAGGACAGGAAGCAAGAAAAAAAAAGTGTGGGAGACTTCCTACTGAATATCAGAGGGGATACATGGAAAATTATCCTAGTAAGATAGCAGTGGAACTCTGTATAGGAAGCAGATGGAAAATTTGGAAAGATGTTCATAGAAGGAAGAGTGTCAAATAACATCAGGATTTCCAAGAGAAAATCTTGTGGTTACTGGTCAATAGGAGCAGGTGATGTGCTGAATGATGTTCCCTTGTGCCTAAGCAGTTTTGAGAGGCACAACCCTGCAGCAGGGATTGAGGAAACTTAAATGAGAAGACTGGATAAAGTAGTTTTGACTAAAACTGTGAAAAGTATTTTCTGTTTAATATTTGATTAATGTTTCTCTAGGAGCAGATTTATGAGAAAATATTCAAGTAATTAATATTTCCACATAAGACTTCCCATGTGTTTTGCCAACCTGTTCAGTACAGTAGCTGTTCACTCATAGCTTTTGGGCTTCCTTTTTCATCCTCAAAACAGTGCAAAGCAGTTAGCATCGAGCGTGAGCCTCAGTAATTTTCCACATAATCGATGGCTGCAAAGCAATCTCTAGGATTGCATTGTGCTGTGTTATTGAAGCTTGCATATGCATTATATTCCAGGAAGTAGCACATTTCCTGTTAAATCAACTGTGACATAAATATCGGGGATCATTTAACAGATCACAGAGTATTGCTTGTGTTACAGAGAACAGAATGATGACTTGTTAAATTAACACTATATAGTCCAACATTTGCAGAAAAGGATCACCACTCCTCATTAGGTAGATGCATGGCTTTTTAATGGAATCTTTCCAAATAGACTTTTTATTCACAGTTTTCTCAAAAGTCTCTTTCAATATGCAAAGAAATCTTGTGGTTTCCACATGTGACCCATAGCTAGTCTTTGACTTCTTTTTCGTCCATTTTAGTCACAAATTCATTGTGTCACAGTTCTTTTGTATGAGAAGAGATCCTATCTTTTTTTTTTTCTCACATTACCTTTCTTTTTTACTACTAATTTGTCTTGTGATGAGGAGAATTGTTCATAGGGGGTCACCAGCTGTACCACATCAAGTAGGACAGGTGCCATTGTGTGAATATTTTAAGAACCAAAAGGGAAATATCTTTAAAAGGAAATCTATAGTAATACTTATCCTGCTAAAAATGAAATGTGTTTGTACCGTTTCTTTTCCAGAAGATTAGTAGAGGTAGTAAACTTGGGTCTGAAATGAAGCAGTGAGAGAGGAAAAAAACTATATTCTGTAGCAGGAAAACAAATAAGAATGCTGTAAAGAAATAATATAGTTGAATGTCAAATCAAATAGTGACTATGATTAAAGGATTACTTGGAAAGAACAAGCTGTTCTGGGGAAAATAATGCATGAAATAAAAGCTGAGTCCTGATAATGGTATACAAAGAAGTGGTGAATATGTTGAAGGATGTTCAAGTGTTGAGGGGGAAACTGCAGAAAAACATATTTCAGAAGAGGAACACGTAGATGATGATGTATAGGAACAAGATCTTTGTACTCTTTATATAAGTGTTCCATGTACACTATTGGCATGTCTGAAGTTGCACTGAGTTCTTGGGGTCTTACAGCCCAGTGAGTAGCAGCAATTACTTGATAGCATTGCAGAACCAAGGAACGTGACAGAATTGAGTAGAACACTAGATAACAGTGTTTATTATTTAACTGCCATTACAAAGTCCTTATTGCTAGAGGTAATATATAGGAGACTTCTACTTGACTTTTACATCTCAGGATACATTTGCAAAACTAGCAGTTGGGACATTTTTCACAGTCTTCCTCTTTTTTAGTACTCCAACTGAGAAAGTGTGCTCCTGAGTCACTGGGATAATGAACACATAGCCCCATGGTATTGATTTTATAAAGGTACATCTGCACTCTAAATCCAGGAACAGATGGTTATTGTTATGCTTATAAAAATAATAATAATAATAATAATAAAATCCCCTGCTCTCTTCTGTCAGCAATCTTTCTGTTCACTGTGTCAGTCTTAAGTGCCAACAACGTCTTTTCAATTTTGTGCTTCTCTGCATGCATTCTTCTGACACGCATATTGAAGTTCTTTGTTGTGTTGGTTTGTTTTTTTTTTTTAATATGTATTAAAATTGAGATGTAAATATAACACCAGTCAATAGAATTGCCTCACAACAATAGCAATGTTCAGGCAATAATCATTAGTTAAAACATATAGTAGCAATACTGGAGCATAACACTTACATAAATCCCGCCAGGTTTCATTAAAAGTTTATAGACAATATCCTCTTCCAGTTACTGTGTTATACTTTGATGTTGTACTAAAACAGGAAGCAGTGGCAAAGTCCATTGCTTCTCAACCAGTCCTCCAGTAGCCATCAGACCAAATTAAAATGAAGAACAAAGCAAAGAAACAAAAAGTCAGCTATACATTGTGAGAAGAATTTTTATAATAATGGCATTAGTATGTGCCCCTTGTATAACTGAGAAACATGAATTCAGACTAGAGAAAGGAACAGAAGAAGGCTATTAAAGTTACCAAGGAATAGAAGCTCATTTTAACAGAGACCTTAATGAAAATGGGATTCATTAGGGATTAGCATTTGTTGCTAGCCTTATGTTCTCAGAGAACACATGGAAAAATTATTTTAGCTACAAAGAATGTTGACATTACAACTTTCAGAAATCCAGTTTTTAGTAAATAGCCCATCTTCAAACTGTTTACTCATGTAGTGGCTGCTTCTAAGCTTATATTCATAGATTACTACTTACCTGATGAAAGAATAGGCAGACATAAAATGGGAAGTAGTTAATGTGGGATAGAAATATAGATTCTAAAATAATTTCCAAACAGGAGTTTGATATCCCTTTTAAAAATATTTGAATTTGTGATAGGCTATGATAGGATATGCATGCTAGATTAATTGCCTAGGAGAAGCATTTTAATCTTGTGTTTGTGTGTTCCTAATTAATCATGAGAAAAGTAAAATCAAAACAAAAAGCCTTCTCCTCGAATTATACTTTCTCTTTTCCTTCTGACTGTCACAATCAGGAAGCCATGGAGCTGATGACAGGCTTTCTGCTGAGGGTCTCCTAGAAAGAGTAAAGAAAGAGGAAATTACCTTCAGACAGTGCTGTCAGTACAGTGAACTGAGTATGCCAAGCAATTTGTGAAGATATTCAGAAGTGTAGATTTCTGCCACTATGTCAACGTTACCACAGGATGAGAAAAATAAAAGAATGCTCCCCATCCTTATTAGGGTGTGTAATCCAAGTTAGTCTTTTGTTTTACCCAGGCAAATTGTTTTAAAGAAATAGGAAGTTGATAACATATATGTTGTTATTAATCACATAGCAATGTAGATATGACTAGATTTGTTTGTTGCATCTATAATGATGCTGAACTACCTTCAGTACTAGAGGAAAAGAAAAATGTTGAGAAGCATTAATGCTCAGTTTCATAATAATTACTATATAGGATCATGTATAACTCAGGTTGGAAGCAACTGTTGCAGGTCTCTAGTCCAACCTCCTGTTCAGGCACAGTCATCTATAAGGTCAGACCAGCCTGCTCAGTGCTTTATCCCGTTGGTGTTGAAAACTTCCAAGGGTGGAGCCTGCACACCCTTTTTGGGCAGCTCATACCACTGCCTGCCAGTCATCATGGGGAAAAAATTTCTCATTATATCCAGTCTGAATCTCTCGTTTCAACTTATGACTCTTGTGTCTCATCCTACTACAACCAAGAAGAGTCTCTCTCCATCTTCTCAGTGATCTTCCAGTCCATATAGACAGGTAGCTGTTTTATTTCCCCCATAGCCATCCGCAGTGAACAAGCTCTGGTCCCTTAGCCACCTGTCACAGGGCAAAGCTTCCAGCCCTCATCATCCTGGTGACACTGCTGAACTCATCCCAGTTTATCAATGTCTTTCCTGCACTGGGAAGCCCAAAACTGGATACAGTACTTCAGATGAATGCTGAGTAGAGAGAGAGAATCCCTTCCCTTGATCTCCCACCTCTGCATTTACACAGCTGATGATGGTGCTGGCTGTCTGCTGTAAGAGCAGGCTGTAGAGTCAGTTCAGCTTACTGCTGATCTATATCCCCACATCTTTCTAGCAGAGCTGCTCCCCAGCCTGTGCTGAGGCATAGGGTTCTTTCAGCTGTACTAAGGGAGGACTTTGCATTTGTCCTTGTGGAATTTCGTAAGGTTCTTGTTGGCTCAGTCCTCCAGCCAACCTGTCTCTTCGCAGGTGGTAGCCCTACCATTAGGCATATGGAGTGGTTTCCCTAGGTTGGTTTAACATGAAAAAACAATGAACGTACCATGCCTAACCTTCTCCATGTTATTAATGAAGAACTGAAGCAGGTCCTGGGACAGATCTGGCAGACCTCTGCTTGTTACTATCTTCCATACAGGCTGAAGTCCATTAACCATTACATTCTAAGCCAGTGATCTGTCAGGTTTTTAGCCATATGACTATTCTAAAATCTAGAACACGATGCCCCACTTCAGAGACAGGAATATTGTGGGAAACAGTGTTGAACCCAAAACATGGAATTCTAAAAGCCTAAGAATATAGGAGGAGGATTTCCCATCAAAACTGATTTGCCCTTTTAGTAGTGTCTTTAATTGCAACTTTTGTCCTAGAATTGCAGCTTCATACATTATCACTGAAAAACAAACTGATAATTAAAAAAACAACAGAAATCAGCAGACACAGAATTTAGTTTTAGAAGATCTTTCTGGAAGTACTACCAGACATTTATTTCAGCACTTTTTGTGAGTACACGATTCTTGCACATCACTTATCCATAGGCTGTAGCAAGTTGAACCGTCACCTACAGGTGTTAAAACATTGTAGAGAGCTTTTCATAAAGAACTGTATTGATTTTCAGTGACCCTGAGAAAGGAGACACTTTTCTGTGGTACAATTTATAATTTACTAGGCAATACATTATTTATAGAGATTCTGATTCTTCCTATAAAATGTAGTGAAAAATCACTACTAAAACTCACTACTTTATTGCATAACTGTAGGTAGAACACCAATCTTTGTTGTTTTTCACACTATGAACTTATAAAGTAAACTTTTCCAAATCAACACTAGTTTTTTTGTCTAGATTAGTTGCATGCTCCTAGACTCTTCCTATTATTCCTATCAGATGGTTCTTGTAAGCTAATAAACTCCAGCTGCTGCAGCCTCCAGCTTTTTCATTTTTCTCCCTCTTTTCCTAATTTCACAATGCATTTTTGACCACTCAGCAGGAAAAGAAGGGTCGCAGTTCAGCTAAGCTTGGAATGGAGTAACCAACCCTCTCAGCCACTCATAACTTACCTACCCCAAAACCACTGAATAACTGTTTTGTTTGTTTGTTTGTTGGTTGGTTTGTTTTTAATTATTTCTCTTTAATCCTTAACCAAATAAGTTTGTATGTCTTGCTTCTGGTTTTCTACAAAGCTAAATAAAAGACTTGGCTTTTTCTCTTAGAAGAAAGTATTCCTTTTTGTCCAAGAGAAACCCAATTGCTTTTCAGCAGATTTAAACATTTAGATAGCAGAATAGCATTGACTTTATTTTCAGAAAGATTTTTTTACTTGTACTCTGATGTCTAATGAGGCCTTTCATCATTTTCTATGTAGATTATTTTTCCTTAAAAAGAAACAAATAATCTTGCAGTCTTTACATCAGTGGAAACAGTAAATTTTGACAGGAAGCAGGAGGGAAAGAAAGAGAAAAAGGAAGCTACCGTGAACTTACTGATAAAGTGACTGCAAAGTTAGCATTTCAGATGTTGTGTAGAACTTCAAACTGTGCAGTGCACAGAGTTTAAGGACCTTTTTTTAATGTACAATGAACAGGAGCCTGAAAATGGTTTGGGGGTTATTTTTTTCCTCCAAAATTGTATGAGCATACAAGTATACATAAGCGTTTAAGGATAGAAATATCTTCTGCATTCATTATGAAATGGATAATATAGAAAGAAAATGTCTTTGAAAAATGTACTGTGGAAGCTTGTGGGGAATGAGTGAGAGCATGGTGTACAACAAGCCCACAAGTTGTTGTCAACACTATTTTCAGTTTGAGGCATGCAATATCAGCTATGAGGTAACTGGATTTTTATGCATAAATACAAATAATACTACTATTTGAATGATTTCTGTGAGTCTGTTAAAAGATATTTAATAAAATTATGTCCAAAACATAGTCAAAATGATCAATATGCAATGAGAAATGAAACACACTCTCTCTGGGGGGGGGGGGGGGGGGGAGGGGGAACAACAAACAAACAAACAAACAAAAACACTTCAAAATAGAACTGACGTAACCATCACAACTAGCATTTGAATGTTTGGAGGTTTTTTATTGTTGTTGTGTGTTTGTTTTTAGTACATTCTGAGTTCTTTGCAGGAGTATATTGAAGATTTGGATGAAAAAAAATTTGAAATACTCCGTAATCAAATCATTTTGATTCCAGGCAGACCCTAATGGAAATTATTCAGATATCAAGATCTTATTAAGGAGCATGTAAGCCAGAGAAAGCATATAATCAGCTAAAGGAGAAAGTTTTTGCTTGAGAGGAAGAACATTCAGAAGAAATGTTTGTTTAGGTAAAGGAGGTGTGCATTCTTCTTTAAAATCATAGACTCATAGAATGAAAGGGACCTTAAAGCCCACCCAGCCCCAACCCTCTACTGTTGATAGGGTTGCCCCCACCAGCTCAGGCTGCCCAGGGCCCCATCCGACCCAGCCTTGAGTGCCTCCAGAGATGGGGCACCCACAGCCTGACTGGGAAGCTGTGCCAGCGCCTCACCACCCTCTTAGTAAAGGATTTCCTCCTAACATCTAATCTAAATCTCCACTTTTTCAGTTCAAAGCTGGTCTCCCTTGTCCTATTACTGTCAGACCCTGTATCTAATAGTACATGATCCTGTCGCTATCAGACCTTACTTCATGAGCAAGATTATTTGTAACACTTCACTAACAACCAAGTAGTCATAATCTAAGTTATACTCCAGTATAATCAGTTATTTTTTAGCTTATTGAGAATAGGCAATATTGAGCTAAAAGTTTACATTAGTTTGTGATACCATGGGATACCTTATCAATGTATAGAAATATCTGAGGGGAGATATATAGAAAGTGGAACCATACTCTTTTAAGTGGTGCTCAGTGCCAGGACAAGAGGCGACGGGCACAAACCAGAATACAAGTGGTTCCCTCTGAATATCAGACAGCATTTCTGTGCTGTGTGGGTAACAAAACACTGGCACAGGATGCCCAGAGCGTTGTGAAGTCTCCTCCTTGGAGATATTCCAAAGCCATCTGGACATGGGCCTGAGCAACCTGCTCTGGAGGGACATTTGAGCAAGGGTTGGACCAGATGGACCCAGAGGTACCCTCCAGCCTCAACCTCTCCATGATTCTGTAATCTAAGAATGTAAAAAAACAGAACAAAATGAACTAAGATGAAAAACCTCAAAGCTTTACTGATCTTAGCCTACCTGAAGCTAATTTTTGGGGGGTTTTTTTTGTTTGTTTTTGTTTTGTTTTGTTTTGGTGGCCAAAAAATATTCTTGGAAAAACTAATTCAAGAGGAACTGCAAGTTTATTTGAATGCTCTTAATCTAGAATGCAGAGCCTTTATATTTTCACATGAAGCCAAGAAACATCACTTGTGTGATGTCAGGCTAGCTTGTTTCTGTTTTTTTTTTTTTTTTTTTTTTTTGTGTGTGCTTGCTGACATGCTGAGATGGCTACAAATATTATCAAGATAGTAGGGACTTGGAGAGAATAGAGAGGCTAGGTGTTGGCGTTGTGGTTTTTTTTTAAGCCACCAAGCTGTAAATATAAAAAAGAATATGTGGTGAGATCTCTTTGTTAATATGCATGTAGAAATTCTCTGATGAATGGACACCGATACAGTTTTTTTATATATGAACCATTTATTCTTTTGTAATCCCCAGATATAATTTCATTTGTAGTGTCATTTCTACTTATTCTGGTGGAAAATGTTCCTTTGTTATGATTAAGGTCTTTCTGTTCTGCAGATACTTTTAAACTGCTATTCAGAAGCTGAACTGTGATGAAGAAAAAGCTTCACAACACATTTATTTGGCAGCCTGATCAAAGAGGGATGGATGCACTAGGGCAGACAAGTGTATCAAAGTAGTGCATTTTGAAATGGCTGAGTTAGTTTTCCTAGAACTGTGTCCCTGTGATAGTCCCTACAGTAGTGCTCGCAGTAAAGTGTAGTGTGAGAAAATTTTGGACATCCCTTAAGACACAGTTTGAACAGAATATAGTGAGAAATTATGATACATTACAATTTTTTGTTGCCTATATTAATTTCCTTCTAGCCATAACACATCTATTGGTAGTAAGGTGGTTCCAGTGTCCATCCAACTGTAGTCCATTTCCTTCAGCAAGCAGCGGATTCCATAAATATTATTTATGAGATTTAAAAAAATGACTAATATCTGAGGTAAGGGCATGAGTCCAATTAGAACAGCATAAGATCTGAAGTCATCTACAGGTTATAACATGCATTTCCTTTTTTTTTTTTTTTTTTGTAAGATGATCAAGAGTCCTAGCAGGGCCAGGACATGGGCCTAGGAAGGCCATAATGCTGTGGGCAGGTGCTTGGGGGAGGCACTGCTCACGGGGGTGTAGGTTGTCAGTTGGTAGGGGTTGAGACCACACTGTACTGCAGGGCATCATGTTGGTGCTGAGCATCAGCTGGAGAGTAATTGCATTGTGGTTATATATATTGTTATCCTTGAATTTTTGTTTCCATTTTCCTCTTCTTCATAAATGTTTATTATCTCAACCCATTAGTTCTATTTTGTTGCCAGTTCTCTCCCTCATCCAACCATCCCACCTTAGGGAAGGAGTGAGCAAATGGCCCTGTGGTATTGAGCTGCTGACTGGTTACACCACAACCTAAGGATGGGTGGTAAATGAGAGTCTAGAAATGAAAATTAGATGTGCTGGAACATTTGAATGTTTCCTGTACTTTTGAACTCACATGGAAGTCCAGTTAGAGATTTGGTATTAAGCTACTAAGAGTCATGACAAAATACATTGTATGCTGCCTTCTGATTTACAGGAAATGATATGTGTTCCTTTAAAATAATGCTGCAGACTTCTTGGTTAAAGTACTGCTTAACCAATAGACTAGATTACTACATTTCCTCAATGATCATCCTGAGGAATAAAAGGGCATAATCAATTTTCATATTTTCCTGTGCCCCTTTGCCACCTGTACCACTTTACTTTCATGGAAAAGGTCTCATCTATGTGTACTTATAGGTGCAGCAGTCCTAGAGCTGTACTCCTGGACTCAATGCCTTTTCCCCAATCTAAGTGAATAGGGGGGAGGAGGTGGGGCTGGCACACTCACAGTTACCCTCCTGTCTCTCCTCCCATGACCCTATGGCACATGCTTCTTCTGGCCTTACTCCAGACTCCTCCCTGGCCCTCATCTCCTCATCCCCCTTTTCTATTCCAGTTTGTTAAGCTTTACTCATCATACCCAGATTCAGAAGCAGCTCTCTTGGTAGCAAGTACAGGTGAGGAGAAAAGGACATACATAAAACACACTGTAGAAGGCAGAGGGGGTAGCTGGACTCAGCTGAAGAAAGAACTCCAAGACAGTAGCTTCCACTACCACCTTAGTGGGCTCACAGGCCAGTAATAACAAAACAGTGCTCTATGAATTGGACTGATGAAGAGGAACAGTTTGACCTGAGTGATTTGTAAGGTTCAGTGCCTACAGCCTGAAACAAAGCCCAGACAAACTTTCTCAGTATTTAGCAGGAAAAAAAAAACAAAAAAAAACAAAAAAAACCACCTCACTGAATATGGAAAATCTACCAAAGCCCAAGTATTTGTAACAGCATTCAAGTATCTTCTACCATCCACAGAGTTAAACAACATTTACATTTGAAAAAGCCCTTCCTTTGAATCATTGTTAATAATATCCAGCTCTGCTCTCATTCTTATCTTCACAGTTTCTTTTACTGATGAACTTCAATATTTTATAAGCAAATCTGCAAGAGGGTTACATAAGAAAGCAGTCTTTTAAGGTATATTGAAGGCTCCTAGTGTTTCAGTTCATTAGTTCCATCTGAGAAGGAGACACCAAGCATGCGAGTTTTCATATTAATGGTTTCCTGCATTTTCAAACTCTAAATAGCTTAAGGCTCACCAATTATACTGGTTCTGGAACTATCATAACAACAGTATGCATTGGAATATGTTTTAGATGGTCAGTACAGAAGAACTAGGTCACCGAGCTCTTGGGACTTAATCAAAAGGTTAGCAAAGTTAGCACACCTTGAGCACCAACCACTGATGCTAATGAGACCTCATTTAAATAGTTTTTTAGAGAAGAAGAAAAGATTGCCTTCTTTTGGGAAATGAAACTTATTCTGGTGGTTTTATCATACATCTAGTAGTCAGCTGTTTCCTCTATTTTATGTTCTTTACAGATTTTCTTCTTTATTCTGACAAGAAAATTAGATTAATAGATTTACCTAATATATGCTACCATTAGCACAGCAGACACTACTTTCCCCAGAGCAATAAAAAGACGTTCTCTTCATGTGATTCTTTTTCTTTAGAATAGTCTTTTCCTCTATCATGTTAATGCTACTAAATCAAAACAATAGAATCATAGTTTAAGATTGGAAGTGACCTTAAAGAACATCCAGTTCCAACTGCCCTGCTGTGGACAGGGACACCTCCCACCAGATTAGGCTGCCCAGGGCCCAATTCAACCTGACCTGAAACGCCTTCGTGGATGGGGCATCCACAACTTCCCTGAGCAACCTATTCCAAGGCCTCAAAATGAAGAATTTCTTCTGAATATCTAATCTAAATCTACCTTATTTTGGCTTAAAATCTTTACCTTTGTCATAGGTAAGACCATAAAAAGACCTAACACATAAATGGTCTTTAAAATAGACCCACTGAAGATGATCCTTCGGTGCTTTTGTACAGAAAGATCTTTTAGCAAAAACTGATACTGCAAAAAATATTAGGCCAAGGATGCCCTCTACACCTACATAACCTTAGAATGATTTTCTGTGTGTTCTTTCTAATTTGTCCAATAGATGTATCAACTTTAAATGTAATTCATCCCTATGTGGCTTAATAAAGAAATGGCAGAGAAGCTAAATGAAGTGTTTAAATGCAAAGCCAAAAAATAAGGGCACAGAAAACACACATACTTTGTGTTATTCTGAAATTCTTTCTATTATCAATGTATCCTTCCATGCACAGACAGAAATCAAAAGGGATTTGAAACAATTAAATTTCCTTTAAAGAATGATCATCTAATGAAAGCCTGGTAATGTACCACTAAAATACTGGAAATTAACTGTACCACTGTACTCTAACTACATTTCACAGCTTTAGGTTCCTCATGGGTATCTCATATATGTGTTGTATTCAGTCAGTTTCTGATTTATAGAAAGAAATTCCTCTTGCCTACTAAGTCAACCATAATGCTTTTTTGTTTTACGTTGTATGCCTTGCTGTGATATGATGGAAAATTCTAAGTCACTGAAAAGATTTTACTGTAACACCTGACATATATCAAATTGCTTTTTCAAAAAAATAAAATAAAATCCAGATAGTCTGAATTTTATGTGGTAGCTCTGTATCATTCATTTTCTTAAATGACACCCCTAGAGATTTTCATTGTATTCAAGTCAGTGGAGTACTGAGGGGATTTTAGTTTTAGCTATGACTTAAAAATAAGAACACAAAGATTTCTCAAGAAAATTCTTGATGTCTTTTCTTTTTCAAACAGTTGAAAAGCTAGAACACTGAATACTGAGATATAATTTTTATTTGTTTGAAATGCCAGTAGATGAATCATTATTTTGGCAAAGGTAGTGTACATATGATCCAAATATCATAAAAGACCCATCGCTCCCCCTTCCCCCCCCCAATGTTGGATGTACATTACTAAATTGCATGATCCTATTTATGTTGATTAATTTAACCTATGGAACTACAAATCAATTTTTTTTTTTTTTTGTGAAGATGTGGTTCTGTTCAAAGCAGCCAACAATTCAGGGAGTACTGCTTTTGATTTCAAGTTCTTTATCCAGTGCTGCTCAAAGCAAAGATTAAGCCTTGTAATGATTTATATTTACCTATGCCTGGTAATTCATCTGATTGTGGGTGTGATCGCTACAAAAATCCACTCCTCTTCTTCAAATATACTCTCTAGGGAAAATAGTAGAAATAAGCACAGTTGGATTTAAATCAGTGGGAATTCCTCTGAGTCAGATGTGTAAATATACTAAGTAGTTGTTTGACTCGAACAGTGAGCATTTACATTTACAATGAGCATTTACTCTGCAGCTACCAGTTATCTACACCCTCTAAGAGTGGAGAGAACTGAATGTCCAGCAATGCTTAACTGATATATGAAAAAATGTAACATTTTTGCATGAGATAAAGTAAGTATACTTTACTTACTTTTGCATAAGTAAAGTATATCATTCCCAAAATAAATATTTTTATTAAGAAAAATAATAAAAATGTGGAAAAAATAGAAATTCCTCAATAAATAAGCTCTATATAAGCCAAATAAGGGTTTAGAGTAGTTAGTTTTCATATAACCTATTCACTATAAGAATGGTATATATTGTAGTGGTTGGCAGCCTTGTTCATAGCAGGGGGGGTTGGAACTGGATGATCTTTAACATCTCTTCTAACCCAAACCATTCTACAGTTCTATGATTATAGGTCCAAAACATTAAACAAATGGAGTTGTGGATTAAAGCATGTTGAATTTCACAGATGACTATGTTACATAAATACTTTTCCACTGATGAACTGTTAAGATAAACAGAAATCAATGATGAAAGAAATATTCCTTCTTTATATGTCAGAGTGGATGGATTTACATTTTGTTTAACCATTGAAGTTGAAAATCTATGAAATTTCTCAAATAACTTTTGTTTAGAATTTAGAGAATAGAAAATTTCATGATATGGTTACCATACATCAGAATGAATTAAAATTAACCCAAGATTAAGTTTCTCAAGTGAAGAAAAGCATCAGAAAACATCTTCTGTTTTTACTGACTTCAATAGTCTAACAGAATCTAATGAGGCTATACATTTTATGCAATATCTCGTTGCGTAGCAAGGTATACAGTAAGGAGCTGTTCATTCCGTCTCTAGCATACAGCACCTTGGGTTCTAATTAAGTAAGACTGAGCTCCACAAGGACTGAACTACAAGGGTTCATAAAAAGGTTGTGTTTCACGACTTAATTAGATCATAGTTATTTCCAATTTTTTTCTTGAATTAGTGCTGCATGTAATTCCAACTGAATAATAATAATAATAAAAAAAGCCTTTCATATTTACAGTCATACAGAAAATGCTATTTTAAATGACTGTTGCGAGTATTGCATGCTGGAGAGTAAGTGTAATACAAATGAAAGATACATTACATTTTAATAAATTACAAATATTTATTTTTAAAAGCACAGTGAAGTAACAAAAGCAGAATAGATGCTCGGCAGCATGATGTACTGAAAACCATGAGGCTTCCCTAACATTGCTATGTATTTCAGCCCTTACTAGTAAATCTCTGTTGAAAAGTGAGTTAAGAAGTCCAGAGGTTTCTTCTGTAGAGAACATAAACCATAATAATCAGACATTTTTGAGTCAATAAAATGTTAACGTGATATGTTAAATAGCAAAGAAAAACAAAGTGAATGCAGCACTTGCCTCAGAGGTAGGAAAATGCATCAAAATTGTATGAATATTTGATAGTGAATGGAAAAGGAGTCTTTATTTGTCCACATTTCTTAGTGAAAATGAAAAACTATCTTTGATAGTAGCTGTTCTTTTAACATTTGAATGCCAATTAAATTTGACAGAGAGAAGAAATATCTTATCTGTTCCCTAAAAGGCAGGTCTCATTCTGCTTAGATTGCTTGATAAACCAACAGAAGTGTAACTGCCTATAGTGTGGGCTGACTCCTAGACAGTCAGTATCTCAAAAACAGTAAAGAGAAGACATGAGAGACGCGGAATGTTGTGATAGATGAGGATTGGGAACTGATCATAGAGCATTATGCTGTGGACAGTGTAGAAATCAGGAGCAGAAAAAAAACAAATTGTGACTGTGTGAGTGCTGGGAGAAGATGCAAGAAATCACCCCTTGGTAAATCAGGCTTCATTGATCTACCAGTTCAGGAAACGGTTTGTTTTCATGCCAGGTGTTGTGGGTAGTCATGCATTATTCACTGCCGATGGCATTGAAAATACTGCATGATTTAAACAAAAACTAAAATTGCAATCATTTTAAGGGATATAACATTTCCCAGTGTCAATTTTAGGGGCTTAAAAATATATATTTTTTCCAAGAGCATTCTATTACACAGTGAAATTCATGCTTCAAAACAGGTAAGCAGGCAAAACGTCAGGCACTGACTTCGTAATAAAATAGTTGATTTGCTGTCATTTCAGAAATACTCTCTGTAAAGTACTGTTTCTTACTAGGAAGTAAGTACATCTAGCTAAAATACCTCCAGTAAATTAAACCATTTTACAGCAGCACAGCAGTAGTTATGTAGAAGGCACTCTCACTTAAAAGCACTACAGATGCTAGGGTACACGCATGTGCTTTCTATTTAAGCTCAGGGACTATTGTAGAATTTCCTCACCTTGTTGACATATTTACAAACCTTGGCAGACCTAGCAAAAATTTTTGGCACTTTCTATAAGATTCTTCTAGCTGAAGGATGAAAGATAATTATGTGATTGTCATTATGATTACACTCCTTACGGGAGAAATACTGAAAATCTTAGTATGAACAGGTTTTTAAAATACATTGGCTTCAGAACTGAGTCAGTAATTGGGGTGCAGAAAATCAAGGTGAGTAGACACTTCACTTGTCCTAAGTGGGCATCATCACTCCATTGTATTGCAGCCAACACACATGCTCTACCCACAACAGAAACCATCTGTGGGGATGGCTTAGTGCCTGAATACTGACGATAAGATCTTTGTCCCTACAGCATGGGTGCCAACAACAATAGACTTACTCAGGGAAACAGAGCAACCCTGTGAAGAACCTCTCATCATGTAGGAAGTCCTTCTCTCTGTTAGCCTTGAAGTATTAGTACTGCATACATCTTTTCAGTTGTTAACAGCTGCTAATTAGCAGTAGTCATATTCTGAATCTCATTCTTCAGATTGCATCTTGTCTAGCCACTCGGCATAGTCAGAAATAGGACTGCTAGTAATAATATAAAATTGTAAGAGCTCTGGAGCAGAAATTGCCCTTTTAAGAGCATCATATTGCAGTTGGCTCAAAGTAAGATTTTGAATGTTACTGTAAAATAGTCACATGATTTGAATAAGAGACTTGAAGAAACTATGAAAAATATATTAGTAACGAAAAATTGTAAGTTTCAGTTGAGAAGGAGCAAGAGCTAATAAAAGAAACAAGCTCTGACAGCAGGACCCTAGACTTCAAAGCTTCAGTTCCAGATAAAAGTCTGATGCAAAAAAAGTAAGTCAGTTGCTTAGTGAAGAAGCTGCATCCCTTATATGAAGGCAGAAGATTCTATTATTAAGCACCATTCCCCAAACTCATGTGGGTAATTGTCAATTAACTACCTCTACTTACCAATAGACAACCTACCTGATTGTCTTGTGTAGATGCCTGTCTTGATGAGTAGCAGTAATGCTGGATTTCTGTGGCAGATATGCTTTTTAGTCCCAGCATCACATGCACGTATGTAATCCACATATGTAGTCCTATTTGCATTACAGTACCAGGCTTCTCACATCATACATCAGAGATGAGAGGCAGGCAGTCTGCAACTTGGCTCAAATAGAAAGATCTTGTTTTTCACAAAGTAAATGAAGAAAATTTTTCATGTCTTCTCTTAGTATAAATACAGAGTTTAGCAGTGTCCTCTGACATTAAAAAACTATTCTTGAACACTAAAATACTACAGTTAAACATAATTTGCTTGATTTCATTTAGATTAAAGATTTACTGATTTCATTTAGATTAAAGAAGTAAAATCATAGAATAATAGAATCACAGAATCACAAGTTTGGAAAGGACCTACAAGATCATTTAGTCCAACTGTCCTCCCATTACCATTGCTACCACAAGCCACTAAACCATATCTCATAGCTCCTCATCCAGATGCCTTTTGAACACTGCCAGGGACAACGACTCCACCACCTCCCTGGGCAGGCCATTCCAGTGCCTGACCACTCTCTGAGAGAAAAAAAATTTCCCTATGTCTAATCTAAACCTCCTCTGGTACAACTTGTGGCCATTTCCTCAGGTCCTGTTTGTTGCCTGGGAGAAGAGGCCAAACCCCTCCTCATCACAGCCTCCCTTCAGGAAGTTGTAGAGTGCAGTGAGGTCTCCCCTGAGCCTCCTCTTCTCCAGACTGAATAATCCCAGCTCCCTCAGCCACTCCTCATAAGATCTGTGCTCCAGACCCCTCACCAGTTTCATTGCCCTTCTCTGGATACGTTCCAGGGCCTCAATCTCTTTCTGGTAGTGACTGGACCAAAATCCATGCTCATCCAATTAGTCCCAATAATACTAGAGACCTAACTTGAAGAATGCATTTGAGCAATGTAGGAGGTTCTAGCCAGTGTCTTTCTAGCAATGAAGCCAGACGTGAAATAAGATTTCAGTTGTTTATTTCAACCATGTTCCCAAGTGCAGGAGCAGAAATAAAGTTAAATATATTCTCTGTAGAAACATATGTAATAAATATAAGTCTCTCTCACTGCCTATGTGATTTTTCCATTTCACACAAGACCAATGGAAATAGAATGAAAAATAGCAGAAGACAGAGAGGCAGTGGGCAAGATTATGCTAAAATGAAGATTTTGAATGAGACCCTTACTATGCTGCTGTGTGGTATCTCTGCTTCTAGCTGAGGTAGCAGCATGCTTTGGGGCCAGGAGAATTTTAAAATTTACAATACAATGGATAATCATGTGCAAAAGTATGTTGTACTATGATAGATTTATGGCAGCCTGGGGCTTCATTGAGTGACAAAATAGCTGTTCAAGTCTGACTCCCGTAAGATAATGAGACTGCAAATCTGGCTCTAACACAAAATGCATTAAATAAAATTATCTGTAATGAGGGAGAAAACAGAGCTTAACTAGGTGTTTAGTAAATTCAGGAAGGTGTGTATAAAAATCTGTTTTTCCATATCCATGAATCAATTTTAGCAAATTGTTTAATCATCCCTTGGCAACACGATTCTCCTTCTATTCAGTATTGTAGATAATAAGTCAAATAGAAACTTCCTAGTTTTATATGCCTAGTTCTGGCACATGGAGAGACTTTTGTTCTTCCAATTAAATCATCTGTATATTCATCAAATGCAAAATAGATACAGATTGGAAGAGTGGATCTAAAATCCTAGCATATTTGAGAAGCCCAGGCTTTTAGATGTACGGTATATGATCAGAGTTCAAGTGAAGTATTCCACTCATGAAATACAAATGTCTTGAAGGTAAGAGCTGCATAATAAATATAGTTAGAACCATTTGAAAGGATGGAATGAAATCAGATTCCTATTTAACTGTAGTCTCTCCCAAGAGCTCTGAGCAGTACTCCATTACTCATTTACAAAAGCAATGAAAACATTAATCGACCTCTTGATTAGTATTTAAATAATAAATACCACTATGGATTAATGTACTGGCCTTTTACCTCAAAGACATAGTTTAAAACTGACTTGACAAAAAAATCAATTTAATTACATGATACTAAAATTACAAGCGCCAATAGGTGAGAGTTTCCATGCACACAAGGCCACACATCACATAATCATGCCAAATTGGAATTCAGTGCTTTCTCTCTCTCTTTTTTTTTTTTTTTTTTTAATGAATGCATGTGTGGTGTGTGTTGAAAGAAAGCTGGCTGCCACCTGCCACAGAAATATCCCACACAGCAGCTCCCATTCTTATGAACTAAAATATTTGGCTTAAATGCAAGAAACCTAAAAACTGACAGAGTTCCATTGTCACATTCAGCTAATAAAAACAGATGCATTCTGGAAAGAAGCATGAAGGGTTTTCTATGATGCATGTATTTTGTAGAATCAGCGCACACTTAGATTTGTGGAAAATAAACTAAGATTTCATTTTTTAGGAAAGTCTTGAAATGCAAACTTGATATTGGCCAACTCAGCAGTGTCTGGTCATGGATGTTTGTATTATGTTAAATTAGTGCAAGGGTTTCATTATGACTCTGAGAGCTGGGAAATATCATAAACTGTTCTTAATAGGCTCTTGCCCTAGGGAGTGGAAATCTCATGAGGTCATCTATTCCTCTGAGTTTTCTTTTATCTCAGTTTGAAACTCTAAAAACAGCTGGCCAAAATAGAACTACAGAAGTGTCTGCATCCACTTTTGGATAGGTTCTAGAAGAAAAATCCTTAGGGCCACCTCTGACATTTCTTGTGAACACATCTAGATGCACACTGTGCTTTAGGGAAATTAGTTCTGAACCCTTGTACTGTTACTGTTATTATCTTTTTGGCTTATAACAATTAGGGGGAAAAAAAAAAAAGTAGTTCCTCCAGTCCATTCACTAAATATGTGGGAACAGTAGACCTGGTTGTTCATAAAATGCAAGTGAGATTGTTACAGAATTTATAGACAGACCTATGTTTCTGAAACATATTTATTAAATATTGGTTGTTGAATTTGCCCCAAACCAGGCTGAAAGGTCGTACTCTGTTTTCATTTATGCATACCTATTTTTGATGAGTACGATTATGCTATTACTCTGGCTGAAATTTTCTTGCAACATTGTTTTCAACAAGATTGTGTTTTCAGCTATTTTTCATAGAATATATCTGTCTCTCAAAGAAATCTTTCACTTCTCATTGAAAGCATGAAAAGTTTAGTCCAAAAATTTGACTGTGTTGACGCTATCATAATCTTTTGTACATTGTTTTCGTTTATTTTTATGGTAGAAATCAGAAGCAAATTGAGTCTAGGCCTGCAGTTTAACTGCGTACAGAAATGAAAATTTGTTTTCTTAAATTTATTTGTACAAAGCATTCTTATAATTACACAACTACACCAGAGAGATAAAAGAACCTAATAATAGTTTGTATATCCAACAGAAATACTCTGAATAAAATGCTAAATGTCTGAAGTTTGTCCTTAATTTTAGTGAGAACAATATTTCGCCACCTGTGTTTTTATGTTGGTTCAGTGATTTGTTGCAAGTCAATAATGCTGAATGAAAAATGATTCTGAGGACTGTAGCTGTTGACCAGGAAAATTCATAAATAGAAATCATTTAAGAAATCATTTAGAGCTACTTAAGCTGCTTGCAAAAGTGATTGATAGCAACTAAGACTTTCTATAGAACTGTAGACTGATCAAAGTAATCAAAAGAACTTGAGGATGAATTTTTTAACATACTTCTCAGTGACAGCTATAATCCATCATTACTCTTCATTCCCACGTTATCTTCAGGATTAGGGATTCTGAGACATCAGCTGGAATAGAAGTGTAATGGCAGGTTGCAGACAAAAGGCGTATGAGAAAACTTAATTTCTTTTTACAATTTTTTTTTTTTTTTCTGTTTTTAAGTAGCTGGGGGTTCAGTTCTGCCTACTAAAGGTCATTCTCGCTGGTGAAGTATTTGTAGAACAACATTTTATGGAAGAAAACAAACAAACCCACAATTCTCAATATAGGTTCATTTCTATTTTATAACAACTATGCATATTTCCAGAGCTAGCATTTGCAGGAATTTCTCTAGCATATGTTTTGTTATGGTTTTTTGTTTGACTCTGCATATGTTCTAAACATTTTGATTCTATAAAAATGGCAAGAAGATTCTGTTAAAATTCAAGAACCACATGATTCTAGTAAGAAAAGAAAATGAGGCTACTTCAATTTAATCGATCTCTGCTAAATTGTTTCACTTTACAAGCTTTGTGTGGTGAACATAAGAATTTTGGCGCTTTTAAAAAATCTTATTAAAAATATAAAAATTACAGATTTTCACAATCAACAATGCGATTCTGACAGCTGGAAACATTGAGGCAGAGAGACCATATGGTAATTCCCTCTGTAATCTTAATTTTCTCTTCCCCCAATGCTATTCATACGTGTCTCAGAGATTAGAAATTCTGTAGGGCAAGAATCATAGCTTTGTTCATTTCATAAAGCACAAATGACAGCTTTTTATGGCACAGTTTATGACACTTATGGCACCATCTATAATTTCCTCTTCATATTTCAAAAGTCTTGCTAAGAATCTTGGACAACTTTGGGCTCTTGAGGAACTGAAGTTTTTCTGTGCTGTTTCATACTATAGAAAGTGCGCTTAGAAAGAGCTTTTTTTGGTCCATGGAAGTGATGCATCTTTGTAAGCTATTTTTTTATTCAAAAGTAAACAAGAGGAGATCTGTTTTGAAAAGATGGATCTCATTGTTTCAGATTTTTTTCTCATTTCATAAAGTGATTTTAGATGGAAAAACCCAGCTACTGAATTCTTTATAAAATTTTGTAACAGCTATTTTTAAACTTCATCACCAATCCTTCGCGGTGCTCTGTATCTCACAGCAATTTGTTCACTTTCATACACTTCAGTTTAACCCGAAAGACATAATCTAGCCGTGAAAGCTACACCTGCTTTATAATAAGACTCACTTAACTCTACTCATGAAAATGACTTACAGCTACAATGTATAAATTAGTGTTGAAATTATGTACTTTAATTTTATTCAATTGATGCTTCTTAGCATTAGTCAAGAGGCAGATGCCCTGCAATTTAGAAGGATGATGGGCACGTTCCACCCTAACAAGTCCAAGAAATCATAGGCATAGTTCAATTGCAGTTTGTGTCGGTGTATAGCTATGAGTGTGTGAACGTTCACAGTTAATGTATAAATGGATTTGTGCTGAAGTTCTGAAAATTTGACTAGTCAGAAAATTTGACAAAAATTCAACAAATTTGAAGGCTCAATTCAATGAAAGACTAATTCCCATGTACGACTTCAATTGTACAAAATTTAAAAAGTCCATTCATATGCATAAGCATCTTGCTTATTTGGAAAGAGATTTCTGGTCTGCACTAAAAATTCACTGATAAACCAGCTGTTGGTACAAGGCACCTATCTTGCTGTAAGAGATTATTCTTTTATATCACTGACTCAGAGTTTGCTGAGGAACAAGTCCAGGCAAGTCCTGGGCAAAGGTAGAGAAATCTTCCATCTGAAGGACACTGATGGACAGGTCCTGGCTAAGGGTTGTGAAATCCTTTTAGGAGCACAGATGGACAAGGCCAAGGGCAACGAGAGAGGGATAAGCTGCTGATAATGGCCGGGAAACGGTCTTTTGTGTGGACTTATCTTGAGGAAGATGGCCATCTCAGGAGGTATGCACATGACTCTTGCTCAAGCACCCAGGGATGTCACGTAGGCAGGAAAAAATGAGGATAAAAGAGGGTCCAACAACCATGAGGATAGGTTTCTGCTATCAGATCCCTCACTACGAAAGTCCTGCATGCTGACGGACGCAAGGTTTCTGCCATCAGATCCCTCACTACGAAGGGCCTGCATGCTGACGGACTCAAGGTGTCTGCCATCAGATCCCTCACCACAAAAGGCCTGCATGCTGACGGATTCAAGGTGTCTGCCATCAGATCCTTCACTACGGACTGCATGCCGATGGACTTCCCTGGGCCTGCTGCCTGAGACCTGCTGCTTCCTCCCGGACTTACTCTGCGGCTTCTTCCTGGACCGACCCGGTACCTGCACCCTCTCAGAGTTGCCCAAGACCGGCCTCGCTGCTCCTGCCCTTCAGCCTCGGACCATCGGAATGGCATGCAACGGGACTACTGGCAGATCCTGGTGGTGACTATCCCCACTTTACGCAGTTCTTGCTTCTTCCTGTCTTTTCTATCACTCGCCTTCCCTTCCCCATCACCCCAATCCGTAATAGTGTCCGTCCTCCCCTTTCTTCATCTGCCTTATTAACATTTGTAATAAACTGGTCGGACCACCATTTGAACCGTTGTTTCATAATCTCATGCCGGGCATACATATTTCAAAGAACCTCCTCTCCCTCCTATAAATTGGAGCAAGACACTTGCAGACCCACGATCTTCTGGAAAACTAAAAAATGGCATGACAAACTTCCGCTTTGGCATTTCTTCGGTTCAGCTTACTAGGTTTCAGATCAACAATAACTACCACTTAAATGTTAGTCACATTTTTTCCAAACTTTCATGTGTTTCAGAACCTATGAGAGGTAATGCTAACAATGCAAGGGTTGATGTTTGACAGGGACTGTGAAGCTCATCATCTGTAGAGATGCAGTATTCTTTAGAAGTGGTAATCAGCATGACACATTTTAAAAGCAATATCATGTATTTTGGCAGAACATAAATGACTAGCAATCCAAACAACACTGTTCTATCTGATCTCCTGCCAAATGATTCAGTGTTGTGGCTGAAAATTCATATAGGTGTTCTTTTACCGTTGTTTGTTGTGGGGGCACACATCGTATTATTAGCGGTCTAGAATTTTCACAGTTTCATTTGAGATGTTGTGTATAGTTAGGGGGATTAAAACAGGACCACACCTTTACTAAATAAAAAAAAATGTACATATTTTGGTCAATTGGTCTATTGGACAAAACTTTTTGAAAAATAAACACAAAAATAGTTTATATTTCTGTAGCGTCATTTAGAATCAAATGGCAAGAACTTAATTATAAAAAAAATGTATGTCTCAGCTATTTCATTTTAGAAATCAGTG
Source organism: Gallus gallus (assembly GCF_016699485.2). Taxonomy (NCBI): domain Eukaryota; kingdom Metazoa; phylum Chordata; class Aves; order Galliformes; family Phasianidae; genus Gallus; species Gallus gallus. The sequence continues at coordinate 96,417,902 of NC_052532.1, forward strand.
AGTACTGTGTTCAGTTTTGGGCACCTCAGTACAGAAAGGACACTGAGGTGCTGGAGCAGGTCCAAAGAAGGGCAGCAAGGCTTGTGAAGGGCTTGGAGAATATGCAGTACAAGGAGAGACTGAAGGAACTGGGGCTGTTTAGTCTGGGGAAAAGGAGCCTGAGGGGAGACCTTATTGCTCTCTTCCAATATCTGAAAGGGGATTACAGCGAGAGCGGGGTTGGCCTCTTCTCACTGGTGACAGGTGACAGGACAAGGGGAAATGGCCTCAAGTTGCACCAGGGGAGATTTAGGTTGTATATCAGGAAAAATTTCTTTGCAGAAAGGGTTGTTAAGCACTGGAGTAGGCTCCCCAGGGAAGTGGTTGAGTCACCATCCCTGAATCTGTTTAGAAACTGTTTGGATGTGGTGCTCAGGGACATGATTTAGCAGAGGGTTGTTAGAGTTAGGGTTGCATGGTTAGCTTGCTTTTGGACTTGATGATCTTTAAGGTCATTTCCAACCTGAGCGATTCTATGATTGATTCTATGATTATTGAATCAGTTTTTATGGTATAACCTGATAGGAACGTCACTCTCCATTTCTAAGAGCTAAGAAGAGAAATGCTACATGGAATTAATTTTGCAGTAAATAAAGGCAGAAGTCATAAGAGGATAAACTCTTGAAGATTCTCAGTACTGCAGCCTGTCTAGCCCTTCTGTAGCAAAAACAGTGTTCCATACTAGTAATGCCTATCATTTCAAATTGTGTACTGAAGTTCTCCAGACAAAATTATAGGGCTTCCTATGTACACAGTGATTTTCACTCATCAGTATTCAATCTTTCTTTTCACCAATCTATGAACATTCTTATGTTCTTACATTGTACAATAGGATAAAAAAAATATCTGAAAAATGTGATTATTTTGCTTTTAACCCTTCATTGGAAATTAGAAATGTTATGTACTCAGCCTACTGAAGTCAACAGATTTTTTCACCTGATTTTGATGAGCCTAGGGTCCCAGTCTTCACTATAAACTTCTTTGTTCAAACTACAGAATTCACTCCATATGCCTGATTTAATATTTTCATATTAAACAATATAATTAGTCACCCACAAAATGCTTTACAGTTTATATCAGTGTCCATAGTTTTACTAGATGGGTGGACTAAATATCTCTAGTTCAAAAGCTTATTTCAGAATTTATCAGGAAAACCTGATGAACTGTCATTTGTGGACATCCACTCTGCTTGTGACATATCTTCTGTAGATCAGAATTCTATATGCAAGCCTCCAGGATGGAAGAATTCCTACCTTTTGATTCCTAAAACTCATGACATTAGAAGATGCTGAAAAATTGCAGGAAAGTCCCAGTACTAGCTATTCTGTACTTCTCACTGAAAGACTGCTAGAAAGCTTAATTTGCTTAGCATAGTTATTAAAAGCAAGGTAAAGGAGAAATTTTGTCATAGTGTTTTACTATCTTCACTAAATAGCTCTTGATCTCTAAAAAACGCTTATGAAAGAGCAGTGAATGGGAACAGTGAATGGCATCCAGTTAGTGTTGTGCTCATGTTAAGTGACCTAAACAATGTCAAGATGCTTCACTGGGAACAGACATGATGTCCCTGACCCATGTACAGAGCAACCAGACACTGGAAGTAAACTTGCACAGACTCTGAGCTCATGTTCCTCTGGGTTGACATGCACCTATCTTTGCCACAGCTAGTCTACATCTGGCTTGTATAACCCTGCAAAAAGCTATGCAGTCATACAGCTGAAGAAGCAGGGATATTCACTGAGGTAGCTAGCTATTCCTTGGCCTTTACATTAGTCTCACAATTAGCTCGTGGTGACATCACAATCTAGTTGAATTGGTCAGACTTGTACATACAACTTCAGTTTGCAGCTGTGCTGAAGAAGTCAGCACGTTCAGTCTTCCTTCTCTTTCCTTTGTTTTGCCTTGCTGGAGGCATGGAGGGCTTGCTCCCCAGCAAGCTGCTTGCTCCTGCAAACTCTTCCAAATCAAGCAGTGAGGGAAACATACAAGTCACCACATAAGCTCACATCATTCATTTTCACTGAAATAGGTCAGGGAGGACCTGTAGAGACACCTGACTTCCAGCAGGGAGACATTAGGCAGTGACAAGAGGATAAATCTTCTTCAGTTGGCACACCTTCAGCTGAAAGATTTGTGAATAAGCACTGTGTGAGTTAAAAACTGGCTACCCTCCTAAAGTAAGTTATTGAAACTTTTTACTCTGTCTTACTGTAACTTGTAGTTGACTACTACAGAAGTTTTGTGCAGTCTGGAGTATGTAGGCCGGGGTATGGAACCATATGTAATAATCCAAAATAATGAGACGCCTGTATGAGTATACAGCAATTTAACTACACTGTATTTATGAATAAATGTGTTCATGAATCAACTGAGTGGAAAACATGTGTATTTCATGCTTCTAAAGACAGCAGTTCCCAAGACACAGAAAAAAAAATCTGTGCACAATTATGGCTGCGTAGTACAAGAAATACACCTTTTTTCAGCTTTACTTCAGTTATTTTCATCCCAGCTTTCCCAACTTACTTGGCAGGATGGGAACGCTTGATGAGTCATCAATCTGAATGTACATGTAAGTGCCTGTGAACTTAAACAAATGTAGAAATGAATCTGCACTTTACAAATGCATGCTAATTTTCCCAGGTTAAAACTATCACCCTTTAGATGGACTAGTGGCTTAATTTCTCTCCTTCCTTGGTATTCTTTTTAAAGCTTGTTTTGTGTACCTTGATAAAAATTCACCAGAAACTGGAATTTTATGTAATGCAACAAATTATTTTTAGGAATTATTTCTAGTTTAAACTCAAAGTAAACTTTGTATTACTGAGGTTTAAGGAAAAAGCTAAGAAGCTTCTAATTTAATCTGATAAAATTTGAAACTGAAAGTGAAAGGTGTCTTTCAAATAGATATTTTTAAATAAGATCTATTAAGAAATTAGTTTTTACTTTTCGGAATTGACATCTAGAATACCACTTGAGTATCATTTTTCTCAGATCTAAATAGCATATACTTTGAGGGACAAAATGATCTCAGTACAAAAATAAATTGATTGACAGTATTTTGAGGCAGCGTGCCTGCCAAGTTTGAAATTTTACATCCTCATATATTATATTCTTTTTTTTCATAGTACCATGTTACTTAATAGAAAAAGAATGGTTCCTCTAATTAAACACCTTGGAAGAAGGACAAAAAGAATTTGAAGATGTTGAGAGAGGTGAAGTCCACAGTGAGGGAAAATGTGATCGTAATCTCTATTGGCATTTGTAGAAGCAGAGGAACAAAACCCTTACAGAAAGTCAAATAATGGAACTGCTAGATGGCTAAACTACTTCTATTTGTACCATAATATACTTATTTCAAATCAAATAAACATTAAGACATTTGAATTTGGAAATGTCAAACATTTCAATTCTGACAAAACAAGTCGGGTTGGATGAAATAAAGATTAAACAGGCATAAGACCATATAAAAACGATTACTTTAACTAGTTGAAAAGTTGAAGAAAAACAACAGAACACTCTGAACTGGAATTTAAATACATGCAGTGAAATACCTTTAGTTAATAGATTCAGAAGCAGCAGTTACTTGAAAATAGTACATTATGGCTCCCAAGCTTGACTAGCTGCCCATATTTCCCTCTGTGGCACTGAATAAAAGGAAATATTGTGCTTAAAAGTACATGTTTAACATAAAGTTATTGTTTCATTCTCAATCCCAGAGGCCAGATCCAGGACTAGATAATAATGCAGAGTATTGATAATGATACAGAAGCTCTTACATTTTTGAAACATTATAGTTTATTCCCTGTTGTTTGGCAAAGAGACTATCTTGAAAATGTCTAGGACGTAATTTTTTCCATTTTCAGTTATGAAATTTTATCTTAAAAATCTCTAGGTGCAAGCTGAGCAAGAATCTGACTATTACCTGAAGTATTCAGAAGTAATAGGGAAAAGACTATGGAAAATTAACATTTTTTAAAAGTTCTTCAATAATGTTTGTAACATATGTGATGCAGAAAGAAATCAGTGTGTTGTAACCTGCCACTGAGTAAATTTGGTGACCCATCTAGGGCATTTTCAGAAGACCGGTATTAGAAAATCTTTCACAGTAGTAGAAAATCTTTTATGCTATATGCAAGTTATCGTGGGATCAATGTGAATTGTATGAACTCCTCGAATTAAAATAAGCATGTATTTATATAGAGGTCTATTTTATGATTCATATAGTGTGTTCTCGCCCATTTTGCCCTGATTGGTTCAATATCCCAGCTTTGTGTTGTTAGTATTTCACTCTTGGTTTGCTGTTTCTGGGAGTAGATAATGCAGAATTATGATAACATGGTTAACAAACAGTCATCATAGAGAGGCCCAGCACCACTACCTTTCGGAGTGAAGGGTATTCCTGTATGGACACTAGAAAAATATGTAAATCCACACAGAGTCCAGGGAGACCTTCTTCTCCTAAAAATGCAGTGTACAAAGAACATGATTATAACTGGATGATAACAAAGAGTGAAAGTTGTAAATTCCAGGACAAGATGTTATACACCCTGCTTTGGTTTTTTATGCTGTGTCTGCATTACATTCATTTATTTTTATCAAAAATAAATACTAAGGTAGAAAGACATAATTTCATTTTTTTTGCTGCTGTTTTATGTTCCAAATGCTAAAATGACTGAGGTGATCTCGTCTTCTTCAGAGAATTGTCTGCTTCTCCTCATTATATAATCTGAAATCCATATGTAGAGTATTGTATGTGCTTGAATGTTTCCTTGGATAGCAAATTATAGCATAAGCAATAAAATATAGAGAAGTCAGAAAAAAGCAAACCATCAGTGTGATCCTGAAGAAGTACTTATTGAGTATTTATGTGTATTTTGCAATTGCAAGATGCATAATCCAAAAGTGCAAAATGAAAAGCTAAACAAGAGGTCCTAGTAAGACCACCAACTCTAGTTTAAAAATGTTATATCTCACAGAAGACAATTTTGAAATAACTGAAATCCATACGTTCTTGCATATATTTGCATACATCTTGGCAGACAGGCGTAGGTAGATTCTAGTTACTTAATATCAAAATGGCAATGTACCTAAAAACACTTGTTTAAGGAAAGATAGGGTCCTGCTGCTATCATCTTTTTTTTTTTTTTTTTTTTTTTTTTTTTGGCTCCAGAATGATTTTCCTGCTTTCTACAGATCTCCCTCTAGTGGAGACTCGTAGGTCTACATGCAATGAAACTTGCATTTCTCTCTATACAATTTTTCATGCAACACAGACATGTAACACATGATGCATATGCTACAAACATCTGTTTTCAGTAATCAAGATGAATTCTGTCAGTTCCTGCAGAGAAAAGCAGTGTATGCAGTGTACACAGAGATCAGAATGACAAAGCCTTGAAACTCAAAAGCCCATTAGAGAACAGCTAGGAATGCAATTTGTTTGTTAAACCCATTCCTTATGGCTTGTTTTTTTACTTTTTTAGAGAAATTGGGCTAAATTATTTCCAGTGCAGATGGAAAAGGGGGAAACAGAGAAACAGGTGTTTACACAGGCTTCTTTATCCCTCATCCTTTTGGACTGAGCAGGATCTCCAGGGGATAGGAGATAAAGTACGGCTTCACCTCCCCTAATCTCCACACCAGCCTGCACTTGGAGTTTGGTATGCAGAAGGAATACATTGCACCCCATAAATCAATGTCATGCCAAATACGCTGTTTCCATCACACCCATGTTTTGTGCCTTCAGACAAGGGGAGATCTCTAATGCTGAATGTCTTCCTGGTGCTTCTGCAGAGTGCTGTCATTCAGCAGCCTTGCTCTTCCTTTGGGTGGCAGCGAGTGGTATGACAAACTTCTCCAAAAGCATGCACTAGTGCCTGGCATATGCAAATTACAAGATAACTGGGGCAGTTATTACCTTTGGCATCCTTATACACAGCCAAGCAAATATATATTATGGATACTATTGATAAATACATAAAACCAGTAGATAAACATCTGCTCAGTCACTTATGTATACCCGCAAATGCAAATTGGTGTTTGTTTTAAAGAAGACAAAGTAGTTGCAAGATAACAGAATGTTGTTCTTCTGATATCAGTAGCATTAATCATATATTTCACTGTGAATATAAAATTTAAACATAACTTTGATTAATGATAATGTCAGTATATTTAATCAAGTGCAAGCGACAGTGCTGGTTCTTTGTGATTATTTCTCCCTTGACCTCATCTAGCTGATGAGCAATGTGAGTGAAATCAGTGAGTTCCACTGATGTGAACATGGTGTGCAAGGAGGCCACAATGTCCATCTTTGGCCCGGGTGATTTCTGAAAACTCCAGAGAAGGAAAAATGGGAGAAAATCTGAATGTTTCAACCTACATCAAATATTACAGTGGCTATAGTCAATTGAATCATGTCTATGGATCCCAGCTAAGAGTAGTTTCTTCTTGTCCTAAACCACGCACTTGCATGTAATTCTTCCATTTCAGATAATTTCCAGGGTTTGCAGACAAAGGTTAGGAAATGTTTACTAGCACACAAAAAATGTTATTGATAGAGCTAGAAACAGTTTTCTGATAGGCAGACCTCTGATACAGAATCCTGTACTAGATCTGCAGGGTTGGAATGTGGCTTTAATTTTGGCAGGGTTTTGAGCTCTCTTTCACAGTTGCCTTTTTTGTCAACACAGTGGAGCCTCACAGTTCTCTGAGGGTGCGTTATTACCAGCAGTGTATAACCTCTAGTGAACTGACACGAGCAGCAGAACAAAACCAAATGGACTGGGCTTGCAAAGGAAAAAGACTAAATCCAGCTAGCAAATCTCACAAAGGGGCAGAGAAAAAGGGGAAAGAGATCAGAAAGAAACAGCAGGAAGGAGGAAAGGAGATGAGGAAGGATAGGTAAACTGCAGTGCTCATTGCTGCATGTAAATGAGATGGAGATGAGAGCCATGTACTGGTCTATCTGAAAACAGAGAGAAGTCTTTACTTAGAGAGTTTGCAAACCATTGCAGCAGCCCCCAAACCACCTTTCCTTCTACTGTGCCCTACTTAATCTTGTATTGGCTTTTGTGTGCTTTCACTAATTACTTTTTGGCAATTGCAAGGGGAAGTGTTCTAGTAGGTATGGCATTATGTCAGCTTGCAGGAAGTAGCAGCAAGAATTTTACCTGCCTGTGGCAAAGATCACTAAAATGCCTCCTAGGGCACTTTGCCAGCAGCCTTCAAAAGGAATACTTCCATCGCACCTTTAAACTGGGCAGCTTGTGTTGTTCACTTTGCCAAATACAAATTCTCTTGGTTTCTTTTTAGACAGCATTTGAATCATAGTGAAGCGAAGAAAAAAAAATCTTTAATAAGTGCTATTTTTTCCACTCACCACTAAGACAAAAATGCTGAACAGATTGAAAGCAGGGGGATGGGAAGGGAAGAGGGATGAGCAAGGAGGAGTTCTATTGTGCTGAGACCAATTATGGAGGTCTCAGCCCAAAAAAAGACTCTTTCAGAAAGTCACAAACAAATGGAAACAGAAGGCTGTGATAAATCGTGGCACAGCTTTAACAGCCTTAAATCTCTTGTTCCCCCAAAAGCTATAATAATAAGCAAGTTGTAATGGGTCATATCCCTTCGAGGACTGTAAATTCAATCAGTATATGAATGCTTTGCATCTTCACTGTGTTAGGTTGTCTTACAGTTAATGAATTATAAGGTTTTCAATTAAAAAAAAAAAAAAAAAGCCTTCAAATATATGCCACTTTTAAAAATGCGTTCATCCTTCTGATACCCTAATATAGTACTGACAAAACATCTTTACAGCTTGGTGTTGGAAACATAATGAAGCATCAGCTGGAAACAGCTCATTGTGTTGATTATGAATTCATACGACTCTTTCAGTTTCAAACTGTAATAGACTTACACTTAATCCAGGCTTTTTCTTGTATTTGCATATTCATGCATTTTTATGCTCACTGAGCCTTACATCTCCTTTGCCATCGTGGAAGTGCTCTATGTGTTCTTCACCTGGCATATCCTTCCCAAGTGTTTTCAAAAATTCAGAGTGCTGTAGAACCTCCACTTCTTTCAAGCATGAGAGAAACTAACCAGATGATAATCATTAGGATGCTGAAGCTGAAGACATATGACACACATGTGTAAGCACAGCTTTCATTAAAAATACTTAAATGACTGATCAGAGTGGATAAATCTGTCTTGAAGTTATTTGGTGATACCTATCATAGGCGATCACAACATACAAGTTACAATCTAGTGTTTTCTTGTCCATGTCTCAACGCAGTTTGGAAGACAGATTATGTCACCGCTCCATTTCTGGTTGCCATTATTCATGCTTCTATTGAATTCCATCTATTTCTGTTCTCATCATTGTTCAAAAAATACTGGACTGTGCCACCACTGTTGGGAATCAGTAAGGAGGATTGTGCCAGTTCTAAAAAAGGAAAGCTTTTTGCTTTCACAAAAAGGCTTTGTTAATTAGTGCTGCACCAGAAGGGAAATGACAAAACTCCATACTTTTTCATTTAAATGTTTGTGAAAGTGATTTTGTTTAAGTTTCTCTGAGTGTAGCAGGAAATGTTAAAGCTGAGACAGAACATACTAATATACTCTGGGGTGGGAGAGAGAGAGGGAAGGGGCCTGAGGAAGATATTTTCATTATTTATACTTTTTCTTTTCTATTAGAATACTGTAAAGATTGTGAAAAAAATGTATTGAATCGATGGCCCTAAAGATAAAACTCTTCTTTATATAAAGAACTGATATAACATAAGCAGTGACAATACCAAATTCCTGTTCTTTGCCAATATAGGGACAAAGGGAACAATTACAGAGCCAGGCCAACATCTGTGCAAAATGCATCTTTGCATACGTTTGGATCACTATCTCACTGTTCTACACCAGCCTAAAACTTATCCAATTTTTGGTATTTAATTTGAGGGTTTTCGTTTAATTTTGTTACCTTATGCAGGTGACAGATGAAGAGAGACTCTTCTAGAGCAGAAGTGAAATCGCAAATGAATTCTTCACTGACAATAGGAAAACTGTGGGATGCTTAAGCTCCTAACTTAGATTCATGGCCAAAATTAGATGGAGGAATCTAGATTTCAGCACATCCATACAAGGAATTAGTGCTGAGTAGCAAGTATACTTTTAATTCACATGCTAATTCACAGTGCATTCATTTCCACATATAGACAACATATAACTCACAAATGGGACTGTTTTTTATTAGGATGGATTAGTAAGGTTCTGGTGCAGCTGTAAAAGATGGTTTCTGGAAACCGTATTATTACACCATCAAAAAACTCATGTTCTATACACAAAAACATTGTGCCTAACTTTTGGTTTTTTGTTCTGTAGAAGCAGGGCTGCCTGTGTCAATAAAATTAAGTTTAAGACAAGTCCTAAGAATATTATTTATTTATTGGTGGAAATGATAATACTTATTTTGGCAACCAGTATTGACCTAATAAAACACAGATGTGTGAATGGAACTGTATTTGCATTTGTGCAGGGATCTACAATTTATAGTGACCTGGGGACTCCCTGTATCCTCAGTTATCCACAGACTTTGGCTCCACACTCAGCAAAACCACTGAAGATTTTCTGAACTGACTTCAGCATCAGAGAGGAAAGTGTGGATGTGTCTTTCATGTAATTAACTTCCCTTTCTCTGATTCTTCACTTTTTAAACTTAATTCATAAAAATCCCAAACCAATCCCTAGTGGCCAACTAACTTTTCTTCTTGGGTAAGAAATTGTAATACTAAAAATTATACCGCTTTTGAAACTATTAAAAGAGATATTTTCTTTAACCTTGCCTATCCAAAGCAGTTTCTCTTTCATGTAATCAAACATTTTACCCCATGTGAAACCACCAGCTTTATGACTGATGGTCTGCTTAGCCCAAAATATATCTGTACCCCAGCACAACCTGGGGGACTCCCAGGATAACTCAGATTTATGCCCCTTTGCCATGTCGTGGAGGGAGGAAAGGGTGTTATGACAGCCAGTGAGCGTGACCCAGCTCCAGCCATGTTCATTCTCCTTTCATCAAATATTTACTTCTGTTCTTCTACTTCAGGGCATACAACTACCAGTGACGTAAACTTGCCTTTAGAAACATCAACCCATTTGGTGATTTCTATACCTATCACTTCTTCTGTCATTTGTTTGTTCCAGAAACAAGCCAGCTTGGTTCCATAAAAGCACTTAAGAGCAAACTCAATCATGTTTGCCATTGTTCAGGACTTTTTATCCCACATGGGGATTAAAGAATGAATGTTTCCCATCTACTCTGTGGGTTCATCTTACAGATTTTGCACTTCAACAACATAAGTTTGCCTGCAGAATTTTAAGACATTTTTCATATTGTCCATTAGTACTTTACTGGATTAGATTGAATGCTTACTCTGTTCTTCAAAATTTCTACCTTTTATTCTTTTTAGTTTTGTTCTGTTTTGTTTGAGACCATTCTTAATTAAATGCTGACATTGCTAAGTGCATTTCTACCTTAGGTATATTTGAGTCATCCTTGAAAGTCAGTAGCATTCCATAAAAACAAATTTAGTTCAGAATGCCATGGGGAAAAATTCAGATGAGATATCAGTTGGCTTGGGCTTAAATGATGCCACAAATTCTAGGGAAAATCTTATCCAGTCACCTGACTTCATTAGAAATCTTTGAATATTGACCTGTGACACTGAAGATTTTGGTTTAATTCCCTAGAAATTACCATGCAAAAATTATTTATTAAATTTTCAAGGGCAGGACTGAGTTAATGTTTTTGTATGAACTTCTGATTCTCAGCAAATAATTGTTGGCAAGTAAAAAGCAATTGCCTGTAAAATGCCATGCATAGTTTATCCTCTTGCCAACTACCTAAATCTGTATCCAATGTTTCTAGTATATCTTAGAAACACACTGCAGCTGCTTACTGCTGAGGTTTTTCTTCTCCGTAGATTGTGCTATTTTGACTTCATTGACCATCTTGTGGCATCACATGCATAGTCAACAACAGTTTTTAAGATGGATCATGAATTTGGCTCATGACGTACAGGTGTAAAGCTAGCATCACAGTATGAGTTCTCACCTGGCTGGTTAACTTCAGGAGGCATCAGTATCTGTTAAAGCAGATTTGATTCACAGCAGAGCTTTTCAAATGAAGTACTAAAAGCAGAGCAAACTTAATGTTTCCAGATTAACCACCATATGTATTTCTCGTGGATTCAATCAGATCAGTCTGGTTTTGATTTAGTTATATAAGTATATATCTGTGATTTCTCGTGAGACCATAAAGTACTTCCATTCACAAAGAGACAGCAGGATACTACTGTGCTTCAAAACATGCAACTGCTTTTTGGGCTTGCATATGCAAGAGTCTGTTTCTTCTGCCTCATCTATTACTTGATATGGAGTTATAATATTCATACAAAGAACAACTGATTTGTCCTGTGCTACTGCAGCAAAAAGCAACTAACTGTAACTTTTGAACATGTCTTTTGCACTTAGTATCTCATTAACACTTCAACCTTAGTTGCACTGCATCTTTTTAATTGTAATGCAAAAATATAGAGTGAAGCAGAAAAAGAAAATGAAAGTGAAAGGGGATAAAGAAAACAAAAGAATATTCAGATACTAGTTTGGATATATGCATATTCAGATTTATATGGTATCTAGATACCTGGAGTGAAAGAGATAAAAGTCAGATTCATATCACCTATCACAAGTGTGTTGACATGTGCAGTCATCAGATTGATATTGAGATGAGTTCACAAAACCTAACTGAAAACTATTTACTTTATGTAGGTAACACAGTATGTAGCTAAGAAATAAAACTTTTGGTTGGATAACAGAAAGTACTTGAGTTTATGTGTTATCCATAAAACTTCTGTAATTACCTTAAGTCATTTTCTTCTATAAAAAATATTTCTGATATAGTTCTGTTGTTTTAGGATATGCATCTTTGTGTTGTGTTGTACATCCCTTTTAATACTTAGCATCATTTTTGCCATTTTTTATTTCTCAGTTATGCTACAGTCTCAGTCACAATATATTATAAACTGCCAAAAGCCCAAATTACATGAAACATTTTCTAAACGTGCAGGAACTAGAACATTCTCAAAGTAGAGTCAACTCTATCAGTTTATCCTACTGTCTCTTCAGGAATTTCATTGACTTCAGGAGTTTATCCCTGGATGTCGAAATATGTCAATAATTTTAATATGCTTTTGCTACCTGTCAGATAAATCAGTTGTAATTTTAATATAACTTTTTTTTTGTATTAGTCAGTACATATGCACTGTGTATCTACTCTGTAATAGTAAGAAGGTAGAAAAAAGCTTCAAAAGTCCTTTAGTTCATTAAAGATGCATCAAGTTTTATTATTATTAAAAGAAAATAAAAGGAGAGGAGAGGAGAGGAGAGGAGAGGAGAGGAGAGGAGAGGAGAGGAGAGGAGAGGAGAGGAGAGGAGAGGAGAGGAGAGGAGAGGAGAGGAGAGGAGAGGAGAGGAGAGGAGAGGAGAGGAGAGGAGAGAAAAAGAAAAGAAGAAAAGAAAAAGAAAAGAGAAAAGAGAAGAGAAGAGAAGAGAAGAGAAGAGAAGAGAAGAGAAGAGAAGAGAAGAGAAGAGAAGAGAAGAGAAGAGAAGAGAAGAGAAGAGAAGAGAAGAGAAGAGAAGAGAAGAGAAGAGAAGAGAAGAGAAGAAAAGAAAAGAAAAGAAAAGAAAAGAAAAGAAAAGAAAAGAAAAGAAAAGAAAAGAAAAGAAAAGAAAAGAAAAGAAAAGAAAAGGAGACGATCCTCTGCAGCGTGATAGAAGTTAGGCTCATATAAAACAAGCCAAAGAATTAGCTCCTTTACCAAGGAATGACATGAAACTCTAGCCATGGTAGCTGTAAAAACAGTTAAAGGTCTTCTTTGTGCTCATTAGCACCACTGTGCTGGTATTCTGTGTTGGCAGCTTTTGGTTCTGCTGAGGCAGTCCTAAAGAAAGTTGTTACCAGCCTATATTCTACAGTTCACAGGCTCTCAAAAAGGACACATTAAAACAGTTAGAATCCCCAGGGCAAATGGGGAGATTAAGTAGCCTTCTCCCTCAACAGAAGCCCCAGCAGACAAAGCTTGGCATTGTGCATTCACTACACTATCTCTTTCCAGCACTGAACTTTACTATTGTCCTCCCGGATTCTAGTTTACAAAGTGTTTGAGGGACTTTGCGTAACGGTTCACTGGCACCACCATTGACAGCCATCTGAGTGTGGGAACTTTTTTAAAGGACGTGATGCCCACAAAATGATTGGCCTATTATATCGGCCCTTAAGCAGACGCCAGTGGCAGTTTTTTTAGGAGGGAGGGGGGTTACTTTGGAGTTTTCCCGGAGTCTCATCTTTCACAAGAATACAAATTCAGACGGGCAAAGCAAACATGGATTATTTGTTTCCCAAAGGATCGGGCTTTTTCAGGATTTCTAACTGTGGTGCCGTGCTACAGAAACTAGCATCACAAAGAACACAGGCTGCCTTGGAATATTTCTTGAGTTTTTAGCAGCAATTGAGAATACACTATTGGAGAAAAAATCTGCACAGTGCTTGCAAAATTTGCACATTTTGTGCTAAAATTTTTCAAAAAGATGTTGAATGAATTTCAAAGAGTAATAATAAATGGTCTCATCTGATCCTAAGGCCCATTCCTTTTGATATGTTGCTTTTGACTATAGGTATAAAGAGGACACTGGTATGAAAGAAGCAGCCTTTCAGGAAATACCAAATTTGGAAAACATACTTCAGCTGAACTTAATATTTCATTTTCAGCTTGTTCTATATAGACTGACTTGATTTTTTTTCCAGACTCTACAGATGTTAGTAGTGATGCCTGGAAAATAGAAGAGGCTATTCCACACAGAAATATGTTAAGGCACTGAGTTCTGGTGAGAGGCGCAAACTCTCCACTTCCCTCAGCTACTCTACTGTGTGCCCCTCACCCAGACTGCAGAGCTCCACCAGACCCGAGGATACAGAGAGAGAGGCAGGTTAGAGCAATGCAGAAGGTATGGAGTTTGGTACTTGTAAGGAGAGGTGCATGGTAGAACTGCTGGTGGAGCAATAGAAATGAGCACTGGCTGGGTGGAGAACAAAGTAGCAAGGAGATGATAGAAGACGAGAGACAGAGTAGAAGGGTTTAATGAGAATCTGGAGGTTCAGGTTAAAAACTCAAGGTGTAACATGTCCTGCTCTTCACCCACACCTGATAGATATTTTCATGACTGTGCGCTGGTAGTATTAGGTCTAAACTGAAGAGAAATTGCAGTTTTGCGTAGTTTCTGTTTGGAGTATGGTTGATGGAAAAAGGCTGTGTGCTGACAGGAACACTGATTTTTACTCTGAAAAACACTGTGACTACAGTAGCATAAAATGAGATTCATATTTATGACTGTGAAAGGGAGGGGCAAAAGGAAAATGGAATAAGATTTTAAATAGCCAATAACTCTGAAAGCAATTAATGAGATCTGATATTTTTCTTTGATAACTGATTCGTTGAGATAGATGAAAAGCAGATATCCATATAATGTTTTTTTCTATTCTGGGTAAGCAAAATATTAAAGTCTGTTGGAGAAGACTGAAACTAGTGTAAGACTGGTAAATTGAGTAAGTAATGCGAAGGGTGATGATAACGAGGGAACAATAGAGGCATAAAAGCTGGAGAAAAATCATGGTGGAGTCTTTCAAATGTTTTTCTTTGCTCTTACCTAGATGAGTAGTTTTCTTAACCATTCTTGTGAGAAGTTATATGGTAAAATTTGAAGATACCATAAATACAGGGAAAGCTGTATTGAACACAGGAACAGAACACAAGGGCAAGCAAGACATAGATGGGATTGAATGCAGTCTGTAAAGAACAAGGCCATAAAGTTGGGGACCTATATTATCTACCACAAATTGAGAATTCATGATTGTGAAGTAAAAAGGAAAAGCACCTGAGTGAACACATCAGTAACAGAATGTCAACTGGTAAACAGTAATGCAAAAACAGGGGTGTGTGAGGTTTGCTCCCAAAAGTGTTCATCAGGAGATATTCATCAAAGAAAGGAAAGCAGCAATTAAACAAAGATGACATTGACAAAAACTGAACAGTTGTAAGATGGGTATAAATAAGTTTATAAATTAGAACAAAGCATCTGGGTATCAGTGCAGTAAAATTCTGGGCTGGTCTTCTAATAGAGGTATCTGAAGCAAAATCAAATTGAGCATAACTCCTTTGAAGGAAAGTTAGTGTGTGAAATGTGAGTTAATGTTCAGCAAAACAGTTTTTCCTCTGAAATGGTGTTTTATCAAAATTCAAATATTTCAGAAAAGAAAAAAAAGAAAAAAAAGAAAAAAATGGAAAAAGTGTCATAATAAAATAAGGAGTGAGATATTTTCCTTTTTGTAACGCTTCACCTAGAGCTTATTATATATTTCATTAACGGTCAGACTCATGGAATGCGCTTTTCAGCAACCAAATACTTCAGATGTGGGACATTTTTTTTTTTATTCTGTTCTTGAATTGGAAAAAAAATACAGAATTGCAGAATTCCACATGAAG
Source organism: Gallus gallus (assembly GCF_016699485.2). NCBI lineage: Eukaryota > Metazoa > Chordata > Aves > Galliformes > Phasianidae > Gallus > Gallus gallus. The sequence goes on from NC_052532.1 coordinate 96,433,531, forward strand.
CCATGAGTACAGTCGCCATTCATCTCCACTAAATTCTGTTACAAGCAGCAGGTTTGTGGACAGTGATCCTGCCAGAAGCAGTGAGAGCAAAGGGACTACTCTCTGGCCTCCATCCAGCCTGCCACAGATTCCCAAATGAATAGATGCTATGGTATTTTGGAAAAAAAAAAAAAAAAAGAAAAGAAAAAAAAGAAAAAAGTAGTACATTACTATTAAGAGCGTGCAATGCACTGGAGAGCACTAGCTGACTCTCTGCTCTGGGGGAGAGCTGACTCCAAGCAGCCATTTTAAGGCAGGTGGTGTTATTGTGGACACAAGGAAAACCTCCAAATGAATACTTGCTCTAGTAGATTCTGAATCAAAGGGTCTGTTATAAGACTCCCCAGGCATCCAGCCATTACGTCCATGGCCTTTGCAAATTTTTATTCTGTAAATCCTATGTAAACTCATGACTACAGAACAATATTAGGAATTCTGTAATTTATAAATAAGCTGTTTCTCAGGGGGTTCTTGTTTATTAACATTAGTGGTGTGCAAAATTAACCTAGTCCTCTTCTGCATATACTCTGTCTTCTTTCATGCATGTTTCTGTGAGGGAATATTTATTTATAGGCTCATAAATAAAACCTTAAACTGGTATTAAGTTAGAAAATATGTGACCTCCGATCTTGAGACTAATTAGTTTGTATGGACTGTGTTTAATTTGCATAATTTCCTCAGCATGATGTCCTCATTCTTCTTTTATTTCATAGGGAAAAAAAAAAGTCTTTATTTCAGTAGTGAATGGAGAGTTTTAAAAAATAAGACTTTCAGACTTCCAGGTTAGATGCAATGTTCCATCTTGCAGTAAATGGATATTATTCTGTCACGTACTTTGTGACCTGAAATGCAGTCAGAAGCTGAAAATTATATTCATAGAAACAGATCCTCATTAAGTAAGTGTTACCTTTGCTCTGTCCCTTCCGCAATGGGGATGTAAAGCACAATGTACATTCTAGTGAATCCTTACTTCCCATGGCAATTACTGGAGAAAACCTGTCTGAGGAGTCCATTTCACCCCAAGCTGACTCACTGGCTGTATTCCCCCCTGCAACAGATGAGATGTAATCTCAGCTCCCTTCTTATAGCTGCATTTAAGGAAACAACTTCAGCAACACTACAGCAAAATAAGCCTTCTGTTGTCCATGCACTATCTTTCAGCCGCCTACAATTGATGCCAAAGTAGTTCCTTTAAGTAATGGATAATTTCTGACCTACTAATTTTCGTTAGTAGTAGGACTTAGCTTTCTGTTTAACAGTAGCACTTTTCATCTAAAGTAGCTTTAGAAGGTCTAGTTTATTAAAACCTGAGGTTTAGGGAGCAAAATGTCTGTAATTGAGATGCCCCAAATTCACTGATGCTTTTTGCAACTCTGCTTTAAAGAGTATGGACATTTTCTAGATGTAATTAAACAGTGCATATTTTCTTTCCAGGGCTAGCCACAACGTGGTTGTACAAATAACAAGTGTAACTCTGTTCCGCATGAAAGCGGAGAGAAGTGCAATTACAAACCTATTTCTCTTACTAGGTAGTAGAGTGACACTGCTTGTTAGCTAACAAAAAATAGTCCTTTGGTTTTAGATCTGTTTTTAGTATTTGCTATTGTTAATTCTATGATGATCACAGTGCATACACACAAGAAATAGGCCAAGAGTGGCTGAACAGGTCTCTGGTGTCTTGTTAGTTCAAATGTAAAATATTGCTCCTAATTCACTGTTGGAATAGAAGCCATATGACATGTTGTCATATAAAGCTAACATAAGCATGCCTTAGATTACTTGAAGGAATAAAACATTCATAAAGCCTGTAGTTCTGTAAGTGGACTGTTAGACTTGTATGCAAGTTGCAATTCAACTTTATATGCGTAAAAATGTTGTAAGATTTGATTGAAGTTGAAGATGGTAAACTGTGATCTCTTAGGTCTAATCACAGCCCTGAACCTACTCTTTCTTTTTGTTGCCTGACATAAGGTATTATGCCACTTTGCAGAAACCTTTCTATTTATGCAATCTACTTGCTTCACTCAGTGTTAGAAAACCAGATTAGGAAACTGCAAAAAAGCATTATGTAAATGAGAAGTATTAGTACTGTAATTTTGGAATATGAATATGAATAGAAAGTATATAAGATCTGTGTACTTGAAGAGAGAAAAATGACTGATTTATCATGTCTTGTTAGGTGAGGGGAAAAGTGTGAACTTATGTCAGACGCAGAGCAATGAAAGTGCTCACCCATATGCCTCTGCTTCAAGAGAAAGAAAATCTTTGAACAGCATAGTTGAAAAGGGCCAATACAAAATGAATTTGGGATTACGTTACCTGGACACTGACTGAGATTGGCATACTTTAAGTAAAAAGATTACGCAGGGACAAAGCCAAACAAATAAATAAAAGTACACATGCTTTGAATGTGCAATGTCTGCTAATAGGTGAATAGTATTGCTCAGAAATGGCTCAGAATGTGAGGATCTTGCGGCAAATCCTAACTTCACAACAGTTTTTAGATATCAGTTTCAGTTTGTTATAAAGACAGTTCCATTTGCCAAGTTTCCTGTAATCTGACCAGCATGTTGATATTAAACAAAAAAGCAACAAATCTCAGTGTAAAGAAACTGGGAGTGAACAAATTAGATACTCTTTTTATCCATTCACCTTCTCCTGTTGTAATCTGATTAATCTATCTTGGAGTCAGTTGAGGCACTCATTTCTGGGCTTTTGTGCTAGGAAGGTGTCAGTGAAATCGAAAGCTTTTGTTTTGCTATTGCGAAACACAACTCATGTGACATGCATTAATCCCAATGTATTACTGCATAAGCTAACATACAATAGCTGAAAAGTAGCTCAGTGACATATTTGTGATGGTGCTAGCACATATGCATAATGCTGTGAAAAACACTCTACAAAGCACTTGTTAAGGCAGCCCTTACCCCTAAGGAATTTACAGCCAGGGAGAAAGAGAGAGATAAGATAAAATGCACCTGGTAACCAAGAGGCGATGCTATTTACATTTTTCTTTTCTGTTTGCTTTCTTTTCCCTATGTTTCACCCCCTGTTTTATAATGAAGTGTTGGATTGGTTGATGTGACACTTGTGAGTCTCTAGGAAGAATTTGACTGAAGAAAAGTAGTGGCTGGCACCAGGTTTGGGAAATCACATTTTGCAAGATAGGCAGCAGAAAGGAAAATATAGACAGTGATGACTGGAGATGATTCTTAAGGCCCAGTTCCTGTCAAGCAATGCACATTTTGACTCCTGTCAAAGAAAATAAGGAGGGAATATTCTTCAGAAAAGGATAGAAACTCACATATACTCAGAGGATGACTTTTTTTTTCTATTCAGATATTTAATGCATAACATAGTCCTATTCTCAACAGTGCAGCCTTTTGATGAGCAGCAAGTAACTGTCATAACACTGGAATAAGAATTCAAATGGCACTATTGCTAAAGATTTTCATTTACCTCGACAGCATCCAGACTAGAGGCCTTGTCTAAGTTCCCGAATGTCATTGAGTTTCTCAGGACTATATGCTACTGAGACTTGGCCACAGCTATTCTAATCCATTCAGCTTCTCATTAGAGCGTTGCTGTCACTTCTCAGCTTCTGCATCAGCCTGTTCTCTCGTTTCCTTCAATGTACACTATCCCATCTGTCTTCTGTATTACATCCTCCGTTTCCTCTCCCTCATGTTTCCCCTTGTTTTCTTCTGGTAGCATAATATCAGTATACAAAATTCATAGCCAAGTTCTCTGCTTCCCTACCCACACCTATTCCTGCCTCTCAGTTGATACACCTTGCAACAACAGCCAAGTCATACCCTATCTTTTCCAATGTTTTGTTTTGTTTTTAATAGTCTCAAATTGATTATCTTACCGACCTCAGAAATATTTATACTTGGTTACTGTAGTATAGTAGGTGGCAGTGATTGTGAATCAAGTCGAATGTTATCCAGATGCACTATAGCAGTAGGAGTATTATATTTATTACAGTTTTGAAATGGAACAGTATCTATAACCAGTCAAAAACTCTCAGCCATGTCCTCAAACAAGATTTGGAGTAATTTATCTGAATAGAACATGAACAGATAAGCACCTCAATTGACAGTTATACTGAAAGCAGAAAAAGGAATTTGATTAATATAAGGCACCTGTACTCTTTAAATAATTTTTAAAATGGCATCTGTTTTCTTGTGAGATTAATTATATGCAATACCTTTTACCTCTAGCTTGTTTGTCTAATAATCTCAAAAGTATTATAAATGAAATATACAAAGCAGTGGATTTAAAAGAAGAAATAGAAAGATGACAACAAATATGCTTTCAAAACAGGATTATTTATTTATTTATTCGTTTATTTTTTGCCATTTATGTAAAGAACTTTGGAAGAATGTATCATGGCTTTGAAAACAAGCAGTAAGGATTAAACAGTTGCTTAGCAGTTAAACTTCAAAAGAGATGTGAAAACAAAGAAAGGAGAATGGAAACCTTTTGTTATTAATCATTTTTCTTATCTCACTTTATAGGCACTGTATGATATGTGGCAGAATATGGGGAACTCCTCTAGATTACACTGAGAGCGATCAGATTTATTCTTCTCTTTGCCTGCTCGGTATTATGTGTACCATGTTCAGAAAATAAGGCTTTACTTTGAAATTGATATTTTGCAAAGATTCACTAAAATTTCTCTGTTGTCTTCACAAGTTTCAAAGGAAAATATTCCAAAATTGAGGACAAGAAACATTGCACCTGATAAACCATATCCTACCATGAACCCATTCCAAGGTCAGAGAAATAAAAAGTTATCCTGGAAATTTTTACTGGGAGGATGAATAGTATTATTATGTGCTCTGTTTGCTTTATTAGACTGTTGATGCAACCTTGATGCAACTTTTGTACATTGACAATATAATATCTATAAATCAAGAAGTGATACAGCTTCACAGGAAAACATGAAAAGATTTTTTTGTTCATAGACTATTTTGATGTTCAACATCAAGGAGACAGCCACCTTAAAGCAAGTCTGAGCATTTTGTTCAAAGAGAACTTATGAGGGAGTTGAGACCTCTAGCATGGATTTGAGGACAAGACCTTAATGGAACAGAGAGTTCATTATGATTTCTTTCTGAAATACAAAAATGGCTGAAAGACAAAGGTGACAAAGAGAGTGCATGCACTGTGTGCATATAAAACTAAATGGAAGTCCTTTACTATGGATCAAACAATTTCTTCTTGTGCTGCAAAACTGCTCAACAGGGAAATACAGTTGCACATGTATAGTTGTTATTGAACAGGACAACCTGAGTAGGAGAACTGTAAAGGAGCAACAAGAAAATTTAGAGGATTTAGTCTATCCTTTCCTATAGACACTTAAAAAAAAAATCATTTTTAATATGGAAATAACTGATTTAGAATATTTCATGACCATAATCAAAGAAACTGCTTGATGTTTCAGTCAGATGACTGATGATTCAGCCAATAGATGCTATTAGATCAGAGCTAATAGATGTTTCACCACGTCTCCACAGACTTTGTCTGCAGCAAAGGCTCCTAATGCAAAGACGTGTATTAAGCATATCTAAAGTTATGTGTGGAAGATGCCTTTATATGAACATCTTTTCCAAGTAGAACAAGGTACTTCACACAAGGAGACATCTGGTATTATATATAAAGGTTGGATTTATCTTGCCTAGTTTCAAGTGTATAAAAATTTCATAGGTCAAGTCTAAATCAATTGTCTCGCTGTAGTAAGCGGGCAGAAACAAGTAACTGTAGAAGATGCATGATTTAGAAAACCATTGGAGCTGCCTATTTTTCTGTGTTGGCTGCAGATAGAACAGGGACAGAACTAACTTTTAGACCTTTTAGACATCTGGCCTTCTCTGAGACACTGTTCCTGATACGGTACCAAGAAGTCATTAGTGCAGGAAATAAAATGCTCTATAATTTTATTATTTTTTTTTAACTTTTGTAAAACAACATGAGCAAAAAAATCATCTATGACTTTTCTTAATTTCTGATATTTAGGTTCAAGGGAAAGAAATCTGGGTTTAACAGAACAGAATCCCCTTTGAGGCCAGGGTTCCACAGATCTATACAATATATGATGTTGGAAAAACATCAGTGAATTCTGTTTGCATCAGTAAACACTGCTGCACTCTTATCCACCTGAAAAACTGGGAAATTGGAAGAGCATACACAATACTGTCAATAGTGGGGTTTTTTTCTTAACTCAGTTTCCTCCACTAGACAGTACTATCTGCACATTCCTTAGTAAAGCATTTCCATCTGCCTGTTTCCAGAGCGTGGAGCAGGAAAAAAGAGAGGGGGAATCACCTCACTGAAAACAGCTCTTGTTCTATATGCATTCTGTTGATTCAGTGCTGGTTCTTGAGGAGTCAGCTCTGTAATGGCAACTTCTCTATGATGTTTCTATTTTAGGATACAAAACTATATTTCATTTTTGAAAATATAATCTTTTTAAGGGAAGTTTTCTTTGATTTTAGTAGAAGCAGTACTTTAAATGTAACACGAATGAAATTACTGCCAAATTCAGGCGATATGGTGTTGTTTGGTTTCAAGTGTTTTCCTAATCCATATGCTGATTCCACAGTAACGTATTTTATCCTGGTTTTACTCTTTCCTCTCCGCCACCAAGCTCCACATCAAAACATTCCAACTTTCTTGCAGAGTAGTAATTTGAAATGAAAGGAATCTGTCATTCTAAAATGGCAGAAGACAAGAAACATTCTCTGGAGTGCCCACTTCCGTGATTTAACTTACAAATCCATAGCCTAGTGACAAAAGCTTCTTTGTCTGATGGTGTAGCAGTGTGCTATTTAGTGAGTAGGGCAGTATATACATTTTTACATATAAAGTTTGTTATCGACAATAGTAGACAACATAAAACTAGGATAACGAAATGGAAATGTAGAACTTTTTAAGTGTTATATCTTCAAGAAAAGGATTCTTTTTTTTATCAGTCTTAAAAGTGATGGAGCACAGAGATCATAGAATCTGAACATCATCAAACATTATCTGATGTCACTTTCTACTTCAGTTAGTTCAACCCGACACTCTGTTTGGTTTACCCTTTGCTAAGGTGGAGGCTTTACTCTGAAATGACCTTTTTGCCTTTGCAGTGAATTGTTTTAGTAAACAGATGGATCATTTGACTCAAAGAAAAAAATAGTAAAATATTCTTTTAGGCCTGCAAATCATTGCTCTGAATGAGAACAGTAAATTTGAAGTGCCTGAGGCTCCAAACCTTTCAGGAGTTGGAATTTTGCATGAAATTGGGCTGTTAGTGTCTTGCCTTTATTTTATGTGATTTATTCTGTGTACTCCATACTAGAAAACCTTTAATTCCTTATTGTATGGAAACATTTGAGGAGTTGTATTTGTTTCACTTTATTGGCAGCCTTGCTGAGCAACTTGTAGTTGTATTTATTACAACTATGGTACATATTTCATTAAATGATTTGTTTTTCAGTCTTACCCATAATCAACTGAAGATATTACTTCATGAAAGATGAAAATTCCCTTAACTCTTGTAATTAGGAACATGAGCATAATCAACTTTTGTTAGTCTATAAATGGAAGAGGTATGAAAGCTAGAACTCTTTCCCATTTTGTGGGTATGAACTATCACATTTTGGATCTATGTTCATTTTTGTCAATAGAATAATCTTTTGCAAGCTGTGGTGTGGTTATAGCTGCGGTCACAAAGAAAATGTTGTAAGCTAGTTGAAATATATAAAATCTTTAAAATACTGTTGCTCATCTCCTAGCTAAAATATTATTTAGTACCAGTTGCGTGATTTGTAGCATATGAGATAGAAAAGACCACTTCGTCAATAAGTATAAATTTATAAAAGACATTCAAATTTCATTAATTTAACCCCCATGTTGGGCTTTATGATGCACACTTTTGTCTGCTTAAGGCTTCCAGAAAAGCATTTCATCTTTACAGGAATCAAGAAATGAAGGATTTAGTACCATGTAATTGTCAAATATTTTATTGGTAAATTAGGTAATATGCCTATTGCCAAATAGGTTGTTTTTAATAATAATAACAACAATAACAATAATAGTAATGTTTGTAAATACCAGCTCTGGAAGCTCATACCTGATTTTAAAAATAGAGATCTAAAAATAGAGACCTAAACTTGTCAAGAGTTTGGCAGAAACACATCCAAAAAGCTATTTATCTGTTATTTTTCCATGAGTACAAATGAAATGTTTGTTAATTTTTCCAGGATGGGAACTACTCTCAGGCAGTGGGTTGTCACCTCAAGCTCTTAGGACACAGAAGGTTCAGTAGATACAGAAATCTACAATTCTCTAAGGATTAGCCTAAATCTACACAGTAGTCTATAATGCTAATGTTTGGCTTTAATGTGTTTATCACCACCTCAACTTTTGTTTATCATTTGAATCCAATGCCATTTTATTAAAAGTTTTTGCCATTTGAAATGATGTGTCAAAACAGTACGATGTCATCTATCCATTCAAAATTTGCCTTATGAAAACAGATTACTCAAACACAACTCATACTTCTCTTGCAATAAAATAGTCTCTTTTTTTATTGTTAAAAATACTCTGTGCTCAAACATGGAGAAGATAGGCTGGCTTTGAACAAAAGCAGCTCTCCAGAGAAATGCATGTCCATATTGTAATCAAGAAAATCCTTCATGTCTCTTGTTAATTGGTGATTTTCCCTGCATATCTGATGGGAAGATTTATGGCTTTGAGCAAAAACCTCTTTCAAGGGATTCTTAATAAAGGTTTAAGGGTGGGATTTTTAAGAATACCAAGGGGAGTTCTTTTGAAAGCAGTTGAACCCCCCATCAAAGCACATTTGAATCTCTCATTCATGTTTCCAAGAAGTCAGATTTGGGCCATGTTTATAATTTTTGCCGTGTGCTCAGAGAGAACTGAATGACAAAATCAACAAAAATATCCTAAACCTATTTTTTATCAGTACTTTGCCCATTTATGGCAATTCTAACAATTCTAAGAAAGCAGCTGTGAAACATGGTATGGCACTTCTAAAACTGTTACTTGATGAATTCTGTGGTATAGAAGATGCTGATGTGTTTGATATTTATTCATGGAAAGTATTAATTAGCTCCTTGGGAATGGATAGCATCTCACTAAGCTTTCACTAAGACCTCAGCGAGCTGGGCAGAAAAAGTCTTAGGCTGATTTTCGGTATTTCCTTCTGTTCATTCCCTAATAGATTTTTCACTATATGTACACTTAACTTTCTAAACAATCATTCCCATTTTCTTAGAAACTACTAAAAGTATTGACCAAGAATATCACTTAAGTCCTAGTGTATACTGCTTTAACAGTGGCTTCATTCTATAGTTACTGTCATGTACTGGCTGGGTAAAATGTAAGCCAAGAGCTTTAGAATTCCATTTGAAATACTGAAAATCTAACATAACTACGCTGTTAAAATCTTCACAGTCTTGATTTCCTGACTCGGAATTAAGTTCTTGAAGTTAAATGGACATCTGTTGGTACTTTTAGTTGTTTCATCCTTTAGCCCTGGAATTTTTCATAGAATTTGTGACTTTAGCAAATATTCTTGCTTGAGAAACCTTGAAAGTTCTTGAGAAATTTGTAAAAAGTTTGGTATTGTTTAAAATAAATATGGTTGCTTTTACATATAATCCCTTTACAGTGTACTGATAGAAGTTTATGTTGGCTTGAAGTCTCCATCTTCAAACCAGTCTTAGAACTCTAAGTCACCTAAAAGGGAAATGTAAAGTTAGCTTTTACCAACTTAGTACCAGCAGAGGGCATTACAGCGTAGTTCACAATAAACAATACAGCATTACTTTTTGGAAACAATCCATAAAAGAATGGACAAAAGTACATTGGAGTTTTGATAAGGATTTTACTGAAAGATGCACAAACTCTAAAATAATGTTATTGAAATTACTGCAAAGATATTCCCATTGAAATCATAGATCTCAAATCTTGTAAACCCCTGCGTACCAAAAACTGACATAAAGAATAAACATAACCGACTTTCTTAAAATTTGGGAAGCAAATTTAAATTTTACAAAAAAACAAAACAAAAAAACAAAACAAAACAAAAAAAAAAACACATCAGTAAAGAGAACCAACTGTATGTGTGAACATAACCTCTCCAACGTCTCGTGTGAATGGTTTCCCATCCCCATAGCTAAGAAAGGGTCCCTCAGTAGTGTCCCATTTTCATGGCAGAATACAATGTTTCAGTATTGCAAACCTTTGTAACACCAATGCCTTATTGTTGCTCTTCTATTTGCCTACTTAAGTAATACTGCTGCAGGGATGGTAGGTGGGAGGAGTAGAGCGCAGGTAACATTCTCCCCTGTTGTGGTCTGTAAGAATTTCACCTGAACTTCCTTTGGTTTGAATATTTATTCAGTCTGATGTTGCTATTTGAAATACTATTCTGTTGCTGTCCCCTTCAAGTATTAAGATTTAAAAAACATTTTTTTTTTTTCCCATTCTTGTTGCATTCTTTGAGGTTAGCGATGAGTCCATGCAGCTCTGATGGTGCCCTTGAGCTAAAAGTAGAATGTTTTCCCAACAGTATAGTTGAGGGTAAATGCAGATAAATTGTGTCTACTCAGTAATAACTTGGGAAACACAAAACTTGTTCATTTACATAAAAGAGAAGGGGAAGTTTTCAACTTTTCTTTTAAAAGGAGAAGGCTACATTTTTATTCCTCTACCAATGGCAACTGTGTAACTTACTCTTGTATCTTTTTGCTTGGCTTTCTGTGGAGAGGTGAGAAGAGAGAAAACTGGAATTTATACATGTGATCCTCGCTTATGATCATGCTGTCTACTCTGGAAGGCTCCATTGTCGCACAGCAGAAATGGCACTGACTTGCAAGAGGCAGTCAGCCCTCCACAGCCTTTCACAAACATACTATTTTTCATTTTGTTTATTTATTTTTTAATGCCAGTACAGGTTTAATTATTATTATTATTATTATTATTTACTAGTATTATTTTTTTACTTCTTATTTTTTGAGAAGCAGCTGCTGGCTTTAAATTAAATGACAAAATCTCCGGGAAGAAGAGGAGGAACACACTGACGGCATGTCTACACAGTCAGGAGCAGATACTTAAGTGCTTGCTCCTTGCACACTGAGAGCCAGGCACACAGAGCCAGCTGCAGCGCAGCAGCCATGTAGCTGTGTTATTACAGTAATGAGCCTGAGTTAATAAGGCCTGTTGAGACACAACCTGTGTTAGCTCAGCCTTGGCACAATGATAGCATATTTACTCAGCTTCTGGATTGGAGCTGGCTCGTGTCAGGCCGTCTCAGAGAGTGGGAGGAATAGTTGTGTTACTGGATGCTCCTAACTATGTAGACATACCCTGACAGATTTGTCCTTTGGGAGGTTTTAAGGAGAACACATGCAAGACCAGTTTTCTTTTTAATGAAATATTTAGCTGGGGCCCAAGGCCTTTCCTCGAGGTAGTTTTTGGGGTTTTTTTTGTGTGTGTGGGGGTTTTTTTTTTTTGTTTTTTTTTTTTTTTTTTTCATTCTGAGGGCAGCCTGACCTTCTGTGAGGAGATGCATGCAGTATGGGAGCCTGGTACTGCTGTTTCCTGCACAAAGCTGGAAGGAACTCTTTTAAAAGAAAACAGCCTACTGTGTTCATGGGTATATAAGTATCACTGACAGCATCCTCTCCCTCAGCAGCAAACCTTATTTGCCCTGCAGATTCTATGCTTTAGCACTGTCATCAGCTGAACTTTATAATACATTTGACATGGGCATTTCTTAACAGAGCCCAGTAGGACATAAACCTTAAGATTTTGAGGGGGTGGGGGGGAAGAGTAGAAAGAAAGCCTGAAAATAATCTCTTTTCTTTTCTTTTCTCTTCTTTTCTTTTCTCTTCTTTTCTTTTCTTTTCTTTTCTTTTCTCTTCTTTTCTTTTCTTTTCTTTTCTTTTCTTTTCTTTTCTTTTCTTTTCTTTTCTTTTCTTTTCTTTTCTTTTCTTTTCTTTTCTTTTCCTTTCTTTTCCTTTCTTTTCTTTTTTTCCCCCCTTTTCTGTATTGCTTACTTCATGCAGTTTGGCTTTACCTGAACACATTAAATACATCTGTACACATTTTTGGTTTGGTAATTAAACTAAATGATACATGTTTTCACTGTTCTGTGAGAGTGTATTGTTAAGAGCTTTTGATATGGATAAGGATTGCTGAAGTGTTTGTATCTTTTCTTTAATATTTCACCTATGGTTTTCTGAAGATAACTAGATTGTTTGTATGCACTCTGTATGTGTAGAAAAGGCTAAGATTGGGCTAGCCCTTACACGTAGAGGATGGCACTTCCACTTCTTCATTAAAACAGACATATTACCACTTCAAGCGAAGCATACTGCTGGCATGATTTTTGCTGCTCCTTCCAGTAGCATACTGTGCCTACTGACGGGTAGTGTGCACTTCTGACACCAGCAGATAAGCACATCAGCTTAGGGCAAAGACTTGTTTCTCCTCTACCCATTCTAGTCACACAGCGCACACTGGAAAAATTCAGGGGGTGTAATAAAATGTATGCTCTAGGCATTAATACTGGATATCTCTATCATTTGTAGTCCTTACTTTTTCCCTTCCTCCACTCAGGGGTAGAACATAATATTAAAACTATAGTAAGCATTTTTTTTTTTAATTAAAAGTGGTTAAATATATGGGATCAGATAGGCTTTCATCATGCAATTATAAACTGTATGCTGGTTATTTTAAATTTCAACATGCAATTGAAAATTGTACTGTGTGAGCTGGCTCGGGTATCTGCTTTGCATTTGACTGAGTTAATTCACTGCAGGTATTCAGCTTTAAGTGGCGTCTGCTTTAAATATGTGCAGTAATTCAATCAAAGAAATAAGATGGATAGTTTATGTAATCCTTTTCATCTCCAGATTGCTAAGGTTAAGCTTAACTATTCCTGAATTGTAAATGCATACAGCAATCGCGAACTAATATGTGCAAAAAAACTTTTTTGATGGCCTGTTGAAAACCATGGAATAGTTCCTTCTTTCAAAATATAATTGAAGGAACCTACAGGCCCTGTATATGATTTCTTCCACTTATTTGTAATCTTAAACAAAAGTTTTGTGCAGCTCATTTAAAACAGTCATGTGTGGTAATATTAAACCCTTCCTCTGAGCCAGGAACGTGGGTAATTTTCTCTTCAGAATTTTGGATGCACCATTCTTACTGCCCTTTTTGGTGCCAGCAGCTTCTGTGACATAAATGGGAACCCAAAGGCAGATATCACAGAACAATAGTGCTCTGTTGAAGCCTTCACAATTTATGGAGTAATTAAATAAAGAAAAAAAAATCTCTTTCTGTTTGTTAGTTCATTTAATGCTATTTGGATGGGTCTGCTCGCTACCTCTCTTATAGGCGATCTGAATGATCCACTAGGTGACACCCTCAGACTCTTCCTACGTTCTGTATAGAAATAAGGAGACAGTGAGTACTGAATAGCTCATGCGTTAAATACCTAAACCAAGTACTGAGATTTCAGGGACAGGTCTGTCTTTGTTCAGTAATATCAGAGATAACACTGGTTTTGAAATAAGTACTGTGTTGTTTGTATATAAATTACATATTAAGCTGATTAGCATTTTATCATTATCAAAAACAAAGCCATAGAAGAAAAGTTATAAATATTATTTCCTATAATTATAATAATTTTTAAAGGCATTTGAGCTGGTGTGTTGAGTAGACTGAACAGAAAATATGCCCTTAGCATTTCTTGCTGGAGGAGCAGAAAGAATGTAGCTTTAGTGATTTTTTTTTCCACTGGGGATGTACTATAGCACCTTTCTAACAGAAATAAAATCCACATAAACCCTTAATATAAAAAAAGTGTTAAAGAATAAACATCAATGGAATTTTGCATGTTTATGCCGATGGTGATTTTTTCTTGTATTCCTTTATGTTGATAATGACATTTTATAATCCTTTGAAGGAAGGATCTTTTGTCATATTGTTTTTATACAGCCGGAATAATGAGGCTTGAGCTTATTTAGGGTCTCTACCTATGAATTCAACATAGCAAATAAAACCTTAAATCTTATTGCTGGTATTCCTAACTCAAGGCCTTAACAATCAAATGCAAGAAATTATTTCCTTGAATATCATGTTTAAACAGTGACCGTTCAGGTCAAGAAAGAGACATAAATTGACTGATACTGAGATGAAAGTCACAACATTTTTTGTTACACATATTAATAACCCCAATTTATTATACATACAGCAACTGCAGTCTTTCAAGAGATTAACTGGAAAAAAAAAAGAAAAAGAGGATGGGGAAAAGGAAAAAACACATGGAATTACATGAGTTACTATGAGTGAAATGAGTTACTGTCGGTAAATGGAAAATCAGCATTGGCTGTTTTTGTGAGATTCCTGTATCTATAGGACTGATCATATGAAAGCAGACACAAAGCCTTGAACCAGATACCATTAAAATCTTGAAAAAAAAAACCACTGTGAAAATAGTTAGAATAATTTGTGCAGACATCTTTACAGTAATCTAATGGACAACTAACAATGCACTCTTATCTGAACTAGCTCTCTGTGATGTCAATGAAAGCTTAATTGTACCATATAAAATAATATTACTGATTTTGTCATACTTGTTGCCAGCCTTAGAACGTTTACAATGATAAATTTGGTGTGTATATATGCATACATGTGCAGATGTGATTGTATAATGTATACACGCACTCACAGAAGTATTCCTGGCAGCTAGCTCATGGAGATAACTGGAAGGCAATGTGGTAGTTTTAAGACCAGGAAGGTAAGAGTCACTTGAAGTTCAAAGAGGTTTTTGTAGAGACGGTGAAGCTGGCCCCATAGTACAACCAAGACAAGATGTGTGTATGATGCCTTTAGAGAAAAGCAAGCTGGAATCTTTAGTAGTTACAAAAAATCAAGTTCTTCTGAGTAATGTGGAATAAATAATCTCTAAAAGCACATTCTCTCTTGTATCAGAGGCAGCTCTGATTTCAGTCACTTTGAGGAAAGAGTGCCATCTGCTGAATCACAACTATCATTTCCAGAGAACCTTTTCTTAGAGCTTTTCCAGTCAGAGCTCGGTGTCTCAAACACAGGCAGAATGTGTAAATTTGTGCACAGGGTTACTGCCCCTCTGCTGTTGTTTGTCACATGGCAATAAAATATAATGGAATATTGTCAGGAAGGCCCAACCTCTACTGCCATATCACCAACATGTGCCGCTGGCATTGTGGGTCAACACAGTAATATAGGAGGCATTACTTTCGGAGCAACCCTCTTATGTATCTGTATTAGTCTAAAATATGGATGGGGTTTTGTAACAACATGAATACTAAACTAAAAATCCAGCCCTTCAACTCTTATATATTCAGCGCTGCAAGAAATTTAAATAAAAATGTTAAGTGCTGGAAATTGGAGCTAATATTTCACTGCAGTGAATGCAGTAGATGAATGTTACTGTACAATCAAATACATACATTTTATTTTCTAAAGTCTTAGAATTCACCTGTGTTTTTAAAATTCACTTAAAAACATGACTTTGTCAGAAGAAATGAGGTAATTCTCTCTGTGCTTTTTAGGATCAAAATTATCCATTGATAAATTCTAAAATGGAATGTAGTTATAGATATATATGTATATACGTACATCTCAGCATCAAGGACAATAGGGATGCTTGAATAGCACACATTTTGTAAGAACATCTGCAGAATTAAAGATGTCAATTACTTATAAGATATTCTAATGAAGTTTTGTAGGCTTACAATTCAAAGAGATTCACTGAACTGAGCAGCTGTTATATATTACTACAATCTAAAAGAATTAAAAAAAGATAATTAGACCAGTATATATCCACTCCCAGTAATTTTTTTGAAGTAAGAGAACACTGACAGCTAACCATTATGCTGAGGAGTATTTGAGAGAGTACAAACAGAACAAGTTTTGGAAGCTCCAGTGTGCTTTCACTCTAGGTGCCTAACGCACAATGGATGCACACGTCTCAAAGGGTAAAGATTTCCTTACAGCGACAGCAACTATCTTACTTTAACTATCTGTTAAAGATAGGGCAGTTGAGGCACAAAACATTTAAAATGCTTTATTTTACTCTCGCCTCATGATCAAACGCTAAGGTCAGCCAAGCTTCAGAGCTTTAATCCACTCGTGTGGATTACAGCGCTCTGGATCAGGCTGCCCAGAGGAGGTTATGGAGTCTTCATCTCTGGAGATATTCAAAACCTGTGTAACCTACTGTAAGGAACCTGTTTTAGCAGGGGGTTGGACTGAATGACCTCCAGGGGCCCCTCCAACCCCTGCGATTCTGTGATTCCGTATTTAGAATACCTCTGTATCTGAAAGAAAATTAACATCCAGAATACAAGACTTCAGTACAGCGTTACCTGCCTGTTTTTTGAATGACCTGAGAAAAAGAGTGCATGAATCTAGAAGCCTGTTATTTCACCAATATACAGCAAATAGATTTATCTTGAGTAGAGAATTAGTAAATGCTTTATTTACTTTTTCTCTCCAGCATATATGCTTACAGCCAGATATAAAGTAAATGGATTCATTTATGTTGATGGATCACATACATCATATAAATGAACTTAAATGATTTTTTAAGATTACATGGAGTATTTACAGCTTCGCTTAAAAACAGAAATACCTAAAAATGATACACATAAATGGATATATGTATACATTAATTATATGAATGCATGCACATTCACAGAATATGTAGACTCCCTGTAGAGTGACCTGCTTGCAGAATTGTGGTTTTGCCTTTTTTAAAAGAAGGAATAGATTAAAATATGTAATCCAGCACAAGAAAAGTGAGCCTGTCAAGCACTGATAGTTGTATCACCACAGAAGGAGTAACAAAAATGCCCTCAGAATTTTATCTGTGGTGGCCTTAAGTTTTCTTTTCATTCTGGAGACTATATAGTCTGGGCACCAAGGCAATCTGTCTATACAGGAACTGGAACAGATACTTGAAGAGGATATGAGATCTCAGTCATTAGAAATTTTTATGGGTTAAATAAATAAATGGGGTTAAAATACTTTTGCTGTTGAGAGTCTACATATCTGACCCTGCCTTGGAACAGGGAGGTGAATTACATGAACTTCTGAGACTTCTCTTCAGCCGTGCATATGACTCACATTCATTTAATCAAAACAAAACAGTAACTAATTCATCAAAATCTCAGACTTCTCATTAGGGTTCGGGGATTATCCAGGACCTATTCCCTGTTTCTGCTGTGTGTTTTAATTCTGGAGGTGCTATTTAAGTTGTGTTTCTTAAAGCACAAAATGATTGTGTGAGGACAGTGTTTGAGCTGAAGGAAATACTGTTGGTGAGGTATGGCTTGAAGAAATCCCTGTGAAGGGGGGATGTGCTCACTGTGGACAGTAGACGAACACAGATGCACTGTACTCACAAGAACCTTTTTTGTTGGACTTTTAGTTCTGTGCCACAGTGAGGGAGGTAAAATGGGGCAAACTTTCTGGCATGATGGCATGAGTGTGATGTGATTTATGGAGGCTGTGACCGTCAGAACCTGTTTGGTTGATAACAGTGGAGGGTGCATATAAATCCTACAACGGGAAATAAAGTAAGGTTCTTTCTCTGGAGTTTTATTATCTCACTGCAAGAAAAGGCTCATTTGTAATGGGGTTAATATCTTCAACATGTTTCTTGGAAATTAAATTTCTTTTTTACATCTCACTCAATCCTTACAACCTAATGAATCAAACCTAGAAATACATGGAGCATTACTGTGAAGCGACGGTACTGCCATGTGTTGGACTTGTCTGACAGCAGTCTTTCTTCCAGGCCTCCCTCCCATTTCCACCTACAGCGTTAAGCCTCCTTGCTCCACCACTAACTCTTGTGCCACCAGATAAAGCCCATAGGCGCTACACCACACTGATCATGGTGTAGGGCAGCTCACAGGCCTCTGTTCAGGACTTGGCCTTGCACCAACTTGCAGAACAGCAATCTGATAAGGCTCATGCCGGATGTTTGGCCTACGCCTGTGGCACAGCCAGGCCTTGTTGCCAGGGATCATTTGACAAGCCACAGCCACGTTGCCCCACTGGGGATACCAGGCCATGCTCTGTCTGACTACACACACCTATATTTGTTATGCTGTCTGACAATGCAATTGATAATTATGGCAGGGGAAAGGGAAGGGAAATAATCAGGGAAGCCGTGATGGGAAAGCAGGGCTACTTGGCCCTAAAGGTGTTTCCTAGCGTGGGACCAACGCCGTCTTGGGATGAGGGTGTGTAACCCTGCAGGATTTCCCAGCAACTGCAAACCATGCTTTCAGTAATCACGAACAAGGCCTCCACAAACTCGAGGCTATTTCCAGCCTTTGGGGTTCTGGACGCCTGGAGGGCTTTATACGTTTGCTTGAGTTTGGAGTGGGAGATGCTCTGCGAGCACCGCTGCCCACTCGCCTCACGCCGCGGTCCCCCGCCCGAAGGCAGCCTTGCACCACGCTGAGGCGCTGCCGGGGGCAGCTTGAGCCTGCCCGGGGCACCTCTGCTACCCGCCGAGGGCCGGCGCCGCCCCGCGCCGTACCTTCTGCGGGGGCGGGGCGGGCCAGGCCGGGCTGCGTGGGGCGGGGCGGGGCGGGGGCTGCGCTGCGCCGGGTGCGGGGCCGTGTAGGTGCGGCGCCTTCGCGGTGTCCCGTGGCGGCAGCAGAGCTGCGGGGGCCGGGCGGGGAAGACCGAGGCGGCCCAGCGTGACAGCAGAAAGTTGAGCAGCTTGCTCAGGGGCAGGCGGGTAGTGCTCCTCCTCCTCCCGCCGCCGCCGCACCGAGGGAGGGTGGGTGGGGGCGTCGGCCGGGGGAAGTTTTGCTCCCAACGTTTCCTTCCTTCTTTCCTTACCCCCTCTTGTGCCCTCCTCCGGCGCTGGGGAGGGGGCGAGCGTGTGGTTCCCGCGTGCAGGGGGCGGCGGCGATGCTGGGCAGGGCTGGGAGCTGCCGCCGGGGCTCCCCTGCGTGAGTGCGGCCCCCGACGCGCCCGCCCCGCCGCCTTCCCCCGTGATGGGAGCGGGGGCCGCCGCCGCTCCGCCGCCGCGCTCTGCCCGCCTCCAGCCCCGCGCTCAGTGACTCGCGGGAAGGAGGGCAGCGGGAGCCGCTACGTGCGCGTCGCTCCCGGAGCTCTTTGTTGTGCGCGTCCCGGGCACCGAACAAAGTCTCGGGCCGGAGGAGCAACTCGTGAGCGGCGGCTGCGGAGAAGCGGGGCTCTTTTGTGTTCTGCCGTCGCTGTGAATGGTCCTTGGAAGTGTCACGGAGGAACGCCCGGGCCGAGAGAGAGGAGAGCGGGGTCGGCGTGCGCTCGCAGCACCCGGGTGTGACAGTGCCGAGCGCCGCGGGATTACGGAGCCGCGCTCGCGTCGAGCCGCTGTGGGATTACAAGTGGGGGCTCTTCTGGCATGAGACTGTCTGCAGGCGCCACCTGAGGACAATGGTTGCGGAGTTTGCTCACTTTTACCTCTGTGGATTACTCTGCCTCGCCTCAGGTAACCGCTGCCGGCGGGAGAGCCAGGGGGCGCGGGACTGCGGCGGGGGGCAGCGGGCTGCTCCGGACCTCTCCGCGCCTCCCGTCCCGGCTTCGCCGGCGGGGCGCGGAGGCGGCTGGAGCCGGGGAGGACGCGGCGCGTGGGCTGGGGAGGGCCGCTGGGCGCACCCCGTCGGTGGGGGCGGCGGGAAGCGGCTCCCTCCTCTCGCTCGTTCCGCTCGGCCGGGGCTCGGAGCGGGTAGCGGCCTCAGGTAGCGCGCCCCTGCCCCGCGGCCGCCGTTACCGCGTGCGAGGGGCCGCCGCCGGGACGGGGTCTGCCTCGCCTCCGTCCTCGGTTAAAGTTTATCCATGTGTGTAAAGTGGAGTGTCAGCGTGATAAATGGGAGAAGGAGAGATGGCTGTGGAGATAGAAGGGATTAATGGTCATTAGTCACTGTTTGAGCGGGGCTTATGTGTGTTGGGGCATCTTATCGTGCCTGTAGATTAAAGATAGGGCCGCGCTAATAGGGTATTGTTGATAGCAGATTCTGTTCGCCTGCAGATTCTCTCTTTAAGCGCCCTATCAAATTATGGTGTTGAGGAATGCGATGGAGCAGCGTGTATGACTTCAGACCGGGTCCGGGTCGCTCCGCTTCGCGGTGAGGCGCTCAGTGTAGCGCTCCGGGTTTTG
Source organism: Gallus gallus (assembly GCF_016699485.2). NCBI lineage: Eukaryota > Metazoa > Chordata > Aves > Galliformes > Phasianidae > Gallus > Gallus gallus. The sequence goes on from NC_052532.1 coordinate 96,453,809, forward strand.
CGCGTATCTTAATCCGAATGGAGCGGTCCTGGGGGGATCTGGTGCTTGGCTCTTGTTTTCCTTTCTGCATAAGCTTCCTGTTATTCTTAGGAGACCAGACCTATCTGTCTGCAGTGTGCCTCCACGCTCCCAGCAGCTCCTTTTGTCACGTGTTGAAGTGAGCGATGACTAAATACAGCAAAACCTCGCGTTACACCTAATGTACGAGTCGGTGCCCAAGCTAACCTTAATTGATTTTTATAAGTTCGCTGAGGACCCCTTTGAGTAATTAAAGCTGTGGTAGTGTGAGACACCTGGTCAGTAAATGAATGAATGAAGTTTTTGAAAGCCTTAAGTACACTGCCTGAAGCTTTAAGTCTTAATTATGTCACTGAATGCAATAACTTATGTCTGTTTCTAGATGGTATCATAAATTTAACTATTACATTTTTGCTGTTAGGTATTAGGTTTAGCTCTGTGGCTTTGAGCGTGGAAAACTTTTGCATTTCTCTCTTTTGAGAGCAGTTCTAACCCTCTAACCCCCACTCTAAACTATGTTAGTTGTGCCACCTTTGGCTTGCTCTTCTCCATGTTGTGGTTAGCGACCCTGCACATAGCAGGGGGGTTGAAACAAGATGATCCTTGTGGTCCTTTTCAATCCAGGCCATTCTATGATTCTGTGTTACCTTTATTTAATGGAAGAAGCAGCAGGAATGGACAGTCCTTTCCCTAGCTTGCTCTTGAAGTCTTCTGTACCAATCCTCCCTCATATGTGGCCTCATACACACTGTACTAACTCCTTTCTGGACTGGGATATTCCAAGTTCCAAGCAACAGTTTTTCAGAATTGTTTTTTTTTTTTTTTATTCTCTCATGTATCTCTCAAATAAATGCTGAATGTGTTTGTTGTTTTGGTGGTGTTGTTTGTTTTTGCCTTGGGATAAGGACATTTTCCCTAGTAATGTTGACTCCAGCTGAGTTCTTGGGGACAAAGAAACAAAGGAAAGTCATGAATGTATGGTGGAGGTTTTTTAATTTAGCCTTGTAAGTAAAGCCAATAACAAAGATGGAGACAAACACCAGAGGGGGACTTTATTCTAACTCCCTCACCAGAAGGATTTCTCTTTCTCTAAGTTATGATGTGGTCAAACAGTTGGTCTTGCCTGGAACAATAGGGATGCTAGAGACCTTAGGCGTGACAAAGTTTGAGGGCAGATGGCCTTAATGCAGAAGGAAGGACAGGAGTCACCTATGGCTGTTTCTGCATGGATATCCTTTCAGTTCCGTTGACAGCTGATCTGCTTGCAGGTTGATTGATCCTTTCCTCCCCTTTCCACTGAAGGTTTTCACTTCCCTCCCTTGCAGCTCATCTGAATAAACGGGTTGTGTGGTCACGCTCTTAAGGGGATGTTGGGAACTTCTGCTGAGAGGTGGGAAATAACTGGGGGATGGGGAGCAAGGAAACCTTTACAATAATAAAAAGATAAGTAGGTTAGTGTTTGTTAAAACAGTAATTGGTAAACCACTTAGTATTTAAAACCCCTAATTCTTACCCTGATGTTGCCTCTGTGAAGCAACTTCTTTCATCTAAGCCTGTGGTTAATGAATGCTGCATAAATTTAAATTTTGAATTGTTTTGAATGCTGGAATATAGCTGGTTATTCTAACAATGTAATTTCAGTGGTGCTTTGCATAAAGGTGAGAAGAAAAATTACTTTAAGTGGTACTTCTCTGGTGTCCTTGTTTTCATGAGTATTTACCTACCTTCCTGGCCCTTTTCCTCCTTTCCTTTACAGTCCATTGAGTTCTCATCTCTCCTTCTTCCCCACAAAAAAGAAAAAAAATAAATCAGATTGGTGTGTTTGGGAAAATAAAAAGTCTTCAGTAGTCCGCAGAGTGATGTGCATGAACACTTTTGCTGGGAATGGGAATGTCAAAGTTGTTTTTTTGTTTTTTTTTTTCCATGTGCACGTTCATTGCAGTCTGTAAGGATAAGTACATCACCAGTTGATTTTCTGATCTCTTCACAGTATTTTTTATATTTCTACGTAGTGTTTCACTGCATAGCTGATTCCCACATGCTCAATGTGTTTTCCACCTTCCCAGTCTGTGATATCCCGTATCAATTACTGTACTTCAAACAGGATTGGTGAATTTGATAAAGGGATTTTACGCTGGGTGAAATCGGGCCTCTTACACAACTGAGGCAGGCATGGTTTCCATTGATAGTTCTAGCCAGTGGAGGGCAAAATTGTCTCTTACATTCCTTTATGGGAGAGTCATCTTCCAGTGGTTAATAGTTTAAGGCTGTCTGTGGAGTGTCCCTGAGGTCCTTTCCAGTTGGCTGATCTACCTATTAGATTAAATCGGTCAGTAATTTCTTTGGCACATCTAAGTTTGTGCTTAAAGAGGGAAGTTTCCCTTCTGCAATGAGAGAGCAATCTGTAGCCTTCGTGTAGTGGTATTGGAGTATCTCCAGAAACATTTATGTACTTTTCCCATAATCTCAGTCTGAAGATTGTAATTGAAAGAATAATAATTAGAATAATGAAATTTGTTGCTCCAAAAATAATGCCAGCAGAGGTGACCTGCTGTTGCTGCTGCTCGCATCTATTGGTTGGCCTCCACAAGCATTCAGCAAGCATTGATGAATATCATTTCTTCCACATGGAGGAATTCAGTGACACACCTTTGCTTCATCTGTGCTTCCATGTCAGACTCCATTCTGCCAGACTGCCCCTCTGCTGCCATCTGTCACACAGCAACAACGTGTAAGGGAATATTGGTGGGAAGCTTCAAACTCTACTGTCTTTAACACCAACATCCGCCTCTGACTTCATGGGCGATGTCATAAAATAGGAAGCATTACTTTCAGAGAAGCCTTCATTAAAAAAAAAAAAAAAAAAAAAAAAAAGATTTTAAAATATAATTACACAGTAATTCAAAGGTTTCTGAATGTCTGAGTGCATGACCTGTAACCAAGTAATCCATGAAAGCATTAAAGAAACCTGTGTTTTTTCACCTACCCCTAATGCACTGTGTGCTGTTCTAAGTAATTCTACTGTAAGAATGATTAAGAAGGATAGCTGCTTGCAGTTTAAAAAGCTGACCAAACTTGCAGTATGTTTAAGGAGTTCAGACTGTAAAAGAAATCATCATGTGCTGCTATTAATTCCTTACTTGTGCTGAAACTTTCTCCACTACCCAGGTGTTTAATCTGTCTGAGTACTGATGTTATATGTTGAGAACAAACTTCCTCCCCCTTTTTAAAAAATTGCATTCGTATTATTTGTTATGTTTCAACCAGAAACACTTTTTTTCATACAATTTAGTAATTGATTTGGATACCTATTTAGAAAAGAAAGATATCTGAACTGACTTTTTTTTTACTTGCTGCAGTCAGTATTTGTTGCCAAATGTGTTCTTGCTTCTGCACCATGTAGTCCTCTACCAGTGTCCTGAACTAACATAGCGTGAGGGCATCAGCTGTAAAGCTTGGCGTTTTGAACTTTGCAGGACTGCTGTGTACAATCTGTAATAACGAAGAAAACATTAAGTCATATGAAGTGTACTTCAGTATCTGCTATTCAGTCTGTAGGCTAAAAGTTCTGGTTTGTTCTACAAAGATAGAGGGACAGTTACACTTATTACCAGAAACTAGCAGCACCTAGGTTAACAGTACTGTTTAATGTCAAATGGTTATTGTATCCATGCCCAATGATGTGTTGATGTAAAATGCTCAGGAAGTGATTGCCACGGAGGTTCTGTGGGGGATCAAAACCAGTCTTCATAAGAGGTACAGATTAAAAATGATCTCGAGACACTTAATGCTGAGAAATCTGCTGCTGTACTTGGGAAAAACCTGTTCTCTTTCTCTCAATTAATACTGCTTCTGGTTTGGCCCTTAATTTTCTTAAGTAACTGAGAGTTCTGTTTCACAGTCCTAAACGAGTGTAATATTATGTCTCATTAGTGGATGGTTTTGTCTCATTAAAAAAATATACTGGGGTTAGCAAGTCCCGTCACTTGTGCAGCTTCTGAAATGTATTTCTTATGTATTACTATCATCTTTAAATTCCCTGTATGAATAATGGTCACCGGACTTTGTACCATGGTAGCTATTTCAAAATCTTTTTCAAAGTATTTCTTTCATACTGTAGATCATCCTTGTGAATGTGTTGAATCTCTTGTGTGTGTGCACTTGTACAGCAAGGAGTGTGGCTTTTCTTTGTTAATAGTTGTTAATATTTTGAGGTTATTTTGGGGTCAGGAAGTTAGTAAAACCCTTGCTTTTTCTGAGCAAACTAAAGGGCACTCAAGAATTTTATATGCTGAGGTCCTGACACATTTTATTTGTATATTCAGCTCTATAACCTCGTTGGGTGGTGATAACCTTCCTTAACTCTTCACCAGAGTGCCTCTTCATAAATTGTAGAGTAAATAGTGAAATAGCTTAAGTAGTGACTGAGGTGTATTATGAGTACAATAAATGGTGTAAATGAGAAATAAGAGTGTTTTCCTGTTGGTGACTAGAAGCTTGAACAAGAGGTGAGTGTGGAGTTGCCTAGAGATACTCTCAATACCTAAAAAAAGTGAAGAGGTGCTTCAGCTGGCCTTCTCTTCACACCTTCCTACAAAAGTAGGCAATCCTAGTGTTAGAATGTAATGGTATCTTCCACACATATGTGAATGCCTCTTGGCTGACAATTGCATCAGCCTTAAATCAGCGTTTAATTAGTGTGGGTAGAAGGGCATATTATGTGAAGAAAGAGAATAGTTGTTCTCATAAAACATTTTCATACACAGGCTTGGGCTGTTGATGGTAGCCAGCTATGTTAAAATCTCAAAATTGAGACTTCATAGTATGGAAAATCAGAACAGGTAAAACTGAGGAACAGCCTGGAAGCTAATACTGAATTACAAATTTTCAGTCAAATGTGCAGGGTTCTGTTATTCTGCTGTTGTATTCTGTTTTCGTTTTCCATGTTAATTATCACAGTACTGAAAGACTTGGGTCAGGTGCTGTAAATTACTGTTCCATGAAAATGATGATAAGCTTTCTCAAATTAATATGTTGAATTGAATTCTGGATGCCAGATTTTTTTCTAAGTTGACAAAATGATTTTTCTGATGATTCAAAAAGCATGTATTTAGCCACATAAATGGTAACTCTTGATTCCAGAGCACTTTTAAGAGATGAGAGGTTATGCCTCTCAGGACAGGAATGTTTTAATTGATGCAAAAACAGCAACATAAAATTAGCTGGAGGAAAAGGAAGGTAACTATTCTCAATTATGAACCTGTGGTTAACTTCAGGTATAAGTAGGAGGAGAAATGTCCTCCGTATTGACAAAGTTATGGATAGAGGGTAAGTGAAGTGTGTATAGTGCTGTGTGTCCCATGAACAGAAAAGCCATTTCTCCTTTGTGAGGGTCTTCAGTGAGAGAAATGAATGGATAACTGAGTACTGTATCTTTCACTTCTTTTTACTTGCAAAGAGAATTGTGGGGTTTTTCTTTTGGGGGGTTGAGGAGTGGAGGGGAGGGAGAGAGAAATAGAAACTTGGAGAGAGAAGAATCTATGCATAGCCAGCAGAGAATGCATTTGCAGATCTAAGGAAAGGGTATGATTGTTTTATACATTTAAAAAGCAACTTTACATCTTTATGCTTTTATGGTTCTCAAACATATTCATATTTGCTACTTCCATCACTATTCAAAGAACTGCAGATAACTTGTGTACTTTATAACTTGGCTTTTAGGGAAATAGTGTCAACTGATTGTTGCAATAGCTTAGAACTCGAGAATCTAACTTGAGCACGTACTTTACCTTCTGATATAGAAGTTCAGTACGTATATTTCTGTAACACCAATAGTGCCTCTCTCCATCTTCTTCAGTGTCATTCTTAGCACATTTGGTTTTGATCTTATTTTTTATATACACTCTGTAGTGTATCAAAACATGAGTTTTTAATAAAGATGTCTTAAGTATTCATCTTCACAGTCAGAATCCTGACATTCTATATAAAATACTTGTGTTAACATGCATACCTTCTCAAAATAGTAACTGTGGTGGAGTTTTTTCTCATTTGGCTTTCAAAAAAATTCCATAAGAAACAATTGGATTCCATATCTAAATAAGGGGAGAATCCCACTGTGGATTAGCTTGACTGATGGTAGAGGTAAATTCCGGAGTGTATGTTTACCTTGTGTTCTCTGCTGCTAGGCTTTACACTTCCAGAGCAGCACAGGGCTTTCTGTACTTTGTTTAAATATTTATTTACATGTAGATAAATCACTAAAATAAAAAGAACATTTGTATTTAAATATACTGTAAGTTCTGTTTAGATGAAAATAGAGATGTAACAATATTGAAGTGACACGAATAACTTTTTTATCAGAAAACATGCTTGTTTTCTGGACTGTTACATTCTGAAGCACATATCATCTTTGAAGAAATGCATAGTCAGATACACAAAATTATTCAAACTGTCTTTTTTTTTTGGTTAGCAAGTATTTGCTCAACATGGTGCTGCATTACCTTAAATCTAATGCTAATATAAGAAAGCATTAAAATAATGTGAAAAACCCTTAGTGTCAATTAAAGATTTGCAAAGATGACAGTCAGATCTCAGCACCAGGTCTTAAAATCTTCAAATTAATATTTTGCTTTCTACATCTTTGATAATTGAATAAGCTTAGTTCTGAAACAGTACGTCTTCTCAGACTTGAAGTGCAGGGTATCCCATGGTGGCTTTCCAGCCAATGAAACCTGAACATCATCCTCAACAGCAGTGTGTGAGAACTGTATGATCAATGCACTTTTTGAATTAACCCAGTTCTGCAGTCCTTTGTCTTCTCTTTCTTTAACTGTCTTCTATATAATCAGAATTTTAATTTCTTCAGTATTGTTGAACTATTTCATGAGCAAGAACACTAGTATTGCATTAAATTTTGCTTGGCTGGCAGTTTTGTGCATTCTGAAATTAGCATATCCCCAGGCAAGACTTTGCATTCTGGGTTAGTTATATTGCCTGCTATCTAATTACTTAACTGCCATTATGTTGAAGGTTAGTTATATAAAACAGTTTACTATTTAGAATTCATATACAGAAGATTCTCTTTTTGTAATTTGCTTCTTCAGTAGCATAATAGACATCAACAGCTTCTAAGGTGAGATGTTAGAATAGTGTGTGACCAAGGATATAGGCCTAGAGATGTATACAGTATGAACTCTCTTTTCTTGTGGAAATAAGTAAAGGGGAAAAGAAATAGGATTTTGATAGTAACCAGATGGGCATTCTTTAGAGAGGACTTGAGTTTCAGGAAACACTAAAACTCAGATTCTTGTAATCCACGACACTGTGAGCTGTTGGAAATCTACAGCCAAAATTTGGAGCCTCTTAAAAATCAGTAATACCTTTTGAAACTCTTGATTCTAGTGTTTAAATTAAAGTGCATAAAATGTTAGACTTTATTTTCAGCTGTGAGTGTTCATGGATCATTGTGTGTACTCAGCCCATGTGAAAATGAGTGGTGGTGAATGTTTCCTTATGAGCCAATTAAATCAGTAAGCTATATGCCTTAGTTGAATTTGCATGTATGTGTATGGATCTATGCAGAGTGAGAAGCCAGTCAAAGATGTGTTTGAGTATTATTTTATTAGCATGTATTCTTGTATATTTTATAAGAATATAATTTCATATTGTATTACATATGTGTAATTGCATATTCCTTTTCTTCTTGTCACTTTTGTAGTACGTTTTACTACCTTGTTGACCAAATAAGCCTGAACATGTAAACCCTGGAAAAGGATAGAAGCCCCGAACTCCGGAATAGATTGTTGCCTGTACTTATTGCAGAGAACAAAGATTTTTGGATAGAAAAGCTCTTTTGCATACTAGTCAGGTTCAGAAATGGGAATTGCAAATTCTGAGTATCTTCCCCTGTCACCTCCCACTCACAGAACAACTCTTAGTGCAACATTTTCTCTTGGAAGGCAGCTAGTGGCCTAAGTTACAGCAGTTGGCAAATACTTCACAAGGAAAGTGTTGCATAGTAGGAGGTGATAAAAAAAAAAAGAAAAAAAAAAGAAAAAAAAAAGTTTGGGGGAAAAGGAGAAAAAGCTAGGATAGGATGGTAAAAAGAAATTATTTTACCTTTTGCCATCCAAAACTTAGTTAACAATGAGTTTAGGATGGCTACATTGCAGCAGCAAAACACGGGAGAGGAGATATGGAAGTGTAACTAAAGGCAATCTTACCAGGCCAGTGCTCTGGCATGGAAGTGATTGGCAAGGAGGCCCTGTGCAAGGAATGAAATCCTGTCTCCATTAGTGTGGAAAATTATGGCTTCAACTGCAAAAGCTGTTAAAACTTGGAAGGAATTAGCATATTGCTTGCACCGAAGGGCACCTGGAGCTGAATGGCTAGGTTAAATCATTCAATAATGATTAATGAGATTCATTGCTTAGGTTATACAGCCTTTAAAAATTAAAAGGAATAATTTAAAACTAGACGCAGAGCAGAGAGAAAGATTCATGGCTACTATTTACCTCTTGGATGCAGAAGGTGGAGGTAAGTATTCTTTACTGATACAAGGAGAAATCTGTTAAGTGCCGCTATTAAGTTTAGAAACTAAGACATTAATTTCTGAACAATTGATCTATGTAATATTCTGTGACCATAAAAACATGAATGCAGTAATGTAGGTCTTCCAATATGAAAGAATGTGCAGGACTGAATTTTGATGCTGGTGAGTACTTTGCTTTTTTCTTTGCTTTTATATATATATAAACCTGTAGGTAGAGTAATATAGTGAAAAATAGAAACAGAAACGAGAATAGAGACATACAGAGCATTTATTTTTTCTTCAGCATGATTCTGGCAGTTACTGAGCTGAATGGTAATGTAGTTTGGAATCATATCAGGAATAACGTTTGAAATCTTCAAAGGCTGTCATTCTACAGGAGGCTTGTAGTAGTGATGTGAGTATACTTCTGTTTGCTTTCAAGTTTTTAGTGAGGAGAGCAGAGAATCCCCTCCGCTAAAATGAAGCATGTGTTCATTAATACTTGTAGAACTGTAACAATAAAACAAGCACTGGCATTTATGATATTACTGTTTAAAATAAGTGACTGCATTCAACAATTTTATAGAGGTAGACAGTGAGGTAGGTTCTTTTGGAATAAGGTGTCATTCCTCTGGGGCTTATGGCTACAAATACTAAAATAGAATTTACCTTTAATCTCTAGAGGTTGAGGTTCCCTAAATTGCACTGCTGAAAAAAATCTCTGCTGACAGCATTTCTTGGCTTTTTATATTGCCGTTTTCCCCACTTACTTGATGTCTGTCTTGGTTGTCTTTCAAATTTTGATTTACTTATTCTTTCAATGGAAAACGAGTAAGAATTTTTAAAGCCAGACAATTGCTCCATTCTTATCTGTATGCATCTATTAGCCTAATGTGGAATGAGAATGCTTAATTTCCTGCTGCTCACCCCCCACCACACCCACCCTCTATCAGATGGGGTTGTTTTCTCTGCTATTGCTGGTGCAGGTAGCCTAAAAAATCCAGCAGGTTTAGGTTGACCTGGTGTCTTAGTGTTCTGACCAGAAGCAATGAATGCTGTTTATACAGGCGGCTTTTGTTTTTGTTGTGTCTTTTTATTATAAGGCTCACTGGTGTTGAGAACATCTAATTGTGATTGATAACTTGTGAATTTGGAAGAGAAATGCCTATTCAATAGTGAAAGAATTCAATTTTTATTCCAAAAAGATTGGTTTAGTGTCTTCCCTCAGATTATCGTGTCGTTAGGATTGGTATTTCTGTCTTTGATAGCAATTTACATTTTATTTTACATAAATTTACAGAATATACATATTATTTGCCTCTTACCTTATTTCAGGAAGGAAAGCAGCAATCTTTTAGCTAAAAATTCATGGTGGAGAGTCCAGCATTAATTAGAAATAAACTGTGTTAGTCATTTTATTTGGTCATTTTATCACAATTCCTGTCTGCTTGCAGCTAATCACTTTGCATCTCATAAAACTAAGTTTTATTCTACTCACTCTATGCAAGTCAAGTAAAAAGCCACATCCACTTAATGAATCCTTTTCTTTGCAATGAGCTGAACGTGGCATTTGTTTTTGTTTTAGCAGTCATGAAATCACAGGGTGTTGGCGACAAGTCCATTACTGGCACTGTGCACTGTGTTTCTGAGGGCTCTTACTCCACCCAACACATTATATGTACGGACTGTGATGTACTCGTTAGGACTTGTTTTAAAATGAGGGATTCCTTGCTGAAAACAAAACAACAACAAAAAACAGTAATAAAGAGAAAAATAGGTCCCTGTTCTATATTAGCAGAAATGAAAGAAGCAGCGACCCATTCCTTTTGTGGCTTGAGGAAGAAAAACAAAACCTGTATGAATTCTCAGCTCCTTCAAGTCAATGGAGTTCTCACTGCTGATTTTGATTTTTTACCTCCAGCTGTATGTCACTATGTGAATGTGTGATATTACATGGAAAAGAGTAGTAGAGGAGGGAAATCAGACGATTAATCATGTCACTTGTAAACTTTGTGGAAAGTTTCAAGGATAATCGAACTCCACAATTTAGTGTCCATTTTTATCAGTCACTGCAAGGCTGGCTTTGTTGCATGTCCTGTAGTGTTGGTGCTGTTGGTATATATTCTGTGGAACTCATTCCTTCCCTTATTTTCAAAAAAAAACAAAACAAAACAAAACAAAACCCCACACATTTTTTTATCTACTTGATTTGATTGTTTTAATTTGCTCAACTAATAGCTTTTTTCAAAACATTCAGCTTTGAATTTTACTGTGCTATATAACGTGTTCTCTTTTTCTGACTCTTAGCCAGGATTGTGAGAGAAGTAATAAATGAACCTTAAGATTTATCTTTGTATGGATTCTGATCTAAAAACAAACAAAAAAGCTAAAATAGAAGTAGTTCAATATTTTTTGCTGTCTACTTAAGTTTGAAAATGAATACAGAGTCTAGTTCTTACTAGATACAATTTGGTTGAAATTGTAATATATTGTAAATGAAACATTAAACATAGATGACTTCTTTAAAGGAAGAACGATACTAGCTGTTAAAAATTAAAGCGTGCTCATCAACTTTTAGAACACGCTATTTCCAAATCTCTAATTTCTCTTCTAACAAGAGTTTTAAGAAAAAAGTAAGTCAGACTATTCCTGTGTGACTAGTCTATTTTGGTTAGAAGTACCAGGTGTCTGATCAATAGCATGTGCTGGGAAGCATGAATTTCGTCTCTGTAGAGACTTTAAATGCACTTATTTTAAACTTTCATGAGCTACAAGTTGTGTGTCTTGTTTTGTTTTCCTTTTCAGCTGGGCAGTGCTAGGTAGAGTTTTGTTATTTCACTGCAGATTTAGGACACAGATATGTACGTATTTTTCTTCAGGCTTTTAAAGGCTCAATTTTAAGTGGTAGATCATTATTCTACGCATCAAAAGTGAAGGGTGATTAACTCCGTCTGGGTGCATGCAGTGTAATTTTAGAGGCTACAAATGTTGTTACAAGTCAGGTTAAGGTTTAAAGGTGAAAGTTTGGCTGAATGCATTTTACAGCTTTAAGTTAATGTACGCAAACAAAGAAACTCTTGTTTTCTACCCGTTTATGTCTAGTGAGCAAGTAGCTAATGTGGTACAGAAAAGAAAATGTGAAGATTGTGCAGTTTGCCATAAAGTTCAAACTACATACTTATTTCAATTCCTAAGTCCCGTTAAGTGAGCTGAATTTAACACAATTTTGATTTAGGCTGTTCATCTTCTGAATGTGAAGTGAAATGATGATGGCTTTAAAGTAAGTGGTATCTATTATAGCTTAAATTTTATACATGAATGTATTTTAGATTTGCTCATATGCCATTAAATAATTCAAAGAACCTATTGAGCTACAACCCCAATAAAACTTCCCTAGTGTATTTAAGCTTTCATTCTAGATAGTTCTTAAGTTCTGTTGGTAACTTGAATTCCTCTCAATTTTCTCACTTGCTGTTGAACTGAAGTATATGGAAATTAGTTATGTGGGATGGGAATATGTGTTCTTTGAGTGACATGGAAGTTTTTATAAGAAATTGTAACCTTTCTGTATAAGATACTAACCTGATTCACTGTGTTGACGTTAGAAAAAATGAGACAGTTTGGACTTGTCAACCCCAACTCTTCCCCCTTTCTAATTAAAGTTTTCTTAGAGCCAAACAATTTGGATGCTTTTTTGAATTTCATTGATTTATTTCATTTACATGAAATATAGGCAGAATGGTGTGCATTTTTATAAGACCCTGTACTTGTGTAAGAAACTGTTCAATCATGTCTGAAGAGGTGATCCATTCTGACAGTAGTTCTCTTTGCAAATGGCCTGGCATATACATGGAATAAAACAAAATGGAAGTGATTAATGGAAATAAAAATAAACACTTTCTGTTCTTGGTAAATGATACCTTTAAAGCACAGCAGCCTTGTCGAGCATAATTAAAGTTGTAAGAACTAGGATAGGATGAGTGGCCTCTATTCTCTGAAGTCACAATTGGAAATACAGAGGTCAGGATTTTGCACTTAGTCTTATGTAAACAATGTCATGCCCTAGTAAGTATAAGAGCTGATTTAACAAGGTTAAGCTAATTAAAAAAAGAAAGAAAGAAAAAAGCAAGTGTGCTTACTTGATATAAAAACTTGCTTACAGTCACTATATCCTCGTTTAATCAGCTAATGGGGAAAAGCATATAGAGATTGTAACAACAGTGCAAGCTTTTATTTATGTTTGCTTGTGGATACCTGTTGATAGAAAGTGATTCCCTTGTGTCAGACTCACAATAACATTCCTGCAGTTTTCCCGGAGCCTGTTCCATGAAATCTGCAGATGAACAGTTCATTTTCACCCGAGTTCAGGAAGAGACTTTTTTTTTAGAGCACGTCTTTTCCACCGAGGTCTAGGTATTGCTTTATTTTGCTATAGAACCTCATGTCCTTATTCTTCTTGTGCTACTGAGTACTTCTGTACATCTCCCAAGTATATTAAATCAGTGGTTCTAGAGATATTTCTTTTTTTCTTTCGTTAGTGGTTTGGATTATGTATTGAGGCTTACATTTATGCATGGTAGGAAAAGAAATGGAAGGGTGTGGAGATATCCTAGGAATTTTCTTTTTGGAAGTGCAAGAATTTTCTTTCTCTCTCTGTGCCTCATCTCCAGCCCTTTTTGTTTCGGGCCTTCTTTCGTTATGGTGCACTGCCAGTCAGAAGGAACCACGAGCTCCAGACAGAACACGCCTCTGACGGTTAAAAGAAGGACGGCTGGCAAGATCCAGAATATTTCAATTGAAAACAGAGTTCTGTAACCTAAAGTCTGGCAGCCGCAGCCACCACTCCCTTTAAGAAGTTCCAAGGGCAATTGTTCAGGCTTTCACATGCTTTGTCTAGTCATCCAAAAGCTGTGAATGGGACGGGGCTGACCAGTTAGATCTGCAGTTAGAACTTTCTGGTTGTGTAATCAGTCACCTTTTTATTGCTACGGTGTAAGAGGAATGTGGGCCCTCAGAGAAGAGGAAAGATAGACATTCAGCATAATTGAGTGTGCGAAGAAATGCGCTGTGGTTGGTTTCAACATTCTTTAGGCAAGTCTTCCTTAGTGTGAAATGCTGCTTTAATATAGGTCAGCTTTACCTGTTGTGAGTGAGTGCATTTCTGGTGAAGTCAGTGAACCAGTGTTAATTACTTCACTTGAGAATCTGCCCAAGTAGATGAGCAACTGGCAAATTGAAAGGCAAACATTTATCCTGCAGGAAAAGTTCAAGTCAGTCTGGTGTTTTGTATTTGTTTTCTTCTCAACTCTTCTGAGAAAGAAGTCAACATTCCTACGTCCTGATTGTGTTTACTGCAAGTAGCTTTATTCACAAATGAACCGTATTTTAAACTGTTGCTATTTTGAAAATAGAGGGATAATGAGTACTTGTGCTTCTTGTTTCAGATCCTCTCTTCTCCAATAAGAGGAGTGTGATCTGAGTTGAGCTGAACAGTAGTTAAGATCACAAACCACCATCCCTCAGCATGACTGACATAACTAGCAGCTTCTAGGCTAAGGAGGCTGAAGTTTCCTTTTATGGAGACTGCTAACATTTGTCCCATTCACGGAATAGAGGTGTAACGTGACCTAGGGCTTTTGATACGTCTAGTGAAAATGAATTAAACACCTTGTTTCCCTTCCTTTGCTCCCAGTCCCCTAGAGCTTACTTTGCTTTATTATCACTGGTGTATGCCTCACACTCTTAAATAGTACAAAGAACAGGGCATAGAGTAGTTACATCTTTGAGGTGCATGAGAATGCGTATTCTATCCATGCAAAACTACTTCATCCAAGATGGCCTTTGATCAGGCTGCTTGCTGGGTTACCAGTGTATGTTACAGGAGTTTACAAGAGTTAAAAATTTCAGTTGGTCAAAAGATAGTGGCCTTACAGGTCAAGTGAAAGTGGTGGCCGTGTTTTGCAAACTAGATGAGACAAAGGTGGTGGCTTTAAAAATTATGTCAAAGTAATTAAGCCGTTAAAGTTTCATGATCTAATATTATCAAGTAGTGCTATCTGTAAGCCTGAGATGAGTGAGATGCTTTTAGTACCGGCCTGCATGCTACTTAGAAAATACAGTAAGGAAAAAATCCAAACTTATACAGCATACTACGGACTGCACAGTCTTCCAGTAGACATATAAATGATGAAAAAAATACAAGCCAATTTTCCTCTCTCACCTTTTTTGTTTCCTTAACAATTCAGAATTAACTAGGGACTCTTCAAAACAAGAGTCTTCCAAGTGATGGAGGAAGACTAGCTGTCATTTCTAGCTGGGACACATCAGATAATCTCTGAATCATGAGATATTTCACCTCCCAAATGTATAATTTCAGGGAATGTAAAGAAAGATTTGGACAAATGCGAAGAAAGATCCCTTAATGTTTCTTTTTATCAGATCTGTGGTATGCTTTATATATACAAGGAAACTGGTGATTGCATGTGGTTTTGTGTTTACTGTAATCTCACCATGGTTTCGCATTTTAAACTCACGGATTGCAGAGTAAAGTCAGGTATTTACCATTTTTGGCCCTGAGCTTGCACAGGAACTTATTTTGGTAGGGATCACACTCACATAATGGGATTTCTCTTTTATTTTGCACATCAGTAGAACTGCAGAAGCGAGTGATCTGAAGCCTTGTGCTGACCTGTGTGCCTGATGGTCAGAAAGTCATTTTCTAGGTCCAGGTTCTCCACATTGCTAGGGAGTTGAACATGCTTGTGTGTTTGTACTTGAAAAGCACTGTTTAACATGGTGTGACTGTAAAAGTGATGGAGATGGCTAGTGACTTATGGGTTCTCAGCAACGTGTACTAATTAGTCAGAAAACAGCCTTGTATACAGTAATTGCCCAGCAGTTCCTTCCTGATTTGAAATTCCTTAGCTCTGATAGTGGTGAGGAGAATACAACGGAAAGCTTTGTGATTCAACTTGGTTGTCTGGTTCCTCAGTTTTTTTTAATGCTTCACTTATGTTTTTAACAGTCTCTCCAGACGTCCTGCCCTGCCCTGCTTATGGGGATTTACTTTTAATTACAGCTTGGGTTAACTTCTCTTTGAACATGTCAAGTTATGTTTCTAAAATACATATGTATTTTTTCTTGGGTCAGGTATTATATAATGTATCTGGTATGTTTTGGAACGTGCATAGTTCCCTGGCAACTGTTAAGCAAAATTATGCCTTTATGTTTATTGTAATGGAGGAAATTATTATTTTACTCTTAAGTTACATACCAAGCTAACTTTTTTAAAAAAATATGAAGTAATGCCCTGAGGGATAAAGTGGGATCAAAAGGTGTTTCTATTTAAGAAGTTAGTTTAAATATAGTCAGTGTTAATGTTGTAATGTTGCTAATATTCTTACCCAGTGAAATGACTTGGCAGTCTTGAGGCCTAAAAGCAATTTTTGAGACAGGTGTCAGATGAGGCTATTTCCTTCCAAACTGTTTTCTATGTCATTAAAGAGTAAGTCACAATAGTAGGGATCTATTTGTATCTGGGGCTGAATTCAGCTAAAGGAAATAGTATTTCCAGAATATGCTGGTGAAAAGTGTCAGAAAGTGTATTAGTGCTAACACACACATAGATTACGTATAAACTTTCTCAGTTTTCATGGCTATAGCTCACTTCCTGAAATTAATAAACCTGGCTTACAGGCATACAGGCTTAAATAAATACATGAGCAGAAATAGTGGGGAAAAGTATGAGAAATAAACCGTAGTTTTTCTGAATTGAAACCTGACTACTAGGGGACTACAGTTGAATGAAAGTCATATTAGGGATAAATACTTTACATATCCTCTAGTGGTGGAGCCCTACTTTTGTTTTGATTTTTGTTTATTTGTTTTTTGAGTGTATGTGCCTGTTTTTGAATCAAACTCCTTAGTAGAAATAAAATAATTCTATCAGTTAATGATTAGCAATCCTCACTGCCATTTACTTCTGTCAGGTTATTGAGAAATAATGGAAATATTCACTGTGCTTAGTTTTCCATGCTTGATATGTATTATATAGCATTCTAATTATATTAGATTATTAAAATGTTGCAAGTACCCTTCCTATGATAAGATTCACTTACTTGAAAGTATAGTTGGGAATAAGAGTTGGATTTGTTTGCCTGTGATTGATAGGCACACCATCGTGATATTAGGTTTGCAGTAGGCTGGATTATTACCAATATTACAAGTCTTTGCTTGGTTTTTATGTATTAATTCATACTACGGCTTTATTATTTTGAATGCATTGCATGTTAATATAACACATTTCAAGTACAAATTATAGTTAATACTACGTTTTTGAAGTTCAGAACATCTTGTATTTTTTCAACATAAAAAGAATACATTATTTCTTTGAATTCAATCTTAGGTAGGAGCAGCCGGAAAAGAATTTTCTAGATTACTTGTAGTCTCATTTTTTCTCTCACTAGATGAAGATTGTGGTAACAGTGATAAAATCTTAACTATTTTGGTTAAGTTTTTTCATCTTTTTCACTTTGAACAGTCTTAAGGAGTAAACCTTTCAAACAGAGTTTTTATTAGTTTCCAAAAATAAGCTCTTCTCTCCTTCCTCAGTCTCTAGGAAATGAAAGTAATTTGTCAGGGGAATAGACTTCAAAGTGATGTCAGTAAAACTGATAAATAAAATCATGCAAAAATAATTAAATACTTGTTGGAAAAGTGAAGTCAGAGAATCCGTGTGGTGAATGGTTTGGCTATGTTCTTATCTCAGTGTCAGTTAAGAGAGAATTGGATTTGGGACCAGGTAACATAACGTATCTAGGATAGTTGTTGCAGTGAACTTAATGGTAAATAGCTTAATATGTATAGTATTTTTGGGCAGATACATAAACAATAAGTTTCTGTCTTATCTAGAATAGAACAGTTCAGTTGGAAGGGACCATCAAAGATCATTGAGTCCAATTTCCTGACCTCTTCAGGGCTAACCAGAATTTAGCACATTAATTAGGGTATTGTCCAAATGTGTGTTGAACAGTGATGCTCATGGAGCATCAACTACCTCTCTATGAAGCCTGTCCCAGTGTTTGACCATTTGGCCATCACAGAAAATGTTTCTTGCTGCCCAGCCTGACCCTTCCTTAACGCAGCTCTGTGCTGTTCCCATCCTGCCATCAGTTCCCAGGAGCAGAGTCCGACACATCCCTCTGCCTCCACTCTTTAGGGAGCTGCAGGGAGCAGTGAGGTCACCTCTTGACCTCCTCTTTTCCTGACTGAGCAGCCCAAGTGCCCTCAGCCTCTCCTCACAGGACATACCTTCAGCCCTGTTAATAGCTGTGTTCTCCTGTCAGTTTTAAGTCACCCAAATATTTAGCATTTCCTGTATTGTTTTTTTGGCATTGCTTTGTACAATGGAAATAAATATTACTGAATTATAAACAGGAGCAGTACATGCAAGTAGCAGAGTTTACTAGGTAGTAATTTATGTTGCTTACTACTTTGTTGTAATTGTCCTAGCTATGGAACACTGTTTATATGTATATTTATATTTAGGATTATCAAATCCCAATCTTGAAGACAATTCACTGTTTTAAGTAAGACAGAAGTATCTATTTCTTCCTTCCAAAAGTCTCTCTCCAAATTCCTTCGCTGATATAAGTGAAAGGATCTTTTTATTTTTTTTTTGTCCAGACCAAACTTACATATCTTATCTTCAAGATTCCTGGTTATTGAGTTTGAAATACATTTATCTTTGCATAAATAACGTAAATAGTAGTCTGTTGTTACTTTTTTGTTGTTTTGTTCTGTTTTTCCTAGCACATTCATCCTCCTTTAACAATTTTAGGACTTCAGTCCTCTACTACTGCCTGTTTCCTGTATTTCAAATAAGAGTTTAGGCACACTAGAGGAAGAAAGCAGGGGGAATGTTTTCTGAGACTATATTCATCCTTAAAGAAGAAGTGAAGTGTACCAGAGTGTTAAAATGAGGAAGTTTGTAATTAAAAACAAAACAAAAACAAACAAACAAAAACAACATGTATTTTCCAAGTGTGTATTTAAACAGCCTGCTGATATAACTGGAAACTTTGGAGAGGAAAATGTTGTTTAGAGAATACTTCCCCCTCCCCAGAAACACATTAGAGTAGTAAATGCCATTTTAAAAAGTATGTATAACAAGCAAATCGTGCATCTGCCATTCATTTTTAAGGATTTGTGTGATTATTTGTACATCTGTTGAGAAACCAGTTGAAATGTCATTACGTTAGTGATACAATTTCTGTAGAAAATCACTCTTCCCCCAGCCTCTACACTCTCATATCTCCCTGCTTTGCTTGTGTCTGCTGTGTGAGCTTAAGGCCACGCTGCACCTATTACTTCATTTCCTGTGTAGGTAATGCTGGTCCACACAGTAGAACTCTGAACAAATTAAATTTCTGTGTCATATACTAGTTACAGAGTAGAACTGCTGTTGCAGTATAAATGGACTGTTGTGCCAGGGCCCTCCATTTTTGTCTCTGACAGATGGTGGTGCTATGGTGGGAAGCATTTTTATCCTGCAACTAAAAAGCAGTTGGCTCAAAAAAGTGTCTGAGATTAAGTATTACAAGATATGATTAAAGACACAGTGTACTGTTCTACAAAAATTGTTTATAGCACTAGTGTTAAGTACCCGTATGAAAAATGATTTCCACTTTTTTGGATTAATATACTGTGTAAATTCTAAAAAACTCTTATATAGTTCTCTATATAATTATTGAATTAAATTTAATGTAAAAGATTGTAAAGATGATAGTGAGTCCATGTTATCCATGTGGCTCTATTGTATTAAACTGTGAACATCTTAGAAGAGCCTTGTGGTCTGTTAGTGGTTTGCAGCTTACAACTAAGGATCCATCTCCAAGGAAAGACCAAAGATATACTACTTCTCTAATAAGAGAATGGAGAATAAGTAATGGAGAGGGAGAGGACTTTTGGAGCTTAAAAATTGAATCACTGAAATTTCACATTTCATGTTCCTCATGTATGTACAACATGTAAATATATGTATGTATTGATCCTATGTAGTCAGATTTTGGCCTACCTATAAGATCTGGCTTCTTTTGTTTAAAGATTATATCCATCCTGAAAGCGATGGCTGATTGTGGTTGCTGAGCTGCGCTCCATCATATATGAAAAATGATGGCTGTCTGGTGAAGTCTCTGGTGACTGGAAAAAGGGAAGCATTACTCCTGTTTTTAAGAAAGGGAGAAAGGAATACCTGGGGAACTACAGGCCAGTGAGCCTTACCTCTGTGCCGGGGAGGATCATGGAGCAGATCCTCCTGGGGGCTATGTTAAGGCACTTGAGACAAAGAGATGATTTGAGACAGCCATCATGGCTTCACTAAGGGCAGATTGTGCCTAATCAATGTGGTGGCCTTGTATGATGGAGTGATGGCTTTGGTGGATGGGGGAAGGGTGATGGATATCATCTACCCGGACTTCTGCAAAGCCTTTGACATGGTCCCTCACCACATCCTTCTCTCTGAATTGGAGAAGTGTGGATTTGAAGGATGGACTGTTTGGTGGATTAAGAATTGGTTGGCAGGAAGCAGCCAAAGGGTTGTGATTACTGGTTCTGTGTCAGAGTGGAGGGTGGTCACAAGCGGTGTCCCTCAGGAGTCAGTCTTGGGACCGGTGCTTTTTAGCTTCTTCAAGAGTGACATAGATGATGGCATCTAGTACACACTCACCTTGCAGATGACACCAGACTGAGCAGTGCAGTTGATACACTGGAAGGAAGGGAAGCCATCCAGAGGGACCTGGACAGGCCGGAGAAGTGGGCCCATGAAAACCTAATGAGGTTCAATAAGGCCAAGTGCAGGGTGCTGTACTTGGGTTGGGGCGATCCCAGGCATTTATACAGACTGGGGGAAGATCTCCTTGAGAGCAGTCCTGTGGAGAAGGACTTGGGGGTCCTGGTGGATGAGAAGCTGGATGTGAGCCAGCAGTGTGTGCTTGCAGCCCGGGAGGCCAACTGTGTTCTGAGCTGAATTAAAAAAGGGGTGGCCAGCAGGGAGGAGGAGGTGATTATGCCCCTCTACTTGGCTCTTGTGAGGCACCATCCAGGGAGTACTACATCCAGGCCTGGGTCCCCCAGTACAGGAAGGACATGGAGGTCTTGGAGCAGGTCCAGGGAAGGGCCACTAAGATGATCTGAGGGCTGGAGCACCTCTCCTATGAGAAAAGGTTGAGGGAGCTGGGCTTGTTGAGCTTGGAGAAGAGAAGGCTCTGGGGAGACCTCATTGTGGCCTTCCAGTACTTGAAGGGACCTGTTCACGAGGCTGGATAGTGATAGGACAAGGGGGAATGGTCTTAAACTGAGACAGGGGAGTTAGATATTAGGAGGAAATTTTTCACACAGAGGGTGGTGATGCACTGGAACAGGTTGCCCAAGGAGGTTGTGGATACCCCATCCCTGGATGCATTCAAGGCCAGGCTGGATGTGGCTCTGGATCAGCGTGGTCTAGTGGTTAGCAACCCTGCACATAGCAGGGGGGTTGAAACTAGATGATCTTTGAGGTCCTTTTCAACCCAGGCCATTTTGTGATTCATAACTAGTATTTACCTGTATTTTCTGTACTTACTGTCTGACTTCAAGTACACGTAAAAGCTTTCACTTCTTTCATAGTAACAAAGACAGAAAAAGTTCTTGAAGATGCATTTGCCATATTAGCAGAGGCATAGTTATAACCAAAGAATCTTTTGTAATTAAAGCAGAATGACTCAGATTTTGTGGTAGGCAGGTGGAATGCTTTGTTGTGGGTAATTAAATTACAATTCTTCTACTCTTAGGTCTTGACCACTTTCCAAGGAGTTTTCACAGCAAATGTATTGCCTGTGATAAGACCAATCTTGTCTTTGTTTGGCACATGCATTCCTTTTTACATGAGTAATGGTCAGGATTATTAGAACTACGAATCCTTCCTGCCTGAGGATGTTCTATGTTAAGCATCTACTTTAAAATGACAGGATTCAACTATTGCTCCTTTCTTACTGAAGGAATAAAACAGGATAAGCACATAGCTTCTGACTTCCTTGATGTTCTATATATTTCTGTCATTTAAAAGTGAGTCGTTGAGCTCTGTGTCACTGTATTTCCTGTTTACACTTATTACTACAGCTCATTTTAAAAGGTGAACAAACGCTGAGGAGTGGTAGTCATTGGATATGTGTATATATATTTTTAAATAAATTTGTTCTCTGGTACAGTGGTATTTATGCTTATTTGTTGAACTTAACCAAATACATGCTCTTTAATAACTAATTCATAATTCTACTTTAATATAAAATTGATTTTATTCATAGTGTATTCGACTGTTCTATCAGATTCTGTCTACCTTGTCCTATTAATATCCGGTCCTATTAATAAAAACTGATCAAGTTAGTTTCAGGATTTACAAAAGACTTTAAAGTTCCTGAGTTTTCATTTAAGAATTCCTTAAGAATACCTCATTTGTATCTGTTGGCATCAAATATTCTTGGAATGTGAATTCAGAGAATAAAAACAAATACAGTTAAAATTAAAGTGCTTAAGAATTAAGAATCGATAATTTAAAATTTTAGATAATGTTAATAGAGAACCTTGCACTGGAGTTGGGAAGGAGCATTATCAGTCACGACTTTCATCTTAAATGGCATAACAGTGAGAAAACAGCACTATGTGTTGCCAATTTGTACAGGAAAGCAGAAACAAAGAAGCAGTCAGTCTTTGATAGGAAAGCCATTAGGTACAACTTTTTTCACCTGTTAAGGCCAGCTGTCCCATGTGGGATTTTTTTTGTTTCTGTTACAGTCCATAAAGCTGTAGCATGATCTGCAATCTCTGATGTTAAAAGTAATTTGTTTTACCAGATATGTTAAAAAAAAAAAAAGTATTGTGTAAGAAATCTGAATTAACTTCTTAATGTACTTCTCATGTTTATATTGAGTTTTTAAGTGGCATTTTACAAACTCTATTACCATACTTCTGCTGTCAAACTGACTAATAGACTGATCTATTGACACCATCTGTCTAAGGAATTCACAGCCGTTGTTTCAATGTCTGGTTCAGTTTTGAATAGAAGAGCATTCTTAATAGGAGGAATTGTTTCTGCATTCTTCTTTTTTCTTCCTTTTCTTCTCTTTTTCGCCTCCCAAGTATCCTCAGTGGTGATTCATACTGGAATTTCCCACTATTTCCCCCTGCCATGCACACAAACACACTTCCTTTTACGCATCCAGTAAATTTCTCTGTTGATTCTCCAGTATACTATAATATGTTGGCATGTTTTATCACATTATAGGAGCTGTAGGGCATCTGGACAGAAATAAAACATCAGAAGCTCGTTTTGCAGATTATTCTTTTAAATTATTTTGTTCTTTTTGAAACTATTTGATGTATATAGATAATGTTTCTAGAAATTAACTGGTGATGTGTTAACCAGATTTAACTGTCTTCTGAGACACTCTTAAGAGATATTTCTGCAGGGTGGATGAGTCAAATTTTACTTAATATACATTATGCATATTTCTTTAAAAAAAAAATGCTTATAATGGAACAATGCAAGGGTGTTTGTAGATAGTAAAGCATACATAGACTGAGATGCAGTGTTCCAGCAGTAACTAATGCTGTCCAGTCTTGCCATTTATGGTTGGCAAAAGCAGTACAATGCTTTAGGCAAATTACATTGCTAATGGAGATTATTTGAAAGTACAACTGCATTTATATTAAAATATTAACTTCTGTAAATATGATGTTCTGAAGCATGATGGTGCTTTAGCTTGAGGTTTGCTGAACCACTTGCTAATATCTGTGAAAAGAAAACAGTAAATTCACTCACCAGATGAACAGTGATTGCTGAAAGATCTATCAAGTTAAGTAAAATGAAAACCAATGGTTCAGCTACTCTCTTGATTGTACTGAGCCATGTAAGGTAATAGTATTTCTAAGTTCATCTGCTTGCACATTCTGTGACACTATATTATGTTGAAACAAAATTCAAGTGTAAAAGGTATTTACTTAGACTGTGCTTAGGTCTACTCAATCAGTTTAATCTAACCACAGAATGTGTTTTGCGATGAATTTTGTACATTTTTTAACATAGTTATCATTTGTGTCCACTGAATTTCTTTGGAGATCTCTGAGAAAAGACACAGTTTGACTTTTTCTGGATTTTCTGCAGTGGTTATTCTTAACAGTGACATCTAAGTGCCCCTAAATTCTTATTCTCTTGTCCCAGAGGATTGGATTACCCACTGATGTTTTCACGTAAGTCAAATAATTCTTAAGATAACTTTCACCATCAGAGAAACATCAGTTATTGTCTCTTAATAGCGTAGTGCCTTTTTAACAACACTGGGAGCAGTATTTACTACTTCACTTTTGTTTAACTCTGCAGACTTTTTTTCCCCAGTAGTTGAACCAGTGTACTGTAGAATAATAGGTTTTCATAAGGACAGAAATCTTCTTAATGGGGTGGGAGTATTGTATGTTAGTGAAGGAGAATATATAAGTTGTTGCATGGAGAGAGAGGTGACAATAATGATTAGCACTAATAAGCATGCAAGGCTTTCGGCACTTGTGTTCGCAGCAGTATTTTGTGGAGATGGCCTCTTTAATGTTATTTGTCTTTTTTCTTCCCTTCCCCTGATAATTCATCCTTGTCATCGTGAGAGCTTTTAACATTAAAGTAACGATTTTTAGTAATTCATTCTAGGCTTTATGACAGCATTAACAGGAAAGTGGTGATTTTTCCATTGAAGTATACCAAGAAAGACTTTTTTCAAGGTCACAGATGATCTCTGCCGTGTCTTGATTCTGCAAGTTTACATGACTGTTTCTTTTGCAATTAATCACTAATGATGATTAAATTGCAGTGAAATGCATTTTGGAGATCTCTTGCACTTGAGAGTAGTGTTTCAGTTGGTTTTGCTATATAATTGTATTTATGCGGATATGAGTGAGGTTATATTCTGTGTTTGTCCATCGAGCACATCTGACTTGGAAGAAAGGGATCTAGTTAAGGAGCCTAGTATATTTAGTGTACAGCTTCCTGTTTAGAAGTCCTGTTTAAGAGTTTTTTCTTATTGCTTCTAGTTGCGTTATACTACTTTCTCAGGGCTCAGCTGTGGACATCTGAATGAATGTTGGTAAATGCTTCCTGAGTAATGTTTATCATTTGATTTGGTGTGTAAGTACACTGAGCTAGCAGTAGAATTCTACAGTCACAGATCTGGAGTAAATAAACAAACAAAAGCAACTCTCCAAACACCCTCTACCTTGTTCTCAAAAACACTTTCAGTTTTTCAGTTTTCAAATCAGCTTTAAGGATTTAGGCAGTCAAATACCATTGAAATGCACTTGGACTTGGTACTTTTCATAGCCTAAACTCTTGAATGGATGATTTCAGCATAGGACTGTGAGCTCATTTATTTTAATTTCATTAGAAAAGAGCACTTTCAGTGTGGTTATAAAGCCTTAGACAGTGAAGAAGGTAATTGTTAAGAAAAGACATTTTGGGAATGTTGCTTTTTTTAGTATTAGGAGCATTTTGAGACCTTTAGAGAAAGTTGTGTAATGCATGGCACTTTCTTGCAGTGTGTGTAAAGTGTATAGCTTAACTGTTTGAATATATGTTATTTGATATATTCAGCTTGTCATTAGAAGAGAAAACTAAATAAATACCGTGTGTCTTTATTTTGGCACATTAAAGTATTAGAGATTGTCTTTTACCCAATTTAAATTCAGTCATGTCTAATAGTTTCCTAATCATTTTGGCATTTTCTTTTTGTGCTATAGATTTATTTCCAAGTCTCAGCTTCTAGTTAGAGGCTTTTAGTAGCTAAGCATTTGTACAAAAATTGGTCTCTACTGCGGTGACTAATACAAGATCAAAGTTTCAGTACCTAGGATTTAACCTAGTCCCTCATGCCTTCCTTAATTAGTTAACAGATGACTTTCTAGAGAATTACAAGTACAAAAATGGAACTTTTTTTTGCCTTGTTTCTAGTACTACACTGTCATACAGCAAATAAAGTGCTCCTATTTAAAACAGGAGAAAAGGCTTTTCTTTTTTCTACTCAAAATTACTCATGTTTTTAATTTTCTATTTTAAATCTTTTTATTTTTTCTCTGCACTGTAGGGCTTATATGTAACTAATAGAAAATGACAATTTTTACTTCAAAATGCCAAGCACTTAGTGTTTACCTATAGTAGTTTCATTTAAGCATAAGTCAAGAGAGGAGCTAGCATGTCTTCTCACCGCATCTCTGAGAGAAGAACATATGGTTGGGTGGCATTCAGTTTTTGCTCATAGCTTTGAGCTTTCCGTTCAACACGTTCCATTTTTTCTTAAAGATAAGTGAAATATTTTAGGCCTTGTTCTTTTGCTTCTAAATCTTATGTACTATTCTTCATTTTGTATTTCTTTTCCATTATATTATCTATTAAAGTTCTTGAATTGTTTGCTTTTTTGATAGTAACGTTTTCCAGTGGTGATATGCTATGTTAGTATTTAAGCGGTTGATACAAATAAAGACTTTCTAGTTTTTCTCCAGTGTTTTCTTCCTAACAGCCTTGAAAATTAACTGTCTACTGTGGTCCTTATGAAGACCTAAGTAGTGTTGAACTGTTCCTATGTCATATGGCTGTTCTTATTTACTTCCATATGTGAAGTCCTGTAGCTATTACAGTGTGGTATTCCTAATGAAGATATACCAGTTTATAACTAATTAATTACATTACAGAACAAATTAAAAGTAAAATTTTTGTAAAGAAAAAAAAAATATTTTGTAAAACAAAGTGAAGTCCAGCAGGCTGCAATTCTTATGAAATAGATCTGTTAGCACTAAGCTTTTGCTTTTAATCAAAACACTGAGGGAGAGTTTACTGTTATTTAAAGTACTAATTTAAAATAAAGACAGATTAATTGTCATAAAATTGCCTTTTAAACTGATGCATGTGCTGTAATGCCTGCTAATTAGGCATATAATGGTATATTAAAGAATGGAAAGAGTGAGATTAGTGCTCACCCTGTAGAGAAGGGACAACTGATACCCGTTAATGAATTTAAACCCCTAACCATGCATTTAATTCTCAGCTTTTGCTCAGGGTACCAGTGAGCAGCTGTGAGCCTCAAGGCCTAGTGGTTCTGACTAATTAGTCCCACTGAAGGCTTTCAGCCTATTCAAGAGGGCTTAATTTAGGTTCGGGGGTTTGTTTCAAATACCTGTTTACATAAAGCTGAGAAGTCCATGTACTGGTTGCCTTTTAGAGTTCAGAAAATATGTCATGTGTATATTTGTATGTACATAGCCTTGAAAACCTCTTTGGGGTGGGGGGACAGAGCGCCTGCCTAAAACATCAAATTGTCCTTTGTAAGGATGAAAATGGATGAAACCAGTCTTTGAATCCATCTCTTGATCTGTGGTTGATAGCTTACCTTTGCTATAACACAGATGTATGTGAGCGACAGTTTCTAGTGAGCTTATTGATGTTTTGGGCTGGCAGTAAAGATTCCATCTTACTTCTGCCTCTAGAGGGATTGAGCAGGTTCCTCATGGCACAGTCATGGGAGGAATGAAGGAGCCGGTACTAGGTTTAATTATCACCTCCAAACCCTTCTTGTAATAATTAGAGAGAAACATGCAGTCTTAGAGAACTGGCAGTTTCATTGCGTGAACAGATGCATTACAGTGTCCTGAGTAGTAAAAGGTGAGATATTTGTATCTGATTGAATATATGCCATGTGAATATAAGTAGCTTTATCCTCAGCATTTCTACATACTTGTAAAATTTTAAACTTGTAAAATTTGTTGGAAGGAAAACTAGTAACATCAATCAGTCTTACAGAGAAAAATAGCTTTCTTTTGCTAAAGCAACATACTTAGTATTGCAGTGGATTGTGTGAGTCTAGCTGCCCAATTTTAGTAGATTTTTTTGCTATTCTTTTTCTACTTGCCTATCGTTACATTGTGAAAGAAGCATTGTGCAGAGAAGTAATATGTATTTTTTAGATCAACTGATAAAGTTGAATGACATTTTTTGGCACACGCTTTTCTACATTTTATTAATTCCTGACAGTCTATTTTTCTTTACTGCTTGAATCCCCGTCACATACTGGCTGATGATAGAAGTAATAATAATGATTTATTTCTCTTATTTTCAAAGAGTTGTTCTCCTTAATCATTTGAGGCTTCTTCATAATTTGTATTTATATACCATACGAGCCTCTTCTTACTGCTCTGTAGTTGTGTTGTACAATGCATTCTAAGCTTAAGTCATATGAATCTGTTCTCTCATTGTTTCCATTTGCTGTTGTCTTTTATGTTCAAGGTTCTTCTGTCTTTCTAGTGCAGCTCTTCTGAGCCCTTTGGGATTTTTCTCTGTCCTCATTTGCTTCTTACATTCATCTCTTTTGCTTTCTACTCAGAGCCCCGTGATTATGTACCTCCTCTTGCCTATTTTCAATTCTTTTGCCATTCTGACATCTAAACATTGATGGGTTTCTCCTTCACCACTCTAAATTCTTCAAACAAACCCTTAATAAATTTATAAGCTAATAACATTAGCTTTTAAAAGCAATTTAATGTATCCAAATAGAATGGCACTCCTGACTTCTTGCTTTTGATTAAAAAAATAAATAACTTTTTCTCATACTGTTAAAATGCTCTTAACTCTTTAAATTTCACCCTCAACAGCCATGGCCTACCATCCTTCTTTAATCTTTTTTTCATTACAGTATAAGCTTCAGTAGGTGCAGTCAACAGCATTTTTTTTATTTATTTGTAAATTTCTCACATTTAAGCTTACCATGGAAGCTATAAGGAGTGCCTTCATTAATGTTGTGGTTATGTCAGGATTTGCTTTTAAGGTTGAAAATTGACTTAGGTGGGCCGCATACCTCTAGGGATTTGTTACTAATCCTTTAAAAGGCCATTTCAAATATTTTGTTTTCTAAAAGTATAAATTACTCCAGACAGTTGTGCTTAAAGTTGTGGTTCGGTCCTTTTTTTTTTTGAAGAAGTTAATAACTCACTGAATACTGGCGCTATTTAAACATCTTCCTTGAATCTGCCTATCATATTGAACATCTCAAAAGCTCTGCTTTAGATGTTTAAATACCTGTCAGGCTGTTGAACACTTAGACTATTAGCTACAGATTTTTCCTGAACAGCAAATTCTTCATATATAGTCTGTTAATGTTTCTTTTCACCATCTCTTTTGCTGGTGACAACTTTTTAGAGTATGTCTTTCATTTTTTTTTTACTTCTGTTAATTCTATATGAAAAGATTAAATATAATGTTCATACTTGAAACTGAAGTTAGTGTCTACTATAAGTGCTTTGAAAATTAGGTTTGCTTTGAAACTCTTTACTTTGAGTTTTTTCTTTATTCACAGATTCTGTTGCCTTTTGAGATAGGCATAAACACACACAGAGCATTGTTACTTGCACTGTCTATCTGTCTATATCTGTCTACATCTGTGTATAGATGGTAAAATTTTATCTAGCGAGTGTGTGTTTATGTTGGGAAAGCAGAAGGTATTTTTCAGCAATTTTCCTGAAGCAGTACAGTAAAAATGAAGGTTCTCCTATCTACCTACACCTGGAAACTTTATTGGGCATAGATCAAACTGTGGCTGGGACAGTGCCTTTTGTAGCATGTACCATGGTTAGCTCTTGTCTTCCTTCTTTTCTATGTCTAACAATTAGCTTATTGGATAAAATACTTAAGATCACATAGGAATTCCATTGAGATCCTTGTTTGTGCTTTTTGCTATATAAAAAGACTTTTTTTTACCACAATTACTTTAACATAGCTGTTATTTGCAGTGAGCCAATTTTTCATCTGTAAGGATCTTTGTATTATTGGATAGCTAAGAAATTTGACAGCTTGCACTGGTATAGTATATGAAGCTGGGCAATTTCCTGTGTAACTCTGTTCTTGGTTATGAACCTTCCAGAGAATTTTGCCTGTAACATGATTCAAAGCTCAAACTATGAGAACTTTGGATGGCTGAAAGTTTATGTAAGAGTAAGTATGCAGGCTTGAATTGCAAGCCCTGTTTTTTGAAACTTTGCAGTGGCCACTGAATGATACTCGCGTCTTCAGTGTGGTAGTTTGCAAGCTGTAATGCCATTTTTCACTATGATCAGAACTAAAATCCAGTAGGAGTTGTGTAGGAGTGATGACAATGATGGTGAAAATTTATAATGCTTTTTCACTGTATGTACATAGACTATGATCTCTAATGGGAATTCAGAAATAGTTGTTAATGGTAGCACTAGTTCTTCATCCAGCAAAGAAGAAAACAAATCACTGAGTGATTGTTTTCTTGGCCTGTCCTACTGTATGTTTAAGAGAGTCCTGGGACATTGTTTTCTATGTAATGCAGTTCATCTACTATAGAATGTAACGTTAGAATTACAAAGTTAGGGTTTATGTGAAGTACTCAGTACAATTGTAGGCGAAGAGATCACTGTTCATAGAATCATAAAATGGCCTGGGTTGAAAAGGACCACAATGATCATCTAGTTTCAACCCCCTTGCTATGTGCAGGGTCACCAACCACTACACCAGGCTGTGCAGAGCCAAATCCAGCCTGGCCTTGAATGTCTCCAGCGATGGGGCATCCACAACCTCCTTGGGCAACCTGTTCCAGTGTGTCACCACCCTCTGAGTGAAAAACTTCCTCCTAAAAGGAAGAATTGTTCTTCAGTTTAAATTTGAAACCACTGAAATCTTTAAAAAGCCAGTGAATCAACTGGTTTGAGTAACGTGAAATTCCAACTTCTTGTAGTTGGAAAAGATTACACAGTTGCTCTGAAAAAGATGATTTTGACACGCCTGATATCTGGAAGTTTACTTTTAATGGAAGGTGATGTTTGCTGTTTTCAAAAAAGCTTCATTTTCATGGAAGATAGCAATAGAAGGAGATTTTTAAATCATTGAACTGTGATGTCCTATTGATTGCAATGCCAAGTAACTCACAGCTTTCTCAGACAAATAGTCTGAGATATATTCTGTAGAGCATGTGACTGAACCGCATTTATATGGAAAGGTAACATATATATATACCCCAGGTGTTTTTTGAAAGTACTGTAGTAGTACTAGTTTATTGCTCCAAACAGAATCATCTCTCACCGAGTCACTGAGTGTTCGTTGTTCAGCTCTGCATTACAGTTCCCTTACCTGTGTTCTTACCAGTTCAACAGATGTTTCACTCTAAACCTGTGGGATCCGAGGTCACTTTTTCTTCTCATAGGAGAATCAATGTATTGCTTTCCACCGAGAGTGTTCTATCTTTCACAATTAATACTTAGCTTTATGTTTGAATAAAATAAGTTGTAGAAAGTGAATGTGGATAGAGTTTTAAGTATGTGGTTATTTGATTTGGTGTACAGAATTCATTTTCCATAAACATAAAATACTTCAGAACTGATCTGCACATTCTATGTATTTTAAACAACTCATTTTAAATAGTTTTTTCACTTGGATTTAAGCTTCCGTTTTTCCTTATGCAACTAAAACATGACGGTAGCGTGTTCTTGCAGTAGCAACTCATAATTAAAAATGCCTGCTCTTTTTTGTAGTTGTCCAAACTTATTGTTTTACAGCAAGTCAGACTGACTTAAATGGAGTGACATAAATTTGTTTCAGTCTAAATGTTTAACACGTTAAAATAATAACTATAAAGTAGCTAAGTTACCTCACTTCTATTATGATTATTTATATTCTGTTGTTAATCTTCCCTAAATTGTTAGCATTAACTAATTAGAGCATTAGCTTTGAATTTATTCCTGAGCTGACGTAACTCTCCTACAAATACCTAACATTTGGATTCCTGAGGGCAGTTCTGGTATTTCATTCACCCTTGTAGATATTCATTCATAATTGTCTTCAAAAGCAGGAGTTTGGTGAGGTATTTTGAATTTCTATGTTTCTCCATGGCATTTATTCTTGTCTTTAAAATAAATTTAGTATCAATGGTATGTGATTAGCACAAGCATAAACCTGGGACTGCTGTTAATGGTTATAATACTGCACTTCTGTTGTCTCAGAGTTGAACTATGTTTCCTGATACAGCTGAGAAGAGAAAAAACCCAAGGCTTTATTGAAGCTTGCTGCTTCTTTGAATTCCATGTAGTCCTGGGGAAAAAAAGAATCCTTTATCCGTTTCCTCTGCATCTCTTAAACATTTGATAATGCAGCTCATTAAGATCAGATAGTCTCACCCAGAGTCTGAGATTGCAAATGAATTACAAGTTAATATTGTTAAATGTGGCAAGATGTATGTTCAAGTCCAAAATAGTGTGTAGACAATCCCTCTGAAATACATCAGTCACTCTGAAAGTAATGCCTCCTATCAATTTCCATGGAAATTACAAGAGATGCAAGGAGCACAGTAATACTATTTGATAGAGAAAATTCTCAGCTACAGACCACTAGTTTTCAACATAGTCACCACCATTAGCTGTTGTTTTGCGTTTTTGTGAACAATGAACAAAATCCTGCATGCTGTCCTTGTGAAAGTCTGTACCAGCTGAGATGACCCACTATCACCACTGCTGAAACACAACACCCCCTGCCTTACTGTGCTCACATCCACTGTTTGGTCTCCAGAAACCAGAATATCTGGTCTTCAGTAAGTGTCAGTGAATGTCGATGGGTGCCGGTTTTTCCTCACAGGGATTCAGTGGTGCGCCTCTGCTTCATCTGCACTTCCATGTCAGATACCACTTTGTCAGACTGCGCCTCTGCTTCCA
Organism: Gallus gallus; assembly: GCF_016699485.2. Lineage (NCBI taxonomy): Eukaryota > Metazoa > Chordata > Aves > Galliformes > Phasianidae > Gallus > Gallus gallus. The sequence continues at coordinate 96,486,138 of NC_052532.1, forward strand.
TCTGTCACACAGCAACAAAATATTGGAGTATTGGTGAGAAGGTTCATCCTCTACTGCTATACCACCAACATCCTTCTCTGGTGTAATGGACCAACATAATAACATGAGAAGAATTACTTTCAGAGCAGCTAAAGTACTTCAGTTACTTCCATTTAATTTTTAATACTTCGCAGTGCTAATAGCCTGTAAATCGGTATCATCTCAGTTTTAGGGTTCTCAAATGCCATAGTGCTTAGCTCTCCCTGGCTGATGAATTCAGGACCAAAATTGCAGCTGGTGCCATTTTCTCTGCCACTAATTCTCTGATTGCCAATACATATTTCTGTCCAAATAAGAACCATTTTAAACAACCTGAAAGGTGTCATCAATGTAAAATTGTCCCTTCTGGCTTAACTAGAGTTTCTAATTCCAGTGTAGAATTGCTTATTGCTAGTAGATCCCTTATTCCTCTGGCCATTCACTTTTTTCTTGTCATTTTCACTTCCTTTTCACTTTAGAATGGCAGAAGTCACCTGACTCTCCCAAGAGGCTCTCTGCATAAAAAAGCTTTTCTGCCAATATAATTGGAAATACTAGGCATTTATACTTTCAGCAGTTTGCTTGTTTCCTTCACTGCAGCTAAGAACTCTCCTTCTGTTTTGTTGGCTTATCTTTTTTTCCAATTCTGTTTTCCTGTTACAAAATATAAACCAGTAGTTCACAAGTCATGAGATAATTCTACTTAATGGAATAAAACATAATTGAAGACAGGCTTGAAGATGGACAGGAGAGACTGTTGGTCTCTTCTTTGGTACTAATCTTGCTCCTCAATAGAAAAGAAAGCACTGGAAATGCTTTCTTGTGTGACTCATGCCAATCTTTGTCCCCACATCTTCTCACTTTCTGTGGTTCTGATTATCATCCCTTCAATATGCTGCCAGTGTCTGATTCTCTTGTGGACTTCCAATTACTTCAGTATAACTGATATACATAGTCTTTACATAATCCTCTCCTTCCATTGCTGCATCTTCTTCCCAAGCCATCCTTTATACTCTTGACTGCAATTCCAGGGTCATCACTCTAGCAATATTGTAGTCTTCTTTGAGTTCCTCTGTACCTACCTGACTTCATTGCTTTACTCATTCTGCAGTTTAATGTGAATCGCCTCCAGCAGTTTGTCATTTTCAGACTCTCACATTCCAAGCTACTAAGATGAGCTTGCCTTCAGATCCATCTTTGTCTGTTGTGCTCTTCTGTGTATTATTCCAGTGCCAGAAATCTCTTCCAGCGTAACTGCAACCATTTCAAAGGAAGAATGACTGATGAAGTAAGCTTCATTAGCTTTGTATTTGTTTGTGAAATATAGTGTGGTTGCTCACTGTGTCACAGTTAATTTGCAATATTAATAAAAATACTCCTGTAATTTTATTAATCTTTTCTTTAAGGGCGAGTACTATTCCCAAGTTACCAGTTTGATGTGGGATAATGTAATTTTCATTGGATGAAGTTTGGTTTCAAAAGTCAGTGCTCTAAATACTGCTATCTCAGACTCCACTATTCATAAAAGTCAGATGGGATAAATATCTTTCTGGAGAGCAGAACTGAGGGAAGGAAATAAAACTAAATGCTTATACTGGGAACATCACCTACTGCCTGAGGTTTTATGCAAATGGCTCACAGTATCACAACTCAATATAAATGTTGTTACTTAAAATTTTTATTTCAGCTACAATTAATGAATAACCACGTAATGACTTATTTATGCTAATTGCTGGATAAACCAGTAGCATGTGTTTGTGTGATGAAAGTTCTCTGTACATCTATGCCTCATGAAAATAGTTTTTCCAAAAGCAATTTAAAGAGCTATATTTAAATTTGGTTTAAGAAACTAAAGCATGATTCTTAGAGTTATCATTTCCAGCTTCTTTAAAAATGAGAGTTAGACTGATATAGCCTTTCCTGGGAAATACAACTTCCTGGATTAAAACAAAGTTGGTGTTAGCATCTGTGCAATACAGTGTCTGCCAATACTTGTTTCATTCCTATGAGATAGAATATTTAGCTCTAAGATGCCGTCATCATTCCAGAAGACTTTCTGACTAAAAGCTTATAACCTCTTTTGACCTAATCATTTATGTCCAGAGTTATTGCAGAATAAAGAGCAGAAACAAAGCATTTGAAACAACATATGTTGTTTTTTTGTTTCCTCTTATGTTTGCTTAGCTTATTGCTTTAATATTTCAGCTATCTCCTATGCAATTTATGAATTTAAGTGCTGCTCCGAAAGTAATGCCTCATATTTTATTATGTTGACCAGCAACATCAGAGAATTATGGTGGTGACATGGCAGTAGAGGTTACACCTCCCCACCTATATTCCATTACATTTTGTTGCTGTTTGACAGTTGACAACAGAGGGGCATAGCAGCTGTGAAACAGTGGCTCAGCTTCACTTGTACGGATTCATATGAGCATGCCATGTAGGCTCTTCATTGCTAGCAAAAACGCAGAGCTAATGGTGATGACTATGTTGACAAATAGTATTTTGTAGTTGAGAATTTTCTTTATCAGGTAGTGTTATTGTGCCCTTTGCATCTGCTGTAGTTTCCATGGAAATAAATAGGAGACATTACTTTTGGAGCAACCTACATACAAAAGCATCACATAATTTTTATTTCCTAAGCTATGCATATGTTACATCTTGTTGCCGTACAAGAGCCAGACACTAGATCAGACTGGTTCTCAGGCACTTTTTAGTACTGCTCCTATTTAATCTCTTGCCTGGGGAAAGAGGCAGACACAGCTTCAAACTCCAGGCTTTTTGCGGTTATTCTAGATTTTTTTTTCTTTTGTAAATGTGCAGTAAATTACAGGCTTCTGACATCTCCTGATAGTGTCATAGACAAGACAGAAATGTAATATATAATTCATAGTGTGTTAGCAACATGAAATACTTTAAGGTTATCTTTCAATGTGGAAAAATGTTTCAGGCACTCACAAAATTAAGTTTAAAAGCCACTGCCCGCAAGATTTTTTTGAAGGTTTTATAATGTCTTTGCATTTAAAGTGGATTTTTTTTTAACCTAGAAGTACATCCTAGTAACAGAAATAATGATAGAAGGTTTATTTATCATTTCATCTTATTAGAAGCAGAGTCTCCAATGTCAATTAAAGGACGAAAACTAAAGGATTCCTTGGCACAGTGGCGTAAGCTGGATAAAGAGAATGATCAAACCAACAAAACAAAGAAAACACTGGCAACAAACTGTTTCTGGAGAACATCACAGTACTTTCATAGCGGGGGTGATAGTATCCGCTCTTCTCTTCTCAATTGCTCTTCTCTTTTCAATTGTCTACTTAGACAAAAAGAAGAAAAGGAGATGTTTTTCTTCACAGGGAATGAATTGGGGAATTTCAACTTCTGCTGATCCAGACTGAGAATCTTGCTTATCACTTTTTATGGTATCCCTGATATTGGAGAGATCTGGACCTGTTCCCAGCTCAATATTTGGAAGCATTAAACACACCTTAAAATGCATTTCAATAAACTTGTAGACCTGGGTGGGCATTGATCGACCTATGTAACAATGCTGTTACGTTCCAGCCATTCATTTTTCTCTTTAGGATACAAACATCAGCTCATTTGTAGCAATGTAACACCTCAGGCTGTAATCTTTTGTTCATAAAGGCGGCATCATTTTAAAGCATTTTTGAAAATGTGCAGAGCCATGACTGTGCCAAGTTATAGCAGGATTTAGGTATGAAGCATAACTTGCATTTTTTTTTTCCCAAAACTAGAAGTTCAGTACTCATTTGTTAAAGATCAACAGCTGTTGTAAATAAAACTCTTCATAACTGTGCAAACTTTGTGAAACCAGAGCGATACAACTCCGTTCTCATACTGCAGTGTTTTAGAAATACCAGTTCAGTGCAGTTCTGGCTCTTCTGTTTTATGCGAAAGTAGAATTCAAAAGTGAAATTTCTTTGCTTAGCTGAATATTTGGGGGAAATCTGAAAGTACAGGCACAATTCATTAATTACTCCATGCCTTTGATTATGAGTGGAAGATTGCAACATCTGTAAAGGAAATTTCAAAATACTTGCTTTTTAAAATATAGTATTGCAAGCTGCCTAGTTTGGGAAAACACATTCTATTTAGACTGGATTAGGATGGTATATAAAGAGTAAAAATAGTCTAAAAATAGGAGAGACAGATGGAGCTCTTCAGTTATGGAAATAAGAGAGAAAGCAAGTGAGCGTCTCAGTGGGCTTTTTGTCCTCCAGTTCTTTCCTTGCAATTGATCTGCTGTCTATGAGAACAAATAAACTCAATAGGTTAGATTTCATAGATTCACTAAGGTTAGAAGGGTCCAACCACCAACCCATCACCATCATGCCCACTAAACCATGTCCCTAAGTACCATATCCACACAGTTCTTGAACATTTACAGGGATGGTTACTCCACATCTCTCTGGGCAACCTGTTCCAATGCTTCACTGCTTTTTTTTCTGAGAAGAAATGTTTCCTAATATTGTACCTCAACCTCTCCTGGTGCAATTTAAAGTCATTACTTCTCATCCTATTACTTACTACCTGAGAAATGAGACTGACCCTCACCTCACTTGAAATCTCCTTTCAGGTAGTTGCAAAGAGTGGTTAAGGTCTCTGAGGTTTGTTGCATGTCTTCATAGAAAAGCCTCTTCAAGAAAAAAACTTTGATTCTTCTTTAGTTGTTTTTCCCCTGTGACATTGTATCTCACTGCTTTGTAGTTTGCTCTTGAAACAGTATTTTAATTCTCTTTGCTTCTTAACTGTTTATGGTTTGACAATGTCTATGTCAGAATTTATAGAGGAGTTATATATGCACTGCCTGTGGGTATATTTAACCTAACAAGTAGAGAAAGATTTCTGATTACAAGAGCAACTGCAGAACACCTTCCTAATCAGTATAAACAAAACCACAAAAAATACCACCAATTTCTGAAAAGTTTCTGAAAGAAATTGTGTTACAGGGAGTGGAGGCGCTGGTAAATTGGGTTCACTCATATCCTTATGAAGCATAATTATTTGCAAGAATTAGCTGACATTTATTTTAAAGCTGTAGCTTTGTTTATTAGTATTTCATTAATATAATTTGTAACTCAGGTTTTATGTTGCAAAATGAAGTATTTCAGTAAAAGAATGGAATTGAGATTAAGTGCTCTTAAAGTCAGCATTAAATGTTGTAGCTGTGAAATGGAAAGTGAATGGGGCCTTCCTCTTCCCTCCCTCATAGCAGACCAGCAGAACATTTGTTCTCCCAGTCAGCAGCTTTCTTGTTCAAATTCATATTCCCTGCTATTTTTTAATGCTTTGTATATTGTACCAATAAGAAGTTCTAAGTCAAGGAGAAACACAGTTCTTGCCCTTACGAATGTTAGCATTCATCTAATGCTAGCTTTCTTTGAACTTTCATGCCTATGTATTTCAGTGTTTGAATTCTTGTAAAAAATAGTTGTGGCACAGTGTAAGAAACTGGAAACAGGATTTCTTAAAATTGTTCTTTTAAGTAGCATCATGAAATAATTAATATAGTATACTTCAATTGGTGGCATCCTGATGACTTTTTACAAAAGACTTGAATAAGAAGTGAAGCAGAGAGAACAAGTTGGTTAGATCCTTTGGCACAGTGCTGTCACCTTTTAGGGCAGGGAAGAAGCAGCTCTGTTGTATATTTAATGGCAGATCCAGTGTGTAATAGGTCTTCTGTTTTGATTATTATTATTATTATCATTATTATTTGAACCAAATATCCCTCTGGGACGGATTTTTGACAGGTCAGTTACAGAATTAGTGCCCACTGTATGACTGATAGTGGAAGCTACTTTTTCTCAGTGAAGCATAAGTGTATCTTAAATAGGCTAAAAGGAAATAAAGAAATATTAAAAAAAAAAACAAAACTATAAATATGTGGAAAGATTATAACTTGGTTGTGGCAGTGTCCACTAGATCTGTGGTTAACCCTGGCTGTGTGCCGGTCAACTACTCATACAACTTTTTGTCCCTTTTTGCTTCAAGCAATTCTTTTAATTTTCTCCAGAAGGGTTACTTTATAAAATGACAATTTAAAGTAAATAAAAAAGGAACATTTCTGTCATTTTAACTTCTCTAACACTATCCAGCATGGAAATATAAAAAATGTATGAGCGTTCCTGGAGTTTCCTGAGAACTTGACCTTGTATTAGCACTCTTTCCCACTCATGAGTCCCAAGTCTCAATTTTCAAGCAAGTTTAGAGGTCAGTCTTTAAACATTCCTTCTGTACAATACTTTCAGTTAGTGTACGGTGACTTGAATGTTAGCATAGGAAGTGTGCATACAATATATGAAAATAGTATTTCATTTATTTGCAGTCTGGGCCTGGCTGACAGGAACAATAGAAGGCTTGTACTGTGTTGTCTGCTGTCTGTCTGTCTGTACAAATACAAACCTGAGATGCATACTATCACATACGCAGACTCGGGCTTTTGAAACCATTCTTAACTGTCTTTAAGCATTTTACTACATTCTGATTTTGACTTTCTAATCCTTTTTTTCTGCATCCTTCCTTGTAAGGTACATAATTAGTAAGTAAAAGTAATAGTCATCAAAATAAAGTTTTGCTGTGTAGATAGGAATGCAAGGATATTTTAGAGTAGTCAAGCCAAACTACCATAGATTTTGGGATGGTGTGGTTGGTTCCAGTATTAATGTAGCATTTAATTTGTATTGCTTACCTTGGGACAAAGTTAACGTGAAATAAACTTTCATGTAAAGTTGTATATTTCACAATTTTTCCCATTTATATTTTATATATATTACACACACACACACACAGTGGTGTTAGTGACAGTGAGTCACCTCTGCTGGTGATTTTTACACATGCACCATGCAGGCTCTTGTTCATTGCTAGTGAAAATGTATAGCTAATGGTGGTGACTGTTGAAAAAGTGTTTTGTATCAGAGAATTTGCTCAATTATCTAGTGTTATCGTGCTCTTTCTATCGGTTGTAGTTTCAGTGGAAATAAATAGGAGGCATTACTTTCAGAGCAACCTACGTATATACAATACATACAATATTTATATGCTATATTATATATTTATGCCATATATTATATAGAAAACAGAACTCTCTCTGGGACTCTCCTGGTCTTTCCCTCTTTCAAAACTAATTTGAGTTTTTCTGACCTGCAGTGAATAGATCTCTTATGTCTTTCTGGTTCTTGATAGCTTTTCAAATGTACACTATTAATGCTGATGAAGAATTTTGGCATCTATCATTTTAATAATCAGGGATTACTGATTTAAGAGACTAATTTTGACCCTTGTGAGATGGTATATAAAGAAAGAGAGAAATAAGGATGAAAATACCAATTTGAAATAGAAGCAATATTTAAACCCACGAAAGTTTAGATAGCTGCCTATCCCTAATTTTGAGTTCCTGGGCACCCAGCTTGTTCTTGTATTTTTGTGCAGCATTTATCTCTCCAGCGTATCATAGTACTTCCATGCTACTGTGAGCTTACAGTCTGAATTAGTTCATATTTGAATGCCTTTCTAGAAGAGTAACTTGTTTTCCCAATACTTGAGTCCCATTTTTTCTTGGAATTGCAAACTGAATAATTGGTAATCAAGACAGTTAAAATGTAAAATATAAGAAGTAGCTTTAGTTTTCCCTGACACAACTGTAAGATATACCTGGATGTTCGTGTATTTCTACGCCTGTGGTACTTCTTAAGAAGTCACTAAGAAGAACTGATAGTACAAGCAGAATAAAGCGACTGGAAGTATTAGGCTTACTCCACAGACATTGTATGAACTGACAGACTTTATGGATGGTTGAATGAGATTGGTCATGACTTTGTGTTATAAATTAGAGTAGCTTTGTGAGAGATAGCCTGATGACTTTCGAGTATCTGTAGAATTAATTTTCATAATTATACATATATGCATATGAATACATATAAATTTGCATACATTTCAGTATTGATATATTCATGTGTATGATTTAGGAACATGGCAGGTTTATTCCCTAGTATAGGTCACTTTTTGGAAAAGCATTTCTAGTTTATTCACTTAGGGAGATAACCTTACACACAGTGAAATAAAATAAGGAACTTTTTTTTTTACTTCAAAAAAGATGTTAATAGCTATTCTTATTAAATCCTTAACTACCGGGTATTTGTTATGCAGTTATATTGCAAAACACTTGTGACTGCCTGGCAAAGATCTAAAAAGAAATCTGCATGTTTCTATGTTGTAGGCTCCCGTCTTCGGCAAGAAGATTTCCCACCTCGCATTGTTGAACACCCATCTGATTTAATTGTTTCAAAAGGAGAACCAGCAACTTTAAACTGCAAAGCTGAAGGAAGGCCAACACCAACCATTGAGTGGTATAAAGGTGGAGAAAGAGTGGAAACTGACAAGGATGATCCTCGTTCTCATCGGATGCTGCTGCCCAGCGGATCTTTATTTTTTTTACGCATAGTTCATGGACGCAAGAGTAGGCCAGATGAAGGGGTCTATGTCTGCGTGGCAAGGAACTACCTTGGGGAAGCTGTAAGTCACAATGCATCACTGGAGGTGGCAAGTAAGTACAATTCTTCTTTCGCTTTTCACTAACAGCCCCTTGCTGTAATGTTATTTGAAGATTTGGGAAAAAAAAAAATGTAGATGTGGTCTACCTCTGTGTCAGTGACTTAACTAAATTCATTCCTTGTTTTTTTTTGTTTTTTTTTATTATTATTATATACCTATTAACATAGACTTAAGAAAATGGATAGTTACATCACTATAAACTTCAATATTTGATGTTCTCAAAATTCTCAAACATAGGTGCTTCCATGGAATTGTCATTATTTGGTGTTTATTGTGTGTATTTAGTTTCAACTTATATATCCCCCTCCTAAAGTATGCATGAAAAGCATATTATTTGTTAGGAGGTAAGATAGCCAGGATTTTATTTAATAGGGTTCATTTGGAATTGTTCTTTTACAAATAAGTGCTAGGAAGAAAAAAAAAAAAAAAGTGTATTTAGAAACACAAAATAACCTCTTTTTGCTCTGAAAGAAGTGGCCTACAAATTATCTCTTTTAAGTATTTGGCCAAAGGAAGGAACAGTCAAGTGTGTTCGTATCACTTTGTAATGCTTATCTCTTCCTGTATACTCTTTAATCTCTCCTCATTTTAGAGGAAGAGAAGTGTACATGAAAGAGTTTTGAGCAGGCCTTGTGGAGGGCCATGTGTAGGTCAAAAAATGTCAGTTTTGTGGTATTTGAGTACGGAAGAAAGCCTTCCAATCCAAGAGTTAGTTATCTCTCTTTAGTTGCTTCTCTAAGTTTCCTCGGAGACAGCTGGGTGAATCTCTCTTTGAAAATACTGACCTCTCTGTTGACTAAAATGACTTATATTAGGAGCCTGGATAGAGCTGTCTTTCAACTTGTGGGCAAGTTAAGTTGATACTGGTCTTGGTTCATGACTTTGGAAAAACAGATTTCTCACAGTGGCTAGATTTTCACAGCTCCTACTAAAGGCAGAGTAAATGATTGTTAAGTGCATTTATTTGAGCCCTTTACCTATCCTTGTCCAGGTTTGCAGAGTACTTTCATAGCGCTTGTATCAAAAGGATCTCAAGCATTGCATGTAGAACATTAAATGTACATGATTAAGATCTATGACCATGTTGTTTCCTTGTTACCACTTCTAGTGATAAAAAGTAATTGGCGCTTGGCTAATTGGAAGTATGTTTATCCAGCAAATGCATAACCTATTTAAACACACTGTTGATCAGTTACTCACAAATACTATATACAGTGTCTTGTAGGTGCAGTTTTTTTTTAGTGGGCGTCAGTATTTAAGTGATTCTGATGTTATCTGAATGCTGTTACTTTGTAGCACTGCTTGTGGAATCTTAAGAGTGTTCTGTCCATGCAGTAAGTTCTTGGGTTTGTGGTGTCTCTTAAAGTAATGTTTGAAATGCATGTAATGTTTCTGCATCTTTCATGAGGTACATTTAGTAGCTGATACACTAGTGCATATATCAACTCAACTGTTCCACAGTTGCTAGATGAGTTTGTAAATGCTGACTATGGTTACAGCTACAGTCTTTCTTACAAGGTCTTCATGTAAAATGCAGTTATGAGAAGGAGGTTTAAGAGTGCACCTGTTTTGAGCATAATGACATTTACAGTTCTGTGCATGTAATCGTATATGCATACATTTGCAGTTTTGAAATACTTAGATTAATTTCTGTATGTTTGCGGATGAAAATTGCATTTCCATTTACAAGGTACAGAAAGTCATTTGGATTACTTGTATAGTTACCCCTGGTGCTTGAAGTTTAACCAAAAAACTTTTTGAAATGTAGGAAATAGAAGTTTTGTATGTGCTGTAACTGTTTGATGTCACTGGAAGAAGCAACTCCTGTCCACACCACCTAACATTTTATAATGTGGTAGGGAATTTAGCACACCACTTGCTTCTATCGCCTCTTACAGTAACAAGGTCAATTAGATGATGTTCCTTCACTGTTCCACGAATGTGTGGATTTAAATTAAGATTTAGAATAATACTGCATTTTTTCATATCCATTATCTTTTCATTCAGCTTATTTTAGAAGCAGTTCAAATGCTCATCTTTCAGGTGAGTAATGAATTCTCTCGGTGGACTGTGTTATAAGCTGAACATGTTATGTAAGTACATTGTGCATAGATTCTGCAGGTAAAAGGAAGGAAATGTAGAGGAAACTCATACCAAAAATTCAAACAATATAAAGTATTAAAAACATTTTTATCTACTTAAGTATGTGTGTATTTTAAGAACTTTGAAACAAACCAGCAACAACAACAAAAGCAACTAAAAAGCTTTAGATGTGATAGCTACAATGGAGGAGAGACTGAAATCCTCAGTAAATCATGGTAAAGAGAAGAATGTTTTTCCTCTGCTTTGTCCTTTTCTATTTGTTACCTTTCCATTGGTGATTTGACTGAGGTGCGCATGTCATTTAATACAAAGCTTGCAGCTTTTTCTTCCACTGAAGTGTATCTCAGTCATGATAGTGTAGCCATTAATGAATAATATTGAAGAGGTCTTAAATAACATAGTATCAGCAAATTGAATGAGAAAAAGGCTTATTTAATTCAATCCGTGCTTCCTGTGGCCCCTGTAAAATGCTTGAAGATCATATGTATCTACTCATGGCATTGTGGATTTGTTATATCCTCTCAATAATGTTTGGTGCTTTGTTGTTGTTTATTATTATCATTTTTCCAGCTTTATTGTGGATGTTTCTGTGAAGCAATGTCTGTACCACAAACTTCTAAAAATGCCTTTAAACCAACATGATCCTCTGGCTGATATATTGCTATCTTTCCTTCTTAAACCTAGCCAACCAGTACTTGAACCCTCTAGACTACACTGTTTTTCATTACATTACAAGGACTATAACTTACATAACTTTCCCTAACCAAATAGGTAGCTACATGATATTTCAAGAACTAAAATCTTGTACGGTATGTAGACTAGTAAAGCTATTTTAAGTTAAACAGCATGTGAAAAATAGCGTTATATATTGATATTAATTTACATTTTCTGTGTGTATGAGAACTGTTGAATCATGTCCTGAACCTCTGATTGACCACCTGAGGTGAGCGCTGAGTCAGCTGCAGGGGCACAGGTGAATGCAATTTCACCTGAGTGACCAGAAGCCTGGCTCCACCCCTCCTAGACCCCATTTAAGGGCTGACTCCCAAGGCAGAAGGATCTCTATCTGGAGATCACTCCTCTTGGAGCCCTTCCGTGAGCCCAGGACATGGGTAAGATCTTTATTTCATTACTCCTTTGTAACATGATAATCTCTCTGGCCCAATACCTGTATACCTGTTTGCTATACACTGTGTAATTTAGATCTTTAAGTTTCTCCTAAGTGGAAAGAATCTAAGTTTGAGTAAACAGGAACACAGCAAGACACTGAATTACAGGACAAGAGATATAACTTCTATTTACTTTTGGGATTTTTCTTTTGATAGTTAACTGTTTTCATATTCGTTTGAAATGTTACCCCTACAAAATTTCTGATATTGAAGCTGTGTGTGTTAATATGCAGTATCAGTATGGTAGCTCAAAGTGAGTGCATGATGGGATAATCAGATAACAGCCTGTAGTCATCCTTTACAGATTTACTCTGCTATGAGTCCATTTACCTCCCTCTTCTTGACTTCCTGAACTCAGCGTACTTAAATTAGCTGCATGTTTTGTTTTTGTCAATGTTAACGGGTTTCAGATTACTACCTACCAGTGACACATTCTTCAGTGCTGAAAGGTCCTAAAGAATTTGATAAAGGGCATGTTTCTGTCAAAATGAAATTGAGTAATTCTCTCTGTAAATGTCAAATTTTACAGGTGAGAACACAAAATGGAACTATTCTTGGTTCTCAAAGTGCTTGAGATGGCTTTGGCTACCATGTAAACGGTTGGGAAACAAGTGCCATTTTTCACAGAAAAGCAAAAGTAGTTTTGAAAAAGAGGAAAGTTATGCATCAGCAAATGGGAAGGTGTGTGCAGCTGCTTCTTATGCTTGAACCTATCAAGATCGATGGATAGATGCATCTGATCAAGATCAAATTCAGTTATTGACATGTTAGTTTGTTGCAATTTTTAAATTTTCTTTTCATACTTTTATCCAGATATCTCTATTTAAGGAAAATGGTATCTCTGGACTTTATGGCTATCTTTTATGTAGTATTATGTAGAAACTTAGGCATATCAAACGTGATGGCAGTAGCTGCAGGGCTATTTTCATCATTATTTCTCCACTGTCAAGTAATTGAGAATCCTTTGAAAAATCAAGTGCAAATGAAGTTGGCTTTGTTTGCTGGTCAGTGACTTCTGAGGTAAACTTTCTAGGGAAAGTTCTATTGTAACACTTCCGTTTTCCATTGATGTATGGATTTGTTTCTCATGAATAGTGCATTTGCAAAAGTATTTGTAAAGTAAGTACACATGTATGTCACCTCTAACCTTGAAAGCAGCATATTTTATGGTAAGCAAGCTGTAGCATATAGAAGTTTGTTGGCGTTTGTTTTCCATTTACTCTGGATAATACTTCAAATACTTTTCACCATTAGATCCCAGGTGAGTCCACGTTTGCATGTACCATTCTGCAACTTTTTTTTTTTAAAAAAACAAACCCTTCCATAGCACAGGGTTGATAAGAAAAGTGACTCAACTATCAGAGGTAATACTGTCTCTGCCTGTGCTCACCTTGTAAGAAGCATGAGGTATATATTTGATTTCCTCCTCATCAGGATGAGTTAGAACATCCTTTTCACCCATTTTTTATCCCCACGCTGCTCTTTTATCCTGACCTGGATGACCAGAAGGAGAGCCTGGGGATGCAGCCGGATGCGTTGGATCATGACCAAAAGTTCCTACTGCAGACAGCTCTCTTTCAGTGTCTACTGTCTCAGTCTGACTATGGTTCGTGCTCGCAGCCAGTTCAGCAGGGAGCTACCCTTTGCCCTGCCAGCTGGCAAGTGAAATCCCACAGAACTGTTGAGGGGTTCCAGGGGAAGAGGCTCAAATGTCTCCATGGTGCCCATGTGTCATCATGGTGACATCACTATGCAGTGCCTATGGCCTGTCTAATGCAGCAGCCAGAGCAGGTCTTGCTGACCTGCCCTTATCACTGGTCCTGCACAGAGCCACAGGTATTTTCACTTGAGTCAAGGAGCAAATAAAACTGTAAATGAAGGGGATCGTTTCTCCTCCAGACCTTGATTCCCTTTCCCTGCGTGGTTCCCTAAATTGCTCCCTTCTGGACCCCTTGGTTTCCCTTGGGTTCTGCAGATGGGAGTGGAAATCAGCACCATTAAGAGAAGAAAGTAGCCATCTCTTCCCAGTCTGTCACAATTTCTTGCAAATTTCTATTATTTCAATTGCACAGCTTCTGTGAAGGAGTATGTGTGTGCACAGGCAATGCTCTGCCATGTCAGTGGTCTCCCAGAAGCTGCTCTGTAGGTCCAACTAGAAAAAGAAACAAAGTACTTTTTGCTGATGGCATAAACAGGAGCTGTACAACCCCTCTTTCTTTTATTTGGTTCCTGTGTTTTTATATGATACTTCAGAAATTTAGGAAGCAGTCCCACAAAATCAGTGGTGTTCTTGAAGCCATCATAGTTGCAGTCTTCTCTGCAGAATTAAGTGTTTTATGTGTAAACAAGAGATTTGATCTGGAGATTGTGCCTGGGTGCAGGACAGAGTGGAATAAGGGATTTGTCTTACAGGGAGAGGAATTGGATATTCAAGCTTTGCTGATTAACTTATGCAGTAAGGAATAAAGGAGGTACCGATTTTTAAAAAAATGAAAAAAAAAGTGTGGAAAAGAAACAAATAAACAAAAAGGCAACCCAAAGCTTGGCTGAAGTTGCCATGACTTAAATATGTATCCAAACTGGCGTACTTCTTTTATATGGTAGAATTTCTTTCTGAAGTTATGTATAAGTCTATAATTTAAGGAAAATAGTACATGTGTTATCTAAAAGATATTTGGAATATCTAAGTAACTTTTAAATATCTGGAGTTTATGTAGTGTGCATATATAAGGTTAATGCTTTACAGTTCTGGTTGTTCTGTGCAGATGATTGGAAGCCCAAATAGTTAACCTTGTAGCTGTTTAGAAGACTGTGGATGACAATTGACAGCAATTAGAAGCATCGATTAAGGAAGCATCCTTGTTATGTAAGGAATTAATTAGAGATCTTGGCACTACTGTCTGTTTCAGTCTCAGCTGCAAACTCCTCAAAGTATTAGGTGGCATACTCATTGATAGGTCTTAAACCCATATGCTCTGTGACTGTGAAAGACAGACCCAGAAGCAGGGTTCAGAGGGAGATCTATGGTGGAGTTTATCAAATGGATTGGGATCATTTTCTGTTATCTCAGGCTTGTTGTTGTTGTTTTTTACAGTTAGTGGGCATTTTCTGTTCTAAGGTAATTTTTAAATGCACTTTTCAACTAATAGATGTCTAGCATCTTCTCCAGCATCTGCTTTAAACCAAACTTTTTATTCCCAGTGGTACATTGAGGTAACTAAATGAAGCAAAGATGATCATTCTTATTATTAGTGTTTACATTCCTTAGATGATAGTATAGACAAAGTGTGAAGTCAAACAGAATGTTGTCTCGTAGTACCAATGCATTGGTGGTTTGGTTGCCTTTTTTCCAATCCTACATTGTAAAACACATTTTTCTGAAGTGCTGAAGCACCTACTCCTGAGCTATATTGGGAGATGAGTGTGTGTTATGTCAGTACGTTTTAGGGCAAATTCTTCTGCTAAATTCTTCATATGGATGAGATTTCATTATTATTTTGAATCATCACCCACCAGAAAAGAAAGATAACAGCTGTATTTAAAACTGTGAAGAAATGTTTTTACTGTCAGCACAGTCAGACCTTTCTTAAAAATCATGCTGCTGACAGAGATGGATTTTCATTGTTGTGTCTACGAACTGTTTTGATGAGAACTGTCTGACTTGGATCCTGTATGTAAATTGATTTCAGCTGATTGCTTTGAATTTGAAAGAAATTTAATTTGAAAACTGCCCTGTTCTACTCCCTGTGGTAGTGGAGGCTTCTCTACGTCATCTGTTAAGCAGTGCATAGTCAGCATATGGCCGTTCCTCTTCTATTTAAACTGTTTTCTCCTGAGAAGGAGAAATTCCCTTCAGACCAGACAGACATCTGCTGACTCGCTCTTGCAAGCAGAGCCACTGAAAAGATATCTTTCCCGTGATTAAAAGAAATACGTCTGGAGGCGCTTACTTTTTGTTTGATTAATCAAAGATTAAACACATGTGGACTTTCTAAACCGAGCGTCTTTGTGCTTCTGTGCTATCAAAATTGATTGGAGAAGAGCTGTACGCTAGAAGGGTCTTGACTGATATTTAATATCTTGCCTATTTGTGCTACAATTCAATTCTAAAAGTTCACAACAAAGTGGAAAAAAATGCTATTAAAAAGAGCTTTTTGCAACTTAAAACTATAAAATGGTTTCAGTTAATATTCCCATGCTCTTCAAAAAATAAAGTCTTAGAGATATACAAACGTACTATTTTATACAGTTACCATTTTGGTTTCTCTACCCCTTTCCAGATATAAGGGCATTCTTAGTTATTTGTTTCTCAGTCCTTATTAGTTAAGGGCTTACTATTGTAAACTGCTATAAGTCTGGTATTCAGCTCAATATCTTAACCTTATGTAAAGTTAGGGTGTAGAGAAATGGCCTGCAGTTTTTCTCTGATGTAAATACATGATTCTTTTTCCCCCACGCTTATGTGTGTAGAATATGTGGACTAAAGATGCCACAGTAATAAGATGGCAGTAATTAAGCAGATTCCTTGAATAACATGCTGCTCTTAGTTTTCACCAGATACTTGTGAGTCTTTCTCATAGACATCTTTATCTCAAGATAATTTGCTTGGCTCCAATTTTTTATTAGTGGAATTAGTTCTTCAGTGTCATTTGTAGTAAAGTTTTAAAACAGGAAAGGCTCTACTGATAACATGACTTTTTCTAAAGTACTTTATAAAACTGTCTTGTCTTCTAGACTGCTCTTTCTAACTGCTATGTTTCTGACTAATTAACTATTTTTTCTTCAATGCATTTGAAAATTTATCTACGTAACACTTTTGAAATGAATTGAAATACAGTGGAAAGGACCATCCTTTGATAAATACATGACACGGTATTTTTCGCAAGATCCCTCATCTGATGGCAAAATTTCCTAATAAAGTAAGATACAGTATAAAAATATTAACAATAATCAATGAAACAGATAATTAAATACTCAAAACTACCATTGTGGAATCTGCAAGTAAAATACAATAAAATAAAATAAGGTGTACCCTTATTCATTAATAATAGCCTGAGCCAATTCTGTGATGTTAAACAAAAGGTGGATGGTAGACATTGCAGGCTGCTCATTTTTAAAATGCTGAAAACTGTTATTTTTTTAAACCTGAAAGAGTTACAGTATTCTCTAAGAATGAAGAAAACAATCATCTGTCTAATTTTAATTAATATCCCTATACAGAAAAAAAATATATCTATGCATTGTTTCAGGAATTTCGCTATTGCTTTGTGATGTTTTGTTTTTCAGAGAATCCTGAGAAGTCCATGCTTATCTGTTTTACATTTATGATTTCAAATGAAGTTTTTAAAGCTTGTACTTGGGTAGGAAGGAGGTTTTTACTATTTCTGTTCTATAGACAGAAAAACTGATTCGTGGAGAAAATGAACTATTGGTCTCAGAGGGTCACAAAGACATCTGTCAACTGTAGAGAGATCTAGGAACTCACTGTTTTATGT
Organism: Gallus gallus; assembly: GCF_016699485.2. NCBI lineage: Eukaryota > Metazoa > Chordata > Aves > Galliformes > Phasianidae > Gallus > Gallus gallus. Next base: position 96,503,500 of record NC_052532.1, read on the forward strand.
TGCTCACAAGAACACTCTTCATCAGTAGGCTTTGAGGACTATTTGAGATGTTTCATAGCTATTTTTAGTACAAATTGCAAATAACTTCCATAGTCCTTTTGAAGCATTCCACAATTATCCCCTTTGGATGGTGCTTGGGATATAAATTTAGTTCCGTAGCCTGTAATTTTCAGTTTTCCTTCCATGGATTTATTTCTGTAGACCTTGAATTGCCGACTCCTTGTGGTTATAGGCCATCCCTTTTTCTTTTTTTTCCTCCCAGCTGCTCATGGATCAGATGAATATATCAAGATGATTGTTTTAACCCTTCGTTATCCAGAGAGGGAAAGCTGTAAAAGGGAGATGTGAATAGTATGTTGCTGCTGTAGAGTACACTAGATAACCTGATATCAGAGATGCTTGCTTTTCTAACTTCAGTTTAATGTGTTCCTGCTGGACTGGGACTACTCCTTCAGAAATGGATTGGTGTTGTTTTTAATTTCACATGTGCACAAGGAAAACCTGCAGGGGTCGAATATCACCCTTTAACTTTACTACATAGTGCATGGGAATTAGGGTGCTTTGTGCCCAGACCAGGAACGTATAGCATAGCTCTCTGCTATGGGATTATGACCTTCATTAGGAGATATTGTAGGCCCCATACAGGAATGATGCTGGCTTCACTCTGTTTTGGAGTACTGGCTCACTGTTTATCTGCCATAATTATCTGGAATTTTGAGCAATGCTATCTCTTAAAAGGCTGTTATAAAAGGTGTGTTGGATCTCAAGCCTGTTATAGTTGTAAGAGTCGCTGTAGCAGGAAGCTATCCTTCCCCTAGTTTAGCCCTGAAGCAGACCCTGTGAATTACCCAGCCTGCTTCCAGCTTGGCTCTGCCTGGTTTTGTTTTAGCTGCTTTCTGGTTAGGCAATTGGGCAAGGTGGGACACACTCTTTTCTTTCTTTCCTGTGAGTTAAGCAAATTGTTTAGCATAGTAGGGGTTGAGCAGTCTTGCTCCAGGCCATTGTGAGAGCCAAGTACATTGTCTTGCGGGGCTGGATTCAGCCTTCAGGCTGTAAATTAGTTTTCCCTCTTCTATAGGGAGAATCACAACTCATGCATATTTCTGCTGTATGTTGTGGAATAGATGCAGAGCTTCAAAGTTAAGAAGATTGAAAATGGGAGCAGTAATTAGCAGCCACAGTCCCTGGGTTTGCTTTCTTGGTATGCTGTCATCGTTTAAATATTTTGTTACTGGAAAGAAGTAAGTTAGTTTAATCTCTTCCTGACTTCAATTATGAAAAACAAAAAACAAAACCTTGTTTTAAACCAGTGTTTATAAGAAATTAAATGAACATGTCCGCAGAACACCAATATCAACTAATGGTGGGAAAAAATTATCTACTTTTCTTTGAATTATCTGACTATGGCTTATAGAAAGAATGAAACAGTGAGCATTTTCTTTTTATCACACACAGAAAATGCAAAAACAATAAATATATAGACAGAGAGTTGCTGAAGTAGAAGCATGAAGCTCAAAATGGATTTACCAAATGATTACTAGTTACAACTTGCGAGACTTGCAGGTAAGACTGAACTCAGACATAGCAGTAGTAAGAGAAAGCCAGCTTTCCATATTTGAACTGAATGCCCTGGTAAGAATATTTTATTGCATTAAGGTATTACTTCAGATGTTTGAAAACAAAAGGCATATGTTCATAAGTTTAGCATTATGGGACCATATTCTGAAGTGGAGTGATGCTGAAAACGATCCAGAGTCATGTCACAGTCAAACAAGATTTTTCCAAGTTATACTGGAAAATAGGAACAAGAATATGAGGTAAGGGTAAGCCATCAGAGTGATTGTTACTGGAATACTTAGTCTACATGCATAAAAAGGTCATTGAAAATTTGATGTGGAAGTTGTTAATTCCAAATTTGAAAAGCTTGATGTGCATGATGTGCAGAGTCTTCTGCGCAACCATGAACAATCTTATCTAAGTAATTATAAAGAGGCAACTTGATCAAAGATTGAAGTTATCTGTGCTATGAAGGTTTTATATGAAAGTAAATCTGGAGGTCGTGTGTCTCAGAAGATATGTATGTTCATTATTACCCTGACCACAGTTATAAAACTGAAGGAAGTCCAAGCAGTTTCATACCTATGCAAAACATACTGCTAATTCTGCTTCACATTAGCTTTCATATAGCTCTGTGAATGGAAAGCAACACTGATTTTTCATTCATGTAATTTATTCCTCAGTTAAGATCACAGTACAGAATGCTAGAGAAGGAGAATGTAGATATGTTTTTAAGTGTTGTTTTCTCAGTCTCTTTCAAACTATGACTGTCTTCTGGCCTGATGATCTTATTTCTTGTACCGTAGTTTTAGTCCTTAATGAACTATCCTTTCTTACCTTGGGCTTTTGATGGTTTTCACGTTGTCCAAACTGGACTTCAGGATTGAGCTCACACGGCCTCCTGAGGTAGCTGCTCATTGTGGGGAGGGTTGCTGGGGGAGCTCCTCTCGGGGCTTCCTGCAGGATCCTTACCCAAGCAAGCCAAGAAAGCTATTGGCAGTGGCTCTAAGCTATGTCAAAGTTTGTCAGTCTATCAATTGTAAAGATTTATATACTTAAATAAACTGTGTTGAAGGCCTCTCTGGAATTCAGTAACTGCTTCCTTCATGAAAGCAAGCACATGATTTTTCTTATTGTTTTGTGTTATTGGTTGTAAGTTCAGTATTGTATTGTGACTAGGGCTAGAGTCACTGGAAGGTAAATTAAAAGTAATGATCTTTTTATTGCTGACCTTAATCATGTGAGTTTTTGTCATTATCTTTAAATGATTTGGAGAAATAAAAATTACTTCCCCTGAAGAGTATTACTTTTGGTTAAGATGATTTGCTGAGACATATGGCTTAGTTTGTCTAATACCTAGTGGTTTTGGTTTTTTTTTGTCTGATTGTTTCCCACTACAGATGTATTGGGGACTCTTGTGGTTGATGAGTAGAAAGCATATCTGAGATACATACATATAGTAGTAATAAATAACCACAGCTCTTCTCCTGATCAACTTATTCCTTAACTTTAGCAGTGTGTCAATCTTTGGAATGCATTATGCTCTTTTTTTTTTTTAATTGCAAGTGGAAACGAGTTAAATGAATGGTACATTAAGGCATGGCAGTGTTCACGTAGATGCAGCTTTATAAATAATACACATTAGATAACATACCCTAATTTTCTTATGCAGTTCTTCTCAGTCAAAATGTTTCTTGGGGGAAAAAAAAAAAAAAACCAAAAAAAAACCTGTTTAATGAAGTACACATGTTTATCACTTGAATATCATATATTTATTAGTTGACAGAAAATTTCGGGACAAATTTATTTGAGCATCTTGTTTAAAGCTGTATTAATTCAGTGCATAGAGAAACATTGCCTTAAAAATGCACAATATTTTCAATTCTTGCAATAAAGACCTTTTATAAGTTGTGGCAGGCTTTGCAATTGTATTTTTGTAATGCACTGGTTGTGAAATGTTAGTTTTCACTTTCTTGA